>NC_135597.1:9549114-9850395 GCF_965152235.1 Eretmochelys imbricata
AGGAGTACTTGTGGCACCTTAGAGACTAATCAATTTATTTGAGCATAAGCTTTCGTGAGCTACAGCTCACTTCATCGGATGCATACTGTGGAAAGTGTAGAAGATCTTATTATATACACACAAAGCACGAAAAAATACCTCCTCCCACCCCACTCTCCTGCTGGTAATAGCTTATCTAAAGTGATCACTCTCCTTACAATGTGTATGATAATCAAGGTGGGCCATTTCCAGCACAAATCCAGGGTTTAACAAGAACGTCTGGGGTGGGGGGGGAGGAAAAAACAAGGGGAAATAGGCTACCTTGCATAATGACTCAGCCACTCCCAGTCTCTATTCAAGCCTAAGTTAATTGTATCCAATTTGCAAATGAATTCCAATTCAGCAGTTTCTCGCTGGAATCTGGATTTGAAGTTTTTTTGTTGTAAAATAGCGACTTTCATGTCTGTAATTGCGTGACCAGAGAGATTGAAGTGTTCTCCAACTGGTTTATGAATGTTATAATTCTTGACATCTGATTTGTGTCCATTTATTCTTTTACATAGAGACTGTCCAGTTGGACCAATGTACATGGCAGAGGGGCATTGCTGGCACATGATGGCACATATCACATTGGTGGATGTGCAGTGAACGAGCCTCTGATAGTGTGGCTGATGTGATTAGGCCCTGTGATGGTGTCCCCTGAATAGATATGTGGGCACAGTTAGCAACGGGCTTTGTTGCAAGGATAGGTTCCTGGGTTAGTGGTTCTGTTGTGTGGTATGTGGTTGCTGGTGAGTATTTGCTTCAGGTTGGGGGGCTGTCTGTAGGCAAGGACTAGCCTGTCTCCCAAGATTTGTGAGAGTGTTGGGTCATCCTTCAGGATAGGTTGTAGATCCCTAATAATGCGTTGGAAGGGTTTTAGTTGGGGGCTGAAGGTGATGGCTTGATTATCATTCACATTGTAAGGAGAGTGATCACTTTAGATAAGCTATTACCAGCAGGAAAGTGGGGTGGGAGGAGGTATTTTTTCATGCTTTGTGTGTACATAAAAAGATCTTCTACACTTTCCACAGTATGCACCCTATGAAGTGAGCTGTAGCTCACGAAAGCTTATGCTCAAATAAATTGGTTAGTCTCTAAGGTGCCACAAGTACTCCTTTTCTTTTTGCGAATACAGACTAACACGGCTGTTACTCTGAAACCAATCCTTTTTCTGTCTTTTACTCGAAATGAAGACGACACTTTTCAGGGCAGGGACGTCTCTCATTATGTTTCTGCATGTTGCCTAGCAAAATGGAATTCAGATCTCAATTGGGATCTTGTAGGTGCGAATGGAATAGAAATAGTTAATTAATTATAAGAATTCTTTCCTTATGCAGTTTAAGAGATTGATCCTTGAGAGGTGCTCAACTCCAGCTGAAATCCGTGGGTTGCACGGATGCTCAGATACGCACAGGATCAGACCTTAAGTTTGCAGTTGAACTGTATCTTTTGATTGTTGCATTTTATTGGCTTTGCAGCAGAGCTAGTATTACATAGTTTTAAAATTAGCATAAAAACAACCAGAAGGGGGTGAGGTAATTTTCTCTCCCCCCGCCCTCACCCCGCCGCCCCCGGCACAATAGCGAGAGGAGAGCAGGGGTGAAATTGTGAGTCTCTGAGACACAGTTCCTCCCAGGTGTTCCTCTAGGGATCAGTCTAGCCCTAATGTATCCTAAAATAATAATAATGATGCATAAAGAGAGGTCTAGAATAGTGATGGGGCACAATGGGCCCCTGCTCCCAGAAGTACATGATGGTGTCAGAATATCAGCTTTCACTTTATATACATGGGTGGGTTTCTAGCCCCCCACTTTGGCAAAGAAGAGCTTGAAATCATAGAGTGAGTGTTAACAAGGCAGGTTTCAGAGTAGCAGCCGGGTTAGTCTGTATCCGCAAAAAGAAAAGGAGGACTTGTGGCACCTTAGAGACTAACCAATTTATTTGAGCATAAGCTTTCGTGAGCTACAGCTCACTTCATCGGATGCATGCAGTAGATGAAGTGAGCTGTAGCTCACGAAAGCTTATGCTCAAATAAATGTGTTAGTCTCTAAGGTGCCACGAGTCCTCATGTTCTTTTAACAAGGCAGTGATTTCTGCCTGAGCAAAGAGAGGAGCAGCCGTTTCTATAAACCAGGGAAGAAGTAGCCACGTGGCCCCAGAACCATCACCAGCAGAAAAGAGGTGCCTGATGCTGCTCCGTGGTGGGGGGAGGCACCCTACAATTGAGCCCCTTGCATGGGTGGGGTCATTGCCTTGATCCAGCCCTGAATAAAGTTAGCCTGTGGTTCTGTAAGGCTATCTGGTATTCTCTGGGTTCTGCCCCAGGATCAGAACTAGAATATCTAGCCGACATTTCTTTCCCAACTACCAACACATAAATTAAATAAATAAAGCAACTCGTTTTTGCTGCTTTTCATGAAAATTTATCAGATGTCGTTTCTGAGGGTCTGATCTTTTGTTTTGACCTGATTCCTAATTGCCTACAATCTGCCACAAATCATAATCAGAAAGCTCTTTTTGTTTTTAATAGTACCCCCTGCCCATCCACTCATGAAAATGTTCCCATGCTTCTTTGGGGTCGACCTTCATTTTCCTTTGTGAATATTCAGGCTAAAAACTATAACACCCTCCAGCATCAACTGCATCTGTCATTAACTCTCCATTTTTCTTTCTTCATGACCCCAGAAATGCAGAAAGATTCTGAGATCTGCAAGGTTGAAAACTTCACGGTGTGAAAAGTAGAAATGGAAAAATAATAAACACAATTGGGGACTATCACTGGCAAGTCCTTCTGTTGTACAAAATACTCAGGTGCACAGCAAAGTAGAACAAAACACTTCCATCACTTAGAGGAAAGGGTGACTAGATTTCCACAAAGTTCCTTAAAAAAGCTTATATTAGGTGGGCCAGATTCTTTGCTGATATAACCGCGTTGACTTTGACAGACCGACACCAGCAATGAATTGGGCCGGATATTTCTGTGGAAAAAAAATTGAAATTGGTTCTTGATAAGCAAGCCTGATCAAACTTGTTGAGATAAAATAAATAATCACTCTTCCCTTTTGAATATTCATCCCCCAGAAAGGTGCATAGACCACATCACTGGGAGTCAGGGCCCTTGGGTTCTAGTCTAATCTCGACCATTGCCCTGCTGGGTAACCTTGGGCACATCAGCTGACCTCCCTGTGCCTGTTTTCCCACCCACTTTTTGTCTGTCTTGTCTATTTAAATGAAAGGTTCTTTAGGTTATGGAGTGTCTCTCACTATGTGACTGTATAGTGTCTGGAATAATGGAACCACGATCTTGGAACACCCAAGTGTTCAAAAATCATAAGACTGCTCCCAACAAACTAGGACGTTAAAAAAAAAAACTCATAATTTTTAAGCCAAGGAAATAATATATGTTTGGTCTTTAATTGGCCACCTGGGTTTTGTGCCTTTATGGTTGATTTTCAAGCTTTTCTCTCCAAATAGGAAGAAAAGAAATCGTCTTTTTTCTTCAATGAAAGCTGAGATTTTCAGGCAGTCATCTGACTACAGGAGCTGTGACTTTAATATATATATATATATATATATATATATATATATAAAATCAAATATCACAAGACTCATAATACATCATGAGAGTTTGGCAATTCTCCTATTCCAATGCTAATTATAAAGTTTAAACAAAAGTTGGAAGCTTTTCAGAGATCATCATTCAGTTCATATATCAATCCTCCAGTCCAATCTTTCCTTCAACAAGGAACCATCTTGTTTTGTTGTTACTCCTTTTAATTAAATAAAAACTCAATGGATCTAATATTTCAGTGCAAGGACTTACTTACAGGTTAGAGGCAATCTTAAGGGGCTGGCGGGGGGGGTTACTGTATCTCGAATATTTCATATGAACATTTTGCATTGAATGACCATCTGATAGTGACTTGTTGCCAAACAAACTTTAGTAGGACTCTTCATGTGTTCAAAGTTAAGCAAATGTTTAAGTACTGTGCTGGATCAGGTCGAGAGGAATGGTTGTCCATCTCCATTCTCATCCCCTTGGTTTGTGGACTCAGCCAATGAGAAGATCTTTGGGTTTTGCCTTGGGAACAGGGCCACTCGAAATGTTTCCATCTTAACTCTTCTCAAGAGATAATGGAAGTGTGTGCTTCCCTCTTCTCACTCCACCTTTCCCCAATATTCAGCATTTTTTTTTGACAAAAAAGTCACCTTTTTCTAGGTGGGACGGGGAAGAGGGGAATCCAACCAGCTCCGAGTCGGAATTCTCTGATATTTTGGCATGCATATTTTTTCTTCTTTTTTAAATTGCATTTTGCAAAGAAGGAAAAAATAATTTTAAAAGACTGTAAACATATTGTTCATAATATTGTAAAAAAAAATTGTTACGACCCTTTGAAAGCAAAATCAATTCCCTTATTGACTTCCCCCCGCTCCATGGTGCAGATTCTCTTCTTCATTACCAGAGGTTTATTCTTGTGTATTGTGGCTTCTGGAACTGATTTTTTTTCTTCATTTATTCATTTATTTTTAACTGATAAAAAACACACTGAAGCACTCTCTTCGCAAAGAGAGAATAAAATACCACACAGGCTCCATAAGCAAATATAGGAAATGAAAAGAGGTCAAATTTGGAGGACAAGGATGAATTTTTGCAATGGTTTTACAGTGGAACAAGTTACATAAATGTATAGGATTAGCTGAAGTTCAAGCAAGATCATCCATACTGAAGCTGGACAAGTCTAATGAATTTTATCATGGGAATCTTGGGAGCTTGCATAGTTACATTTGCATTGTAATGGTTCTATTGACATTGCATTGGGTGTGAAGGACCCCATAAAATGATTGATAAGAGAAGTATCATGATAGTGAGCTATTCCCATGGTTCTGTCTGTACGAGGCCAAAAGCTTGCTTTCGGGTACACCAGTGTCACTCTGAAAGAAGAGCAGTGACATTGGCTTAGTTGGTATTTATACTAGAGTAACAAAGAACAGAATTTGGTTGATTGTATGCACTATATTTGGAGAGAAAGGACGGGGTCTTACGGTTAAAGCACTGGATGGAGATTTGAAACAGAGAAAAAAAATTCCTACGTCTGCTACAGACTGGCCAAATTACTCAATCTCTGTGCCTCAGTTCCCCATCTGTAAAATAGGAATAATCATCCTTCCTTTCTTCCACCTGTTGTATCTGTTTTAGGGGGCCGATCCAAACATAACGAAAAAACTCCCACTGACTACAGCTTTGGAGCAATCTCTTATACTGTAAACTCTTCAGGACAGGGACTTGTCTCTTAAGAAGTGCCTGAAGAGTACCTTGCACAATGGGACCCCAATCTCCGCTGAAGTCTCTAGGGGCTGTTGCAATGCAAATACCCTGTATAAACAGTACATAAAATCCCACTGATTTCACCATGTTTGTGCATTAATTGTGTCTCGTGTTTTTCTTTATAAATAGCTGTTTGGCCTGAAACAAATTTAAAAGAATCAAAGAACTATATTTAAAGTATTTCACTGCATCTAGATTATGCCATCTGAATCAACTGTAACTGTAGGATTCATACAAGGTTTATGTGCTTGGCAACATTCAGGGCACACCCGGAGTGTTGTGCTGGACCTGTGCACACACAGCTCCTTTCAAGGGCATCAACCTTGGAATCTCACCCAGATGTCGTGAATCGTGGGAAGCTTCCCAGGACTGGGCTCAAGGCCCGAGAGCAAGAAATGCGGTAGATAGAAAGAATGTTAAACAAAGCCAATGTATTCCTTTTATCTGTTGGAGAATGTAATGCGCGGGAGGAGAGAAAGAATAAAGGGGAAGGTGGAAAGCTGACAGGCAGAAGTCTGTTAGCAGACCAGCCGCTTGCTTGCTAAAAGCTCTGTGCTGTCTTGTCATTGAACCGCCACATGTAACATCACCCATTGTCCAGAGATCAGCAAAGTAAGATAAAGTTAAGTATAGCTTCACACAGGAACATAGAATTGCCTGAGTGGATCAGATCCATAGTCTATCTAGTCCAGAATCCTGTGTCTGACAGTGGCTAGCAGCAGGTGCTTCAGAGGAAGGTGTCAGAACCCCACAACCGGCAGATGTGGGATAACTGGACAACAACATGGATATCATCCTATCTCTGGGGGTTTGTCTTCACTGCAACTGTTAGATCAGATAAGTACAGAAGTTACTCCATTTGTTCTAGCCTGGCTCCAGTAAGAGTGATCAAACTGGGGAACAACACTGGAGATATGCAAAGTTATTGCATTAGCAGCACAAAGTGATTGCATTAGCAGTTGTTGATTTTTTGGTAACTCAGCTGCAGCATACCCAGTGCTTTACTATCTCCAGCATCAGCAGCACTTGAGCTTCAAACCAGTTAGCTTGAGCTTTAAGCACCTGTTAACTCAAACGAGAGATTTTTGTGTGTGGACAGGAGTCAGGTACGGGTGAAAACTCAAGTTATAGCTCTAACCAACACTGCAGTGAAGTGGCGCCCTAAGAGTTAGAGACCAGATTAAAACCTGAAAGGCCCCGAAGCCTGAGGTTTAACATCCATTCCAGTTTGTTGTCATTATTTGTTGTTATTTTTAATCACAACGCTGGATGTTCTTGATATACATCTAACTATGCAATCCCTTTTCAAATCTTGTTCCGTTCTTGGGCTCAACTTCCCACGGTCAGGCGTTCCATAGTTTTAATCACATGTTGTGTGAGAAAGGCACATGAATAACTTATAGGTGAATCACATTGATAGTGTCAGTGTAATTACTCTAGAGGCCAAATCCTATCCTCGGTGACATTTCACCGAAGATAAAGCAACAGGGAGCTGCTGCTGTGATGATGGGAGAAGATAATTTTGCTCTGTGTGGATGACATTCACAACTGGAGGGCCAGCGTGAGACCTCTGCACCACTCATTTCCCACTCAAGATGAATCCCGCCCTGAAGTGCATTCCATATACATGCCACCCCATCGGATAGCCACAATCTAGCAATGAGTTATTGGGAGTCAAACTTGTTTGTTTATCAATATGCTTTTGCTCCAGTGAGTAAGAACACTAATAGAAGGGACAATATTTTAAAAGGGAGGCTATGCATGGGAAGAGACACAGATTACAGCATTATCCTCTCATCGTAAAGTGGAATTGCTTTAATCTCATCAAAACCAGAGCAGGGAGGGGGTTGCTTACTTTGTTGTTTGACAGCCCCCAAATAAACATTAAAAACAATGTTTTCTAAATGTTTCCATTGCCATGGAAAGTCTTTCTGGAGCCAAAGAGGCAAGCTGCCTCTGGAATTCGCCACCAAATCATCCAGGTTCCTTAGGTGGCTTTGAAAATCTCCGCCAGAGAGTATTTTGATCTGATGCTATTGGAGAGAGGAAAGGAGAGGTATAGAACCTAGAAATGAAAATAAAATCTCACCTGCCTCTGGAGAATACTTGTTTGCCTTCCAGCTTTGGACGCTGCCCTATCTACTCATAGGATCTGATTTTGCTTTCTCTTTCTTGGCTGTTTACCTGTTGCAGAGGATAGCAGTGCTTGGTCTCAGAGCATGGGACATTGTCTACTGCAATGGGGTCTAGGTCCATGACTAGGTCTCGTATGTGCTATAGTAGCATATATAATAAGTAGATGCCTTTTCTCAAAAAGGTCTGGTGAATAAGGCATTAAACTCTGTCAGGACACCTGGCAATTTTCTTTCCTGGCAATTCCTGTGTTCCTAACTGCATCCTCAGAGTTCTATCTGCAGTCTTCTCCTACGGACTTATGAGAGCTGAGGGTGCTCAGCACCGTGCAGGATTGGGCCTTAACAGCATACATCTTATGGGAAATAAAAGCACAAAGGGTACTCCAGAAAGTACGGCTTCATGCCAATTCAGGAATTCATATGCCAGAGAATCTGTCTGCACTCTTGAGCAATTTAATCGTATGCCGTTTCCCTTGAGCATGTAAGTGACTATTGATAATGCTATCTGAGGCTCATATATATATATATATACACACACACACACACAGGGTGAAGTATTAATGAATTGTACATTATTTTCTCATGAGAGGTCTAATATTATTTGACCCAGCTACTTCTAAAAATAATAGACTAAATAAATCTCATTATGCCATGTCAGCAATATCTGACAGGACATTAATAGGCTCAACTACTCTTGATCTGACCTGAGTACACGGTAGAGAAAAACTCTCAACAGCATTGGAGGCCACCAGGTCACAAAGAAGGTAGTATTTTCCCTTGCATCAAAAGGGAGTCAGATAATAACAAAGTACCTACTCTGAATCCGGAAGAGTCCAAGACACTCAAAGACGGTGAAAGAATGTGTATGGATTTATTCCTAAAACATATTCTATAACTGCACTGAACAAGAAAATATAAACAAAAGTATTATTAATGCCATCAAACTGTGGCAGGCTACAGAATCTATAGCAGTGGTTTTCAATGTGGTCTGTGGACCACTGGGGGTTCGCAGACTATGTCTAAGATTTCCAAAGGGGTTCGCACCTCCATTTAAAATATTTTTACGGGGTCCATAAATGAAAAAAAGTTTGAAAACCACTGCACCACAGCATTGACCAAAATAGGGCCATAAGAGTACAAAGAGAGACATTTATTCAAAGTCCATTAGAGCTGGGTGGGTACCAGATTTTCAGTTTCAAGGGAACTTCCACAAGTACAATTTTTTTCCCCAATCTGAAACCTAACATGAAGAAAAAAGCATTAACACTTCCTGCAAAATGAAACTTTGAGGGGAAATTTTTTTTTCAGGTTGATCGGAAGATTTTGTTTCAACAAAATTAATAGGGTATGTTCTGATTTTGACTTTTTTAAAAAATTATATATTATAGTGTATAATGTAAAATGTTACAAATTAAAATGGAAAAGTGCTGTGTTCCTTTCCAAAAAGGTCAAAATGGAATGTTTCAACCATATCGGAATGCTCCATTCCATATATTTTCCCGAAACAAAAGTTTGTCCAAAGCAGTCTGTTCCCAGTCAACATTTCGCTTCTAACATCAGCATTTGCTGATGGAAAAATGTTCCACTCAATTCTAGCCCCGATAGACTTCTTGGTCATATGGGGGCCCAAGGACCCAATTCAGCATTGCCCTGCAACCTGCGTAGTTGTTTACTCCAGTACAAAGTTGGTAGTAATCTACTCTGGTTTAGGGAGAGAGAGAATCACTTCCTCTAATTCAATTCTACCAGAGGGGCAGGCTGATTTACAGGACCCTCTGTCTATTTAGATTGTCGACTCTTTGAGGCAGGGGCTGTTTGTACAGCACAACGGGGCCTGTAGGTGCTACTGTAATGTTAATACAGTGTGAGCTCTTTGGGGCAGGGATTGACTGGGTGTGTACAGCACCTAGCACCATGGGATCCTCGTACATGACTGGTGCGTCTCGTGATATCGGAATACAAATTAATAATAAAATGAGGGTCTAAGTTTTCCTTGGGGGCAAGTTATTCAATAATTTCCCACATCTGTTTCTTGTGGCTGTCTCTGAAGCATCTGATGCTGACCAATAATGGAAACAGGACTGTGGACTAGACAGAGCCTTAGTCTGATCCGGTTTGGCAATTCCTGAGTTCATTTGTGGCGGCAATTCTTGTCCCTGCTTGAACCCTGCGGCTCAATTTTCATTGCAGCTGAATATCAACAACCACCACCAGCTCCTGGATCTCTCGTTGTGATCCTTCTGCCTCCCTCAAAAAAACCCCCTCAGCAACAGAACAATGCTTGATCTTGTCAGCTGGCGTGACACCAGCCACCTTCCCTCATTTGTCAACCCTGCAGCTCAGCAAGAAACAGGTGTCAGCAATTCCTGTCTCTCTGCTGTAGCTAACAGAAAGATGATGTAGCAACATGTGATTAGTGGAGATCAATATTACCCTTGCTTTATAAAGGAAGCCACCTACAGGTCCCCTTTCAGCCAAGTGGAATTAAGAAGCTGTGCATTTTTCACAGAGGAAAAGACAGAAAGCTCTGTGTAAAAAAAGCAGAAGAATTTGAGCTTGTGCTTCGTAACCAGACCTGATTGCCTGTCTCAATAAGCTCAGAGAACAGCAAGCTTTGCAGCTGCATTCCCCGTCTCGCAGTCCTGGCATTCTCATAGCCAGTTAAGTATGTCTGCCAGAAGCTTACAAGCACCCAGATGCCCTTTTGTTTTCAAATTCAGCCTTGTGGCATATTTATAAACAGATGCTTGAGATGTATATCTATTTTTAGGAATTAATCCATTGACACAGCATCAAATTCCCACCCTGTGCAAAAGGCCTGGCCCAAAGGCTTATGTGCCAGTTCTCTGTCAAATTAGGACTAAATCATAATGCTCAGCTTTTTTAATACAGCACTGTTCATCTGTAGAGCAAAAAGGGATTTACAAAGGAGGTCAGCATCATTATACCCATTTTACAGAGGGGAAAATATAGGTCCTGAGAAGTGTAGTGACTTGTCACCCAACAGGCCATGGGCAGAGCCAGCACTAGAAGCCAGGTCTTTTGTGTACCAGTCCAGTACTCTATTCACGAGGCCACTGAAGTGGATGGGCTTTATACTGACCCTTTGCATGGGGTGAATTTCACCTATAGAGTTTGATCCTGCACCATTCAAGTCAATGGGAACATAAGAACGGCCATACTGGGCCAGACCAAAGGTCCATCTAGCCCGGGATCCTGTCTGCCGACAGTGGCCAATGCCAGGTGCCCCAGAGGGAATGAACAGAACAGAGAATTACTGAGTGATCCATCCCTTGTCACCCATTCCCAGCTTCTGGCAAACGGAGGCTAGGGACATTGGCTTCAGTGGAAACAGGCTCCCAGGACTCCATCCTTCCCCATGCTTAGCACTCTTGCAAGCTTTAGACCGTAGATACTCAACATTTCTTGAAGTTAGGCAGGTGCGTATGTGCTTTGCTGGATCAGGCTGGAGCGCTCAGCACTGGGTGGCGTCAACCCTTTAATTGCCATTCTCAAGGTAGGATACACAGACCCAAATTAAGGCTGTCCCCATATGGAAATACTCAACGGACAAATGGGGGACTGTATGTGGATATTCATTTTTCCTCCCACTCCAGGGTCCTCCAGTAGGAGATGGTTATAATGCTGCAGCTGACTGTCCCTGGCTGAAGTTCACCCCAGTGCAGAGGGTCAGGCCAAAGCCAAGCACTGCCTGCTTTCTCCAAATCAGGCTCAGGGGATTCATAGGCCTTGCTCAATGCACAGGGATGAAACTCAGCCTCACAAACCTCACTGGACTTCAGAGCACCATCCAGTGTCCAGTTAGTAGAAGCTCCAATACAGACCTTGGACCACTGATTCAAATTGTGTCCTTACGTGTTCATTGTCCCAAAGGGGTTAAGCTTGCCCCTCCATGGAAAAATCTGTCCTATCGTATGTACTGCATTGCTGCAGCTGAAAATTAAAGTGAGGACCTGATGGCCTGTGGCCTGTCCGCACTGCTGAATGGATTCACACCAGCCATTCTTTGATTTAGAAGATAGCTCAGTCCATTGCAGGGACTTTGGAGACAGGAGGAATGCATAAGGATAAACAAGAAAGAGTCTCAATGGATTTCCCCCCCTCAAAAGTACATTTCTTCCTGTCTCTGTATTCAGAGCAAAGGACTAGGCATGCAGGGCCCAGACAGCAAAGCGGGCCTTTCATCTGTGAGCTACCATTTCAAAGCCAGCACATGTCGATAGCAGCTGAAAGTCAGTACTATCTTACAGTGGTTACGCATCTTGAGTGTGGACAGGTTTCCACATCAAAATTAGATACTAAGGTGAGAGGCACCTTGGAAATACCGAAGATAAACAGAATTGACTCTAAATTATACATTAGCATATAATCCAAGATGTAGCATGGGCCCCTGGTTAAGGTAATGGACTGGAACTCAGGGGACATGAGATGTATTCCACTGACCATCATTGTGTGACCCTGAGCAATTCAGTTTCCCTGTCCATGCCTCTGTTTCCCCTTCCACCCTTGGTGCATCTTCTGTATTTACATTGTAAGCTCTTGGGGGCAGAGACTGTATCTTACTACCTGTTTGCACCAGTTCTAGTTCAATTGGGCCCTAATCTTGGATGTCATCTCTAGCTACTACTGTAATGCAAACACTAATCATGCCGACTGAGGGGCCCAGTAATAAGAAGCCAATCCAGTTCCCCTACTGGAGTCAATGAAAAGATTCTCATTCACTTTGCTGGAAGCTGCATCAGGCCCAAATTAAACATGAAGAAACTAGAAGCCCTAGAGGTATCACCACACACTGCTGGAGTTCTGCCACTTCTCACACTATCTGCATCTTTTCTGTGGCAAGATGTCAGCTGTGAGAGTGGAGTTCTGTCAAGTTGACTCCTGTGCCCAGCATGAAATTCTGTTTTTGTTTTGTTTGGGTTGGGTTTTTTTTTGTTTTGTTTTTTTAAACTCACAGAGAAGCTACTAAGAGAAAAAGCAAAGAAAAGGTAACAACTAAGATCACCTCAAAATCAGCCTCAGCACTGAGACATTCTTATACTGCAAGCCCAATATTCACCAGGGGTCCAGGTCTACTCCTCCCCACTCACTGAAGCTGACTGGAGTAGGAAGCACTCTGCGTCTCACCAGAGAGGCTGACAGAAATTCAATCTGGTGATGCTTCTGCATTTCTAGTGTGGTCATCTCAAGATTGGCTTATATTTCTGGAGATCTAAAATGTGCGTGTTGCACACTGTAGGGAGGTGCACACGTCTTCCACAAGAAACATATACCCAAGTCAGAGGCTGTTAAACAGCCATCAATAATAGCATCTCCCCTGATCACTCAGGAATAAAAACTTTCCCTTTTAATCCACTCAGGATGTCCTCAAACTATCCATCGCCTCAAAAGATTTGGGAAAATATAATAGGTCAGAAGCACTTTGGCTTTTATCATACAGTTGAGAGCGAGCCTCACTCCCAGAAGCGAATGGGTGCAGAGACAAGGGAAAGGGTGGGTTTGTGGCTAAGACACTGAGTTGGGAGATCTGGAACCAAACTGCAGCTCTGACTCAGACTTTGTGGGACCTTGCAAAAGTCATTTAATCTCTCCATGCCTTAGTTCTCTATTGGTAAATAGGGGCAAATGAGAACACTTACTTCGTCTCCCAAAGAGTCCCTGCCTCCAAATACTGACAGTTTCTTAATATGTGGATGTGCAGCACCTACCACACTGGGTGGGTGGCCTCTGGGAACTATGCTCATGTGCATATTAAATCATAGTAATGAAAAGTGTGATATACTACTATTCTTGAACTGGGGACTGGGGAGAAGGACAAGGATGGGAAAGTTCCTGCAATACAAGATCAAATTTTAAGTATTCCCACAGACAATAGATTATAGGCTTTTTGTTCTCTGTTTGTACAGTGCCGAGCACAATGGAGTGCTGGTTGATCATTGGAGCTCCTACTTATTACTCCCATACAAATAAAATGATCAAGAGATGGGGTATTCTTGGATTTTCTTCCTGGGTCTCTGACACAGACTCGCTCTATGTCCTTGGTCATGTTGCTCTAATTTTCAAGTGAAAAAAACCTGCCTGTCACATTCAAGAGCAGCCTTTCCCAAACCCTTTGGCAGTAAGCAGGCTGCCCAATGGTTATAGCACTGCACTGGTACTCAAAGATCTGGGTTCTATTCCCAGCTCTACTGCTCAACAGCTGACCTTGAGCAAGTCACCCTGTACTTCTTGTTCCCCCTCCCATCTTTGTCTGCCTTGTTTGTTTCGTCTGTAAACTCTTCAGGGGAGGGACTGTTTGTACCACACCTAACACAATGAGGCCCCAATCTTTATGTGGGCCTCTAGGGCTCTCCTGTAATAAAAATCTTAGTTTCAGATAAAGAGTTCTCTATAAAGTAATATGATTAGCTAATCTTTGGAAGATGGAAAATGCTCTGGGGATGCTAAGGATTATTCTAAGTGCTAAGCATTATTATTTATTGACTAGATCATTAAACAGTATCAAGCAAGCATTAATGTGCCTGTCTCTTCTGGCAATACCAATCGGTTTTGAAATTGAGTGGAAGATGTCATCTCATGCTTACATGAAATATCTGCAAAAGCGAAACACATAAACACTATTAGGGCTGAAAGTCTGTCTGAAAACATTCATGAGCAGCATGTACTTCTTTCCGATTTAAGCATAGCTGAAACTGACAGTCATCCAAAATTTATGCTGTGATCTGTTTGGAGGGGGACCTGTTTTCAGTATGGAGGAATCCTGATACATATTTCATAATTTATCTTTCCACCCTACTTAAACCACTGCAAAAATTGGCATAAGAGAAATTCTCTCCTCTGGAGAAGCCAAAGAGGTGCTGAAGAAAGAGCTGAGACACTGATAATTTCCAGGATCCATACTTGTTAGAGAAACTCTGATTTGTTGGGTTTCTTCAAAAAAATAAAACTTCACACATTTAACAATGGGTAGGAACACTGTCTCCTACATGGTTGCCTGCTGCTTCCCGATAACCCAGTGCTGGGACTTTCAGGGTACAGCTACACGACAAACGGCAGCCCACAGCAACAAGTCTCAGAGCCTGGGTCTACAGATTCGGGCTTGCAGGGCTCACACTACAGCACTGAAACCAGCTGTGTAGACATTCAGGCCCAGGCTATCCCGATGGCAATGTAATTATTCAGGCCCCAGCCCAGCAAAGTGCTTAAACATGGGATACAGCAGTCCCCTTGATTTCAGGGGAACGAGTCACGTGTTCAAAGTTCAGTCTTTCCTTCAGTGCTCTGCTGGATCAGGGCCCTTGGCACTTACCCTCAACACATTGTAATCTCAGGGCCAGATCCACCAGTGCAGAGACAGAGAAAGTGGCTTGCACCATTCCTACTCAAGGCCCTAAGATGTAGCGGTGTTCAGTTAACTCCTATGAGCGGGTGGAGTGGCGCAGAATCATCAGGGTGCAGGTCCATCCTAGCTGGGCCCCCGACTGTCTGTCCTTCTGTCTTTGAGCCCACCCAAAAGTTACCCTCATGCTGGGAGACAGGGGCAGCATTTGCAAAGGTGGCAGAGCCCACTCTGTGCCCCACTTTGCTGATGCTCTTCCCTAGCGCCTACCCTAAGGATTCTTTGTACCAGCCTAGCTGGCACAAAAGGGCTGAAGGGAAGATGAGACCAGTGATCTCAAAACCATCTCAGCTTTCAATAGGAGCATAGCTGCATGCAGCGTATTATATAATTTTTAATACATTTGGTTAGTGGCAAAGAGGGGAAAAAAGTAGGTCAAGCAAGGAGGACAAATTGAGCACCTGGGTTGAGCGCTCATCTTTGGGTCATTCCCCAGATGGGGAAGATTTCCATTTGGCCTTGCTGTGTGGTGAAGCATTGACAGCTCTTGTGATATTTGGTGTTTTTCTCAAAGCCCCAGCTCCTGGAGTCCTCTGATTAGGTAAGTATTTACACTTTCATTTAAAAAAAGCTTTTAGCTTTCATGCTTGCAGAGAAAAGCTTGAAAATGAACCCTAAAGTCTCAAAAGCCAGAAGAGCAAATAAAAATTGATGATTTATTAAAAAAAAAATCTCATAATTTTAAAGCCAAGCTCATGATTTGGGGACTTTTGAATGTTTGCGATTGGAAATACAAATGGGAAAGTAACATGGCCTGTTAGGATATAGATATTCAGGCCTGTCTGTAAAGGCCTATACTCTAAGAATTTAGGTGTATTCTTATCACTTGGCTAGTGATAGAGGTATAAAAGAAAGAATCAAAATCACTGTCTGCTGGTGTAAGGGCCTTCTCTTACTGTGGCAGTCTGAGGCCCTGTTCTTAGGCTAAGGCCTTTGGCTAAGCAGCAGAGGCAGCCATAAGCTGGGAAGCGAACAGTCACATCCTCACATTCCAAACTAGTCACACTGAAATAAGGTGCTATTCGGCTGTTAGGAATACAATCCTGTCCTGATAGTTCCTATCACCTCCAGAGAAAGGGAAGTGCCTAGAAAATGTAAAAGGAAACTTAGTTTGATAGCATCCTGTCTGGCAAGAACTCACTTATCAACAGCTGGGATGTGAAATCCTCACTTCTGTGTTGTCTTGTCATTGTAGTTCCCACTTTGCTATTGTTTGTCTGTGTAATCTCTGTCTGGTTCTGTGATTGTTCCTGTCTGCTGTATAATTAATTTTGCTGGGTGTAAACTAATTAAGGTGGTGGGATATAATTGGTTACATAATCATGTTACAATATGTTAGAATTGGTTAGTTAAATTTCAGGAAAATGATTGGTTAAGGTATAGCTAAGCAGAACTCAAGTTTTACTATATAATCTGTAGTCAATGAGGAAGTGACTGGGTGTGGGTGGGGGTGGGCATGTGGGTGTGGGAAATGGGAGCAGGGAATGGGGGTAAGAAAATTGGAATCAGGTTTTGCTAAAGGGGGAAATGGGAACAGGGAATGGGAGTAAGGAAGTTGGAATCATGTTTGGCTACGGGTAGGAATGGGAACAGGGACACAGGTGTAAGGCTCTGTGGTGTCAGAGCTGGGAAGGAGGATACTAAGGAAGGAAACTGGAATCATGCTTGCTGGAAGTTCACCCCAATAAACATCGAATTGTTTGCACCTTTGGACTTCGGGTATTGTTGCTCTCTGTTCATGCGAGAAGGACCAGGGAAGTAAGTGGGTGAAGGAATAAGCCCCCTAACATGGCCTAGTCGACTGAGTGCTGGCCTTAGACTCAGGAACCCTGGATTCCATTTCTGGCATTGCCACTGGCCTGTTGGGTGACCTTGGGCAAGTCACTTCAGCTCTCTGTTCCTCACTTTCTCCATTTGTAAAATGGGGATGAGGATTCTCACCTCCTTTGTAAAGTGCTTACAGATCTACAGCAGAGAAGTGCTATAAAACAGCGAGCTAGGTCTATATGGTACCTTCCCAGCACTGCATGGAATAAAGCTGTGAGAGGTCTTGCTTGTGCTATGTTTATTCAGCTAACTGTATGCCTGCAGCTAGCGCTCTGCCTCCTCTCAGATTCATAAAAGCATTTTATTGTGTCAGAAACAACTGTATTTATAAAGAGATTTATGTATTAAAGAAACAGCTAATCCTGGGCAAGCTGAATTATCAAAACATAGAAGTGAACTCCTTTGTTTCATTCTGGGAGAGTGTGCATGGTTTATGGGAATGTCTAAACCTGTCTTAGAATCTGCCTGGGACAAGCCAAAATAAATAAAAAATAAAGTGAATTGGAGAGAGCATTTAGCAGCAAATCATCAGTGTCCCTCTGTTTTCCCAAAAGGTTGCTGCATTAGAGAAACCAGCTGAGTTAGGGAAGGAGTTTTTTCTGGTTTTTTTTAGTTTTTTCTGTTCTCTTAGTGAGGAGATCTTTCTCTGCTACTTAGATACATATTGAATATCTTGAAGAAGAGAGAGGTGCTGCAAATAATAATATAATAAAATGTCATAAATATAAAGGGAAGGGTAACCACCTTTCTGTCCACAGTGCTATAAAATCCCTCCTGGCCAGAGGCAAAACCCTTTCACCTGTAAAGGGTTAAGAAGATAAGATAACCTTGCAGGTACCTGACCAAAATGACCAATGAGGAGACAAGATACTTTCATAGCTGGAGGTGGGGGAACAAAGGATCGGTCTGTCCGTGTGATGCTTTTGCCAGAAACAGATCAGGAATGCAGGTCAGATCTCCTGTAAAAAGTTAGTAAGTAATCTAGCTAGAAATGCGTTAGATTTCCTTTTGGTTAATGGCTGGTAAAATAGCTGTGCTGAATGGAATGTATATTCCTGTTTTTGTGTCTTTTTGCAACTTAAGGTTTTGCCTAGAGGGATTCTCTGTGTTTTGAATCTGATTACCCTGTAAGGTATTTACCATCCTAATTTTTACAGAGGTGATTCTTTTAGTTTTTCTTCTATTAAAATTCTTCTTTTAAGATCCTGATTGCTTTTTCCTCGTCCTTAAGATCCAAGGGTATGGGTCTGTGTTCACCTGTACAAATTGGTGAGAATTTTTATCAAGCCTTCCTTAGGAAAGGGGCTGTAGGGCTTGGGGGCATATTTTGGGGGAAGACGTCTCCAAGTGGGCTCTTTCCCTGGTCTTTGTTTAAAACGCTTGGTGGTGGCAGCATAGGGTTCAAGGACAAGGCAAAGTGTGTACCTTGAGGAAGTTTTTAACCTAAGCTGGTAAGAATAAGCTTAGGGCGTCTTTCATGCAGGTCCCCACATCTGTACCCTAGAGTTCAGAGTGGGGAAGGAACCTTGACAAATGTATATTATCATAGTGTTTAGGAACCCCAGTCATGGACCAGGACCTTGCTGTGCAATGCACTTTACAAACACAAAACAAAAAGATAGTCCCTCCCCAATGAGGTTACAATCTAAGTATATGACAAGAGACAACTGGCAGATTCAGACAGATGTGGGGAGCCCAAGGAAACAATAAGACAATATTGGCCAGCAATCTATGTATCTATCCATCTGCTTACATGGCATGAATCACCAAAGAATCCCATCACCTCACAATCTGTAGTACGACACCTGGTGAGGTAAGGAAGCATTATCCCCATTTTACAGATTGGGAAGTGAGGCATGGGGTATATTAATGTGCCTCTTATCACAATTCAACATCCTTAATCTATTAGTTGTATTACAACAGTGCATAGAGGCCCCCTGCCAACCAAGATCAGGTCCCCTGTATTAGGTACTGTACAGACACAGCATAAGAGTCCCTGCTCCAAAGATTCCAACAAGACTTACGCATGTGCTTAAAGTTAATACATATTTAGGTGCTCTGCTGAATTGGGGCCTCAGTGTCGAGAAGTCAAGTAGCCAGGACTGGGTGTTTCTGGTTTTGACATTTTGACTTCAATGGGACTTAAATACATGCTTAAAATTAAGCATGTGCTGAAGTGCTTTTGCTGAACAGGGATGGAAGCATGTGCTTAAGTCTATGTTACCAAGTAGCTTGTACTGGGAAGTTACTGGTTTTGGCAAGTTCCGAGCAAAAATGAACCAAACGAAATAATTCCTCGGGGGGAGGGATAGCTCAGTGGTTTGAGCACTGGCCTGCTAAACCCAGGGTTGTGAGTTCAATCCTTGAGGGGGCCATTTAGGGATCTAGGGCAAAAATTGGGGATTGGTCCTGCTTTGAGCAGGGGGTTGGACTAGATGACCTCCTGAGGTCCCTTCCAACCCTGATAGTCTATGATTCAGCCTGTTGTTGCCAAAACTTCTTTACTCCTCCATAGAAAAGTCCATTGCTTAAGGAAGGAAATAAGCCTTTAGGGCAAGACTTACCTAAAAGACTCCACAGCGGGTGAAATGTACAAGATTAAAGTAAAACAATGGTATGAACAACAAAGAGGGAGATGCGAAGATTTAGCTGGGAGACTGTGTGGTGGGGACAGGTTTTGTGTGATGTTGAGGGCAGCTTTATATGAGCCACAGGACTAGGCTCAAGAGCTAGACTTCCCCAACGCTTGGAGATGTTCAAATCCATCTCTACATTTTCATGTGTAAAGTCCCTCAAGGTAAAGAGGAGACAGGACTTGGCTTTAATGAATACAAAAAGGAGATTCTTTAACGGCTGGTGCGGACAGATTCTGTGGTTCTCTCTGGCTTGCTGTAGCTCACAACGATTAACACAGCTTGAGCTGCCTGGCATCTTTCTAAGTCCTGGCCTTGGCTAAGAAGAGACCGCTAAACTCCACTATACTAGGAATGCAGAAAATGTTAATTCTTATTCTAAGTTTCTCTCTGTATAAACTTTATTAATGATTTCTTCCTCTGCATGCAAATTCCAGCAACTTGAGCTTCATAATTAAATTAGCATTGTTTATGCTTTAGAGTATTTAAAGTCTGAAATTACAGGCTATAACTATAAAAAAGAGTGATAACTAATGCCGATAACTCATTCCTGCAGAAACTGGGCCGAAGCAGAGGTGTAACGACAGATTTTATTCACAACAGCTACTTTATGATACTCATTAAGCTACTTTTTGTTATCACAAAAACGTATAACAGTAGCATTAGGTTATTCGTGTGGATATTTGAAATGCTACATCTTGAATAATTACTATCATGACACTGAGTGACATCACGGTCACAGATTTGATACAAAAAGCAGACCGGGATCCAAGAGACCTGCATTTATTCCCAACTCTGAAACT
This sequence comes from Eretmochelys imbricata, assembly GCF_965152235.1. Taxonomy (NCBI): domain Eukaryota; kingdom Metazoa; phylum Chordata; order Testudines; family Cheloniidae; genus Eretmochelys; species Eretmochelys imbricata. The sequence goes on from NC_135597.1 coordinate 9,569,280, forward strand.
GACCAGCTACGTGACCTTGGATAAGCCTCCTCCCCCTTAGTCACTTGCCTATTTTGACCCCCATCCTGCAAAGACTTATGCATGTGCTTAACTTTATGCCCTGCTGTCAGATCTGGGTAGAACTCCTTTTACCCATGCTCAGCTCAAGAATCTCTCCTCAACTACGAAAACTTCTCACACAACTTTGGCCACAACAACAACAAAAGTATAGTACAACTACAAGCCGGTGTTGTAAAACCTGGTGGTACAGCTTTTAAATCTTCAGAGGTTTTTTTGTGTTTTACCAGGGAACAAAGCTTTAAATCACAGAGACTACAGTAAAATTGCTTTTGCTTTCTAAAAAATGGGGCCTCATACACCACAGAGTTGAGGGCAGGGGATCAACACGGCAGCGGTAGTGCTTGCAAGATGACTAGACTGTGGAGACCATGAAATCTGTTAACCCGCCAAACTCCTGATTCCTGAATATCAGAGGCTTGAAAAGAAAGGACTGCAAAAATATGCCTTGATCTGGTTTTCTGTTTTGTTAAATAGCCGTTACGTTGGATTTTCATCTTCTGTAACAGACATGCCAAACCCATGGAAAAAAACGCTGAAATTGGGCTTGTTTGGGGCTTAATTGGCTTGTGAGTTGCTAGTTGGCTAGTTTTTGGCTTGTAGCTTGTTGCTTCTGTTTTTTGATCAGCTCCCGGCAAGCAGGAGCAAGTGGGGGAGAGAGTCAGGAGTGCACAGCGGGCCCACCACAGTCCCAGACTGCACACTGGAGGGATCTAGTCACAGAGCGTTGGGGTTCTTAGGGATTAGCTTGTTTTAGCCTTGTTTTGAAATGGGATTGGCTTGATTTTTAGCTTATTGTGAAAGTCAAGGTGCTTATTTACTGTGTAAAAGTTGGCAACTGTGTCCTATAAATACAGAAAAAAAAAAAGTAAGTTATGTATGAGAAAGTAGGAGAGCTTTTCAAAAGCCACAGTTCACAACTTTAGTTTTATGAGAATCAATGAAAGGAAACACACAGAACCACTGGCCAACAGGTTTTCTCTTTAGAAGTAAACAAAACCTTTGTATGAGCTGTATAGACCCGTGTAAATTAGCTGTTAGCTGGTGAAATGGACTGTCTGGTCCAACAACAAATCTTACAAAAAAAATCTTTCACCCAGAGAGTTTTCTCCCAAGGATTTTATACCTGAGGTTCAGACTGCACAGCTTATAACAAAAATATCACGAGAGATCAGATCTCAAGCCGGTGTAATTCAGTGTAACTCCCCATTGACTTTGATGGAGTAATGCCAGATGGAGATCTGGCCCAAGTATTTTATATAAATGGGAAAAATATTGGACTATAATAGATGAATGCAGCACTCTGATCACTCCTTGCTTTGCTGGCTACAAGACAGTACATACACAATACTGACTCCCCATTGCCTTGCACCTTGTGCTATTGAGACCTGGGTGGAGTAAACACCAAGTGAGCGTAAAATGCGACCAGTTCTGATTGACTTTGCACAGGGATAAATGATCTGCAAGGTTTACTTTTGATCCAGGAACACAACTATTGTTATTTGTATTAGTGCCTCGAGGCCCCAACTGAGCTCAGATCCCCCATTGCGCTAAGCGCTGTGAAAACCCATAGGCCTGATCTACCCTTAAAAACTAGATCCACCTAGCTACGTTGCTCAGGGCTGTGAAAAACATTGCCAAGGGTTAGGTCAACCTGACCCCCAGTGTAGATGCAGCTAAGTCGCCGGAAGAATTCTGTCTGTCAACCTAACTCCTGCCTCTCAGAGGGGTGGATCAACTACATGAAAGGAAAACCCCTCTGTCATAAATATAAAGGGAAGGGTAAACCCCTTTGAAATCCCTCCTGGCCAGGGGAAAGCTCCTCTCACCTGTAAAGGGTTAAGAAGCTAAAGGTAACCTCGCTGGCACCTGACCAAAATGACCAATGAGGAGACAAGATACTTTCAAAAGCTGGGAGGAGGGAGAGAAACAAAGGGTCTGTGTCTGTCTGTATGCTGGTCTTTGCCAGGGATAGACCAGGAATGGAGTCTTAGAACTTTTAGTAAGTAATCTAGCTAGGTATGTGTTAGATTATGATTTCTTTAAATGGCTGAGAAAAGAATTGTGCTGAATAGAATAACTATTTCTGTCTGTGTATCTTTTTTGTAACTTAAGGTTTTGCCTAGAGGGGTTCTCTATGTTTTTTAATCTAATTACCCTGTAAGATATCTACCATCCTGATTTTACAGGGGGGATTTCTTCATTTCTATTTACTTCTATTTTCTATTAAAAGTCTTCTTGTAAAAAAACTGAATGTTTTTTCATTGTTCTCAGATCCAAGGGTTTGGGTCTGTGGTCACCTATGCAAATTGGTGAGGCTTTTTATCCAACATTTCCCAGGAAAGGGGGGGTGCAAGTGTTGGGAGGATTGTTCATTGTTCTTAAGATCCAAGGGTCTGGGTCTGTAGTCACCTAGGCAAATTGGTGAGGCTTTTTTTACCAAACCTTTTCCAGGAAGTGGGGTGCAAGGTTTTGGGAAGTATTCTGGGGGGAAAGACGCGTCCAAACAGCTCTTCCCCAGTAACCAGTATTAGTTTGGTGGTGGTAGCGGCCATTCCAAGGACCACGGACGGAATACTTTGTACCTTGGGGAAGTTTTGACCTAAGCTGGTAAAGATAAGCTTAGGAGGTTTTTCATGCAGGTCCCCACATCTGTACCCTAGAGTTCAGAGTGGGGGAGGAACCTTGACACCCTCCGTCAATGTAGAAAGCTTCAGTGCTACCGTGTCCTGTGGCTGGGGCATGGTTAGTAGTTGGAGCAGGACTTGGGCTCAATGATCATAGCAGGAGTCAGGCCGAGTGGTTAGGACCAGGAGTTGGTAGCCAGCGATTGGAGCCCAGGGTCAGAACTGGAATCAGTGACCTGGTGCCAGAGCTGAATTACCTGGAGTGAGGCAGGAGTAAGTCTGGGGCCAAGACAGGAGCAGAGTGGGATACAATCAGGTCCTATCACAGCAATGGACAAATGCTTTGAGTAACCACTGAACGGCTATGGCTGCTGCTGGACTTAAGGGCCAGTCTGCTGACTCTTCCAACTGAACAGGGATGGTAGCCAGTCGAGCAGCCTGCTGCAGGCCAGCTGTGCTTGTCAGGTTGCCCAGAATTCCTGCCATGCAGCACTCCGGTGATATAGCCACAGCACTGTCATTGTAGTGTCGACCAGAGGTTCTCAAACTGGGAGGGGTTCCCCTTGGGGAGGCCTGGAATGTATTCGGGGTGGGGTGTGAGAAGCGTTAGGGGGAAGCTGCATACTTTTTACCCCTCAGCAATGACTAACGAGCAAAGCTGACTCCCCCGGATATATCAGGTCCTCAAATGGCGCTGTGCATTTTGATGGATTTCTGTTAAGCTTGCACAGTGTTATACAAAGTCGTTGCCATCTGTACATGAATCTGTTTTCTACAGTGTGGTGTGCATATTTAATTGTAAGCATCGACCACAACTGCAGTTTTGCTTTTGCTCTTATTACAGAGGATTGTTGGCTCTATTTGAATCAATGCCTTGCTGTTTTTAATATTTAGTGAGAGCTGCATGTTCATTTTTTTAAATTGGTGTATGTACTTGTGGGGGGAGGGGCCTAAAACTACTTCAGACATAAAGAAGGGGGGCCTGAATACGTTTGAGAACCGCTGGTGCAGACATACCCCTAGTGAGAGACAATCCCCTGAAGAATTTACAACGCAGAGAGAGAGTCACAGGGTGAGAAGGGAATGAGCGGTGAAGTGGACTTGCTCAAGATCACACAGCAGGTCCATTGGCAAAGCCTGTGTAAGCAGGTAGGTCTCCAGTCCAGTATGCTATCCGCTAAACTACGTTCCTTCCCTGGCACAAACAGGATTTCAATCCATTTAGTTAAAGGCATCCATTTTGCTGGCAGTCTCTCTCTCTCTCTCTCTCTCTCTCTCTCGGCATTTATATTGCACGCATTACCCTGGTGCCTGAGCACCCGTTCCAGGAAATCATTTGGAGAGCAGCTAGGTCACCCAGTGTCCATCCAGTCAATTATTTTAGGAGTGGTTGGAGATTTCCACACTTGCAAAAATAGTTTCTTGGCAACCAATAGAGCTCAGAGGAGACATCCCTCTTCATTAGGACACAGATCTTTTTACTGACACCCCTGAATGTTTTATGGTTGGTTGGAAGTTCTGCAGTGGGGGGGGGAAATCCCAACCTTTATCAGCGAGAGAATGAGTGTTTAGCTGCAACTGCCACCTTGGTTTTCAGCAAGACACAGGGAAAAAGTACTGGCCAATAAGGTTCTGATTCACCCTTGCCCTGCACAACATGGAGTCATTTGTACCAAAGTCGGTGCTTGGTAGTGCTTCATACCCGCTTTGTGCTCTACAAGGTTGGGCAAGGCAGAATGGGATCCTCACGATTTTATCTTGTGATGGACTGAATGCCCTAAACTCCTTTTGACTTCAGGGAAGTTATGTGTTGCTCATCACCTTGTAAGAGGCACTCCATGCCTTGCAGAATTGAGTCCTTAGGGTTTATGGTAACTTTGCAGTTGAGCCCTAAGTAAGGGAAAGCCCGTCCTAAGTCAGGAATAGGGCAGGGGCAGAATGGTGACTCCAAGCCACAGGCTGGTCACTGGCTCTGTCCTTCCTCCAGGGTGGAAATAACCTGCAGAGATTATTCCCCCTTCAACGTTGGCTCAGCTGTCCTGGCAGGTGCAATGGGGAGTCGGATTTTACCCGCTCCCTTCCCATATGTATGCAATGGGGAGCAGTAGACCCCATGGAGGCTTCTTTCCTCTCCCAGCCTGTGCTGTTACAGCACAGGCAGCCCAAGCAGGGGAATATGGAGCATGTAAAGACGGTCACAATTTCACGCTTATTGAATTTTGGATTGTTCAAAATCTCGATCGGGGTCTGAACCAGGTGGCTCAGCCCCTTCCGTCATTGCTACAGCTTTTACGCTCAAATCATGTAAAAGGGAATTTCCAGTTTATGATGATTATCCCCTATGATGCTCCTGAAAGGGGTTGAGCTGGCAGCCGTGGGAAATAAATGAGTTGTTTATTTTCAGAGCAAGTATAGCCTGGGCAGCAGCAGTTCCCGAGCCCCTCACACTGTCCCCACCAGGGTACTGTACCTCATCCACGACTGGGCTGAATTCCAACCGGTGAACTGAGAGTGATCAGGGCCATAGCCCATTATCAGTCCTTGGAGCCCTGCAATCCCTTCCGTTTATGAGCTGTCAAAAATGTACTTCTGCTTACTGGTTTCCTAGGTCCAGGATTTTCAGCATTGAAGTCAATGGAGCTACACCAATGTACACTCGCTGAGTACCTACTGCATCCTGCAGGAATTGCCGGGTTGCTTAAAGATACATTTACACCACAGACATCTCCTACTGCAACCAGAAATAATATTCGTGTTAATGGATTCTAAATACGGAGCGATCAAATCTCATTCAACGAGGCATAAACTGGTGAGCACAGGGTCGAGAGAGGTTTATTTTTTCTCCATATAGATTCATAAACTTTTAAGAGACCGTATGGATCATTTGGTATGACTTCCTGCTGCATACCGCAGGCCATAGGATTTCACCCAGTGATTCGTGCTGCTATTCAACAACTTGTGGTCAAGCTCGAGCATTTCCTTACGGGCATGTCTGCACCTCAAGCTGCAGGTCTGACCTACAGCTTGAGGAGACATACCCGAAGCAGCTGTGAATAAGCTAGAACGCTCAACACTGAGGGTAGCCTTGGAGCAAGAGCAGCAGGAGGGTCTAGCCACGCCATGTCTAAATCCATCCAAGACATTAGGCATGTGCATGGGTGGCTAACCCCTTCTGCACCCTCATACCTTATCACTACGGCTACCCTCTATTTTTAGTATACTAGCTCAATCAGAGCAAGTGCTGGTATGTCTCCTCAAGCTGGAAATTGCATCCCCAGCTCAAAGAGTAGACATAGCCTCAGAAAGACATTGACTTCATTGGGGCCAGGATTCCCCCCCCCCCCGCCCCATCTGAATTTAAAGAATCCGAGGGACAGAGAATTTACAACACTGCACAATTAGCTAGGTGAGTGATATTCTCTTTAAGGTGTTTGGGTTTGTTTGCCTTCACCTGCAACATCAGCTATTGGTCAATGCCACAGACAGTGAAGTGGCCTGTTCTGATTCACACATTTGAGGGGATGAGAAGGGACCATTAGGTCATCTAGTCAGACCTCTTGTATAACACCTGTCAAGAGATTTCACCCAGTTACATCTGGGGAGCCCAGTAACTTATGTTTGATTGGTATGTTCTCCTCTACCATTTCAACTGTGTTTTTCTGCTCCTTTTGATACACTTCCTATGGAACACCTTTGGGCAGCTCTAAGAATTGCTGGGGTATGGGTAGCTTCGCAAAGCTCAGCCTCAAGTCTTGAAGGCTGAGATTTTCATGACAGGGGAAGTGATTTCAACACCCAATTCCAGTTAAAATTAAAAGTAACTGCATCAAAATCACCTAGGCAGCTCTGAAAATCTCAGCCAAACATTTAAGTGTAATGAAAGAATGAGATGGCTTTTGAGATGGCAGGAGCTCTATTACTCTGGAAATAATTAGCATTTCATCAATGAACAATAACAATGACAAAAATCAGGCATTTTCCCTCATATGCAAAACCTTGCATACTGTGCAAGTCAAGAAATACGGCATGCAAATCTGCAAAAAATCCCCAATAAGTCACGGAGGAAGGTTGGTCCAATGGTTACAGCCAGGGCCATCCCTAAGGTGGTGTGGGGCCCGGGGCAGAAGTGACGAATCTGTCACTTCCGGGACCAACTGCGCCCAGCGCTGGTCAATCACACTGGTGGCCCGTGGGATCCCCGCAAAGCGCGGGGCCTGGAGCGGTTGCCCTGACTCGCTGTACCCAAGAGACAGCTCTGATTACAGCCTTAGCCTACAACTCAGGAGATCTCCATTCAAGCTACATACTCCCTATATTACCTTGGCCAAGTCACTTAGTCTTTGTGTCATATCTCCATCTGAACAGTCAAAATAATAGCACTTTCTTACCTCACAGAGGTGTTTGTGAGGATAAATACATTACAGATTGTTAGGGATACAAATGTTTTGGTAACAGGAATCATAAGTACCTGAGAGAGAGAGAGAAATCAAAGCATAGAGCAAAGGAAGTGAACAAAAGATTACCCTTATTTTTACCAGGAAACTCAACCACGGCCGGGACTGGAATGTCCCCTCCTCTTTCAAAGAGGGTGGGGGTTAAATTAACTTATTGGGCCCATCTGTTTAGCTGCCCACTGTCCGACAATAAGTAAGAATTAGTAGAACTGCGTCACACAGGGCTGTGGATTTTCCACACCTTGGAGTGACATAGTTATACTGGCATAGGTTGTAGTGCAGATCAGGGCTAAGTCTCTGAAGGGTGTGAATTTTTCATACCCCTGAGCGACGTAGCTCGGTCACTTTAAGTGTTGACCGGCCATTACCCGAGACCACACAACAAGTCACTGGTATAGCAGGGAATAGAACCCAGTCTCCTAGCTTCTAGTGTAGTACAACATCCATTTACATGTCTAAATACTTGATCTGTGGGTCTAATTCCATGCACTCCTAGTGACATACTTACTCCATTTACATGCTTGTCTACCTGATCAGTGGATTCAATCCAACATGCCACACAACAATTAATTGTGGGTTCAAGACTTCAATAATGAAATTGAGCCCATAAAATCACAGGTCAGGAGGAGGCCCTTTTTCAATGGAGACCTGCATTCTTTCCATTAAAAAAGACCCAATAATGGTCTATCTTAAACTGGCCTGCCCTCACTGTGCCCCTCACAATACTTTACCAAGTTGATTATTAATTTCAAGAAACAGCATGGAAAGGTTGGGAATATATTTCCACTTCCAAGTTTTATTTGTTTGAATGAGAAACCTATACTCAAGCACAGCAAGCAGAAGATTGGCTGACACAGCAGTGGCAGTAGAAGGTAATAGGTTACTCATATAGGTTCCTGAATCTCTAAACCAAAGCTAAAATTGCTTCATCCAGCAGCATTTTCTTTGCATTCCAGTAAACCTAAAGCCCACTCCATTTCATTCCCCAATTTTATTTTTAGGAGACTTGCTTTTGTTTGCACAGATCTCATTTTCCAGTCCTTGCTTGGCAGGTACCACTGTGAAATATTCAAAAAGCACAGTGAGTCCTGAAATTAAGCCCCACACCACAGTACATCTATATGAAACAGAAAGTTTTAATCACTCGGCTCTTAAATTGCTATATTCGGAAGTTACATGTTCATGAACAGCAGATTATTTTTGTCCCCTTCCTCCTTCATAGCTGTGACTGGTGTCATTTAGTGCAAGAAATCTCTGTGCAGGGGAGGGGAGAAGACATGAATATCCATCATACAGTCACCGTTTGCATTCAAGCTGGGCCGTATTGTGTTTTAAGCTGAAGATCTCTCTTTCTGCACCTGTCTCTCAACTACGGTTTACAGCTCATCTGTGCGGGAGACAGAGCTTTCCCTGGGGCCAGTTTGTGCCTGTGGAATAAACTCCCATGGGACCAAAGGACTATCACAGAGTTCATCCCTTCTGCTTCAAGTGCAAGGCTCACTTCTCTGAACCCCTTCTCTAACATAAATACATGTAGATAAAAAGAACAACAAAACCCCTACCAAAACAAAACCCTCCACTGTACACACAATGTCCTTGGGGAGAGGATGAAAGAACAATCCACACGTGACAGTTACATTGCTTAATGCTATTATTGGAAGGCGCTCAGATACTACAGTGATGAGCTTGGTGTAAGATTCAGAATAGAATAGAACCAAACCTCTTTCCTCTCTTCTAGCTGTTGTGCTGGATGCAGAACACCTGAAAATACCACTCTGCCGGGATAATTGATTACACTTTTATTTAGTAATGAGAATGCTTCCAATTGAGTTTTTGCTAAGAAGAGGTACATTTATATTTAAGAGTCAAAGATTAATTCTTCTCCACTTAATTGGAACTGTGCACCAGACTCTCAGTTACCCTGCTCCTGCCCTGAGATTTAAACCACTATTCCACTCCTTGGGTGCAATCTTGGTCCTACTGGACTCAGGGGGAGTTTTGCCATTAACTTTCAGGGGCCCCTGTGTTCTAGGGCTGGGCAGAGGCCTGCCCAGCCCTGGCGCACACTAGAGCAGATGGGGGGGGGGTTTACATGACAGCAGCCTGTACATGTGCAGTGATTTGCACCAGTGCAAAGTGAGAATTCCAGGGTTTTATCTCCTTTTTGCACTGTTGTAAGTGACCACGTAACTCACTTAGTGTTACAAGTCCCCCACTGAACTGATCCACAGAGAATATGAGTTACAAAGCCTTGTTATTGTAGCTCAAGCTGTAGCAGCTCATGCATGAGTATCTAGCCCTTATAGATGCAACAGGAACCTCCAAAACATTAACGAAGGGTAAACCAAGGTGCTGATTTCTGCCTAAGTCTACAGACACCGTGACACATTATCTATGAGCGATGCAAACTGTCCAGCTTACTAAAAGGGTTTGTTAATAACTCTGATCCTTTCAATGCCAGCCTTGTTAGCTATTTTATTGCTGATCCAAGGGCCAGAGAAAGGAAAGGGGGTTCCAAAGAGGATGGCTCTAGACTGTTCTCAGTGATAGCTGATGACAGAACAAGAAGCAATGGTCTCAAGTTGCAGTGGGGAAGGGTTAGGTTGGATATTAGGAAAAACTTTTTCACTAGGAGGGTGGTGAAACACTGGAATGCATTACCTAGGGAGGTGGTGGAATTGCCCTCCTTAGATATTTTTAAGGTCAGGCTTGACAAAGCCCTGGCTGGGATGATTTAGTTGGGGATTGGTCCTGCTTTGAGCAGGGAGTTGGACTAGATGACCTCCTGAGGTCCCTTCCAACCCTGATATTCTATGATTCTATGATTTAGCTTTGGCGATCCCTGGTTCAATCCCTGGCGTGTCGGCCAAAAGTGCAGCTCATCCAGCATTTGAACCAATGAGAGTCTCGGATGGTTGAGACGAGCTTCCTTTGAGCAGCGGAAGTGGGTAACCTACTAGTATGCACAGATGGCAGCTGTCACAACTGCACAAGGTGTGAAGCAACAGTGAATTGTGCCCTGACTTTTGTGTCTCCTTAAAGTGGAGCAGCACCAAAATCTCAGACTATCTATGAAAGATTCATCTGTGTAGGGTGTTCTGACAGTCCTGAGGCTTGAAGAGATGGACTGAATTTACCGTATTGGCAAGAGAACGCAATCACAGTTAGCTACATGACTACCCTCGTCAGCAATTTAGGGAATCCCACATCCTGGACTAGATTCACATCCATAGCAGTGTGTCCTTATCATTGTCATCATCAGACTTAGGACCCCACTAGGCAGTTTGGAGTGATTCATCACCAATGCTGTCCTCTTGCAAGAGGTTTCTCTGAATGTCTTTCCTATTTATAACCAGTGTAAATTAAAGTTAAATTAAAAAACAAAACACCACAACCCTTTGAGAAATCAAGCTGACGAAACTTAGCTTAATTACCACGTGGCTGTGTTCGCCGTAGTTTCCTGATAAAAGGCCATGCTCTGATTCATGCAAAAGCTGATATGGGGGAGAAGGATGGATGTTTTAAGAAAGATGCCCTATCTTCACTTTTTCTTCGCTACCTGAGTTAGCCATTCCCCAGCTTCTGTTTGCCAGAAGCTGGGAATAGGCAACAGGGGATGGATCACTTGATGATCACCTGTTCTGTTCATTCCCTCTGAAGCACCTGCCATTGGCCTCTGTCAGAAGACAGGATCCTGAGCGAGATGGACCATTGGTCTGTCCCATTATGGCCGTTCTTATGAGTTGTTAACCATCACAGACAACTTTCCCAAGGTGTTTGATTCCTCCTCACACCAGACACGCCCTTGATATGAGATAAGCTTCAAAACACAGAGCAATTAGACAGGCAATGATGATGCACCAGCTCAAAGGTAGGAGGCTTGTCCATGAAAACGTAATGCCTCCTGTGGTGACCCGGGGTAGGTCGGTCATGTAATTACAGCTCAAGTAGACATACCCAAGCTCGATTTAACCTCATTTGCTTGGGTCCTGGAGCAGTTAAACTACAGCAACATGGGCTTCAGCTCAGGATGGACAGGACTGCCTGGAACCCTGGGACCAGCCCAAGCTGCAGTGCTCACTGCTCCAGCTTCACTGCTCTGGGACGCAAGATAGCTAGACTGCATTATAGACGTACCCAATGAAGGGGTAGGAAGGAAGCCTTCTTGCAAACTACACTGAAAGCACCAATAGATTGAGGCACTGAACCAACAAAGCATTTCAGCACACACTTAACTTCAAGAACTCAAGCAGTTCCAGGCCCCAAATCCTGCTCCCATTGGCGTGAATGGCAAAACTCCCACCAACGAAAAGTTCTCTGCAGTACCGATGTAAGTGCCAAGCGATTAGCTGAGTTACAGCGAGGAAAGATTCTACGAGCAGTCTCAGAGTTGTTTTACGGCTCAGCCTGTGAATTTCTCATACTGAAGAAGAATCAATAGAAGACTATTGACCATGGGAACAGATGGCGTGAACTTAACTAAATGCAGTAACTAAAGGAAAGAACACTTCTAATTGGCATGGGGTGCCTGCAGGCAGTCTTAATACTTAAGTAACAGAGATATCCCTGAAATTAAAAATAGTGCTTTGCTCTTACATCCAAGGATCTTTCTCCTGCAGATCTCAATGTGCTTTAAGAAACATCCGTCAGTAAGCTTCACAATGCCCCTGTGGGCAGAGCTGGGTGACAGTAGTGAAAAATTCCATTTGAATACTGATCACTATTTCCACGAATCTGGTGAAATACTTGATTTATGTTTCGTGCAAATGTATTTATTCCTTTTTCTTTTTTTGGAAACATATTTCAGTCCATGGAGTGTTTGAGAATAGAACCAGATAGATCATGAACAGGAAATCATCTAGAGTGAGATTTTCAGGAAACCCTGAGAGAGTGAAATGCCCAACTCACACTGAATTTCAGCCGGGTTTGAGTGCCTAACTTAGGCTCCTTTGAAAATCTGAGCCTTCTTTAACAAATTGAGTCCTTTCTCTTTTAACAAGTTATTTGCCTACAGGTTTATTTTCTGAAGAATTTGTTCCTGATTCCACACAATTAGACATGTCACACAATGTCCCATCCCATAGCACCACCTGATGGCAAGACCCAACATTGCAGTGCCTCAGTTTCCCCCATTAGACTCTTGAACAGGGACATCACAAACTCCTCATTTTGATAACAGTCTGTTTCCAGTGGGGTCCTGCAAGGGATCAGTTCTTGACCCGATGCTATTAAACATTTTTATCCATGACCTAGAAGAAAACAAAATAATCACTGATGAAATTTGAAGAGGACACAAAAATTGCAGGAGTAATAAATAATGGAGAAGTCAGGTCACTGATTCAAAGCAATCGGTAAACTGGGCACAAAGAAAGAATATGCATTTTAATATGGCTAAATGTACATGTGTACATCTAGAAACAAAGAATGCCGGCCATACTTGCAGAATGGGGTACTCTATCGTGGGAAGCAGTGACTGAAAAAGATTCGGGGGTTGCGGCGGTTAATCAGCTGAACGTGAGCGCCCAGTGTGATGCTAAGAGCAAAAAAGCTAATGTGATCGTGGGATGCATAAACAGGGGAATCTTGAGTTGGAGTAGAGAAGTTATTTTAGCTCTGTATTTGGCACTGGTGTGACCACTGCTGGAATACTGTGTCTAGTTCTGGTGCCCATAATTCAAGGAGGATGTTGATACATTGGAGAGGGTTCCGGGAAGAGCTGCAGGAATGATTAAAGGATTAGAAAACATGCCTTATATGGATAGACTTACTTTATTTGAGCTGAAAGAGAAGGTTAAGGGGTGACTGGATTATAGTCTATAAGTACCTTCTTATATATATTTAATAAATATTTAATAATGGACTCTTCAACCTAGTAGAGAAGGGTGTAGCACAATCCTATGGCTGAAAGATGAAGCTAGACAAATTCAGACTGGAAATAAGACATACATTTTTCACAACAAGAGTAATTAACCATTGGAACAATTTCCCAAGGGTTGTGGTGGACTCTCCATCACTGACCACATTAAAATCAACATTGGATGTTTTTCTAAACAATATGCACTAGGATTTGGGGCGGGGGGAGGGAGGGAGAGTTCTATGGCCTGGGATATACCGTAGGTCAGAGAAGACTATCACAATGACCGCTTCTGGCCTTAGAATCTGTGATGATGTCCTCAGAGTCCAAATCTGACAATGCGCAAAGGACTAAAATCATAAACAGAGGATTGTCTGCCCCGTCAAGGCTCCTCCAGTTATGACCTTCAGCAGTGGTCCCACCATGTCCTTACTAAACAAAAGAAAACATACATTTGCCCCCTTTTGTGAGCACCCCTTCTATGAGCTCTTTGCTGCTATGCCCTGGCTCTGCAGAATTTTTCTTTGCTCTTTTGGCAAGCTTTTTGGCTTTCTACTGGGAGGTCCTTTTCTCCCCAGCAGGTTCCCACTGCCTACCTTCAATGGCAACTTTGGTAGCCTCTCTCAGGCAATTCCCTCCTGCTCCCCCTTCCTTACTGACAAAAGGCCCCCCTCCTCAGTTACATCTGATCAATGATAGGGCTAGCTGACCCCGAGCCTCCTGCCCCAAAAGGGGCAGCCCACCCTGTTTCAACATATTTGATATTAACATACCTCAACCTATGGATTGCTCACAACCGATTTGCTGCAAGTATTACTTTGAGCACTCTCTGCTTGTAATTTGATGTGCATGCTCGGTGACTGGTCACCTAACTCACGCTGTATCCCTCCCAGCTTGGTATCATCTTCAAACTTTATAAGTGTACTCTCTATGCCATTATCTAAATCATTGATGAAGATATTGAACAGAACCAGAAAAAGATTGGGCAAAATTGAAATATTTTTGGGTACCCACTGATTTAACATATTGATTTTTAGACTCAGCACATCCTGATTCTTGGCAAGGGGATAGACTAGATGACCCCTGTGGTCACTTCTAACCCTACGGTTCTATGAATTGAAACTTTTTCAGGCAATTATCAGAAAGTTTCATTTCAACTTTATCATTTGACTATAAAACCGACAAATGAAACTTTATAGTAATATTGAAATGAAATATTTCATTCTGAGAAAATGCTGAGATTTTGGCTTTTTGTCCAGGAGTCACCTGATTACATCAAATATCATGAGACTCATGACAAAATAGCAGAGGTGGCAACAGATAAACTGAGGTGCAGGGAGAGCAATCCTTGAGGGAGCCATTTGGGATCTGGGGCAAAAATTGGGGATCGGTCCTGCTTTGAGCAGGGGGTGGGACTAGATGACCTCCTGAGGTTTCTTCCAACCCTGATATTCTACGATTCTATGACTTGCCTAAGGTCCACAGTAAATACTGGCAGAACGAGGAACCCAGGAGCGCTCTCTCTCTAATTCCAACCATTCGGAGTAATTGCTTCTTTAACTCAACTAACTTTTAAATACAGAAAATATATTGCATATAAAATTCTGTGATATAAAAAAGTAAAACACACCCTCAAAAAGCAATTAAAAAGAAGAGCTGCAATGCTGGACTGAAGGGAGGGAAATCATTTTCTGAAGCAAATGAGTTATTTTCAGGTGTAGATAACACATCCACATGACGTGGGTAAACTATTTCAGTTTGCTGGCAACAGCCAATTCACAATTGCTACCAGTCTCTTAATCAATGTTCCACTGCCATTGGCATAAGATAACTTCATCCATGTCCTTGTCAAAGTGCAGAACATTCAGGACATAAAATATAGATGTATATACACACTTTATTTTCTCCTTGGAGAATTTATGTACCGTTACATTCCATTTTTTTTTCAGCTGAACATTTAAACAACATTGAATCAGTGATCACTAAACCAAACCTTCTTTTGTTCAGCAAGGTGAAGTTCTTTGACCCCTCCCATTCCTGCCCCCAGGTGCTTGTAAATATATGACAAATCACCCTATAATGCTGATAAATTATTACTGTTATGCCCTGACTTCTAATTAAATGTTTGGAGATGGCAGCTGATGAATCATATTTCTGGCAACTGGCATCAGTTTCTAACTCCAGTACACAAGATTAGATCTTTAAAATTCAAGGAGGCAAATATGCCAGCATTCAAATAGCATATTAGTGTGACCATTTGTTTGCATGCAACATAATGGCTTATGTGCAAAATGTGCTCAATGATCAATTAAACATACCAGTTCACAATAAAGCCCACCTCATGGCATCTGTCAAGGTTCCTTCCCCACTCTGAACTCTAGGGTACAGATGTGGGGACCTGCATTCTTCCCAGCTTAGGTTAAAAACTTCCTCAAGGTACACACTTTGCCTTATCCTTGAACCCTATGCTGCCACCACCAAGCGTGTTAAATGAAGACCAGGGAAAGAGCCCAATTGGAGACGTCCTCCCCCAAAATATCCCCCCAAGCCCTACACCCCCTTTCCTGGGGAAGGCTTGATAAAAATCCTCACCAATTTGCATAGGTGAAGACAGACCCAAACCTTTGGATCTTAAGAACAAGGAAAAAGCAATCAGGTTCTCAAAGGAAGAATTTTAATTAAAGAAAGGGTAAAAGAATCACCTCTGTAAAATCAGGATGGTCAATACCTTACAGGGTAATCAGATTCAAAACACAGAGAATCCCTCTAGGCAAAACCTTAAGTTACTAAAAGACACAAAAGCAGGAATATACATTCCATTCAGCACAGCTTATTTTACCAGCCATTAAACAAAAGGAAATCTAACGCATTTCTAGCTAGATTACTTACTAACAGGGGTTGTGAGGCTGCATTCCTGATCTGTTCCCAGCAAAAGCATCACACAGATAGACAGACCCTTTGTTCTGCCCGCCCCCTCCAGATTTGAAAGTATCTTGTTCGCTCATTGGTCATTTGGGTCAGGTGCCGGCTAGGTTGCCTTAGCTTCTTAACCCTTTACAGGTGAAAGGGTTTTGCCTCTGGCCAGGAGGGATTTTATAGCACTGTATACAGAAAGGTGCTATATTTATATTTATGACAGCATCCCTGACACATAACTGGAATTCTGCAAGACCAAAAGGTGTCAAATTAATTTTTTTCCAGAAAATACTCTCCCCACCCCCCATACATCTTATTATTAGCCTGCGGAACTCATTGTCACAGGAAATTGCAAAGGTCCCGATTTTAAAATGTATTTAGGCTCCTAAAGATTCAGATTGACCCCTAGCAGGATTTTCAAAAGTGCCAAGTTTTGGAAAGGTTAGGAAACCTTAATGCTTTGGGCAGGGCTGGCTCTCGGGTCCCATTATGGGGAGTGCAAGTAGTTATTTTTAGAGCACTAGTGTTGCTATTTTAAAACAAATAACCTTCCAAGATCAGACCCATGGAAAAATCTTGGATATTTAGAGTTTAAAGGAGTAAAATTTGGCTACTGTATCAATATTTTGCTGTGATTTATAGTTTACATAAAAGATGAGGACTCTCCGATGTATTGCTATTACACTGCTTAGCTGACAACTTTGTACATATTTTGGCCTTTCTGACAATAATTTGGGGACCCTTGAAGATCATTTTGGGGCAAATGTCCCCCTTTCTACTTCCCTTCCTCCTCCAGTAGTGCCCAGCCTGGCTTTAGGGCATGATCCAACCTCAAATGAATTGTATTCTACATCTACAGAAGGGTTTAGGGCTTAGTGATGGGATTAATTTTATTGGGTGTTTAGGAAAGAATATGCAGTACTACACATCATCATTCATACCTCCACCGACAACGCAATAGTAACAAATATTATAATCGACTGATTGTTTTTTAAGAATGACATTATGCAATGATGCAGTGTCGTGGTAGCCATGTCGGTCCCAGGATATTAGACAAAGTGGGTGAGGTAATATCTGTTACTGGACCAACTTCTGTTGGTGAAAGACAAGATTTCAATTCACACAGAGCTCTTCTTCAGGTCTCCTGGTCCAATAAAAGATATTACCTCTCCCACTTTGTCTCTCTATTATGCAATGATACGGTCCTGTTTATCTATTGGACAGGGTCGGGGGCATGGATCAGCATCTATGTCGCACTCCTCATCAGTACCTGGACCAAGCTCGGAAACGTAATGATCAAACCAGTGGACCAAATTTGGTGATGAATCCTGGTCACATGCCACCTGAGGCACGTTGCGCTTACACTGAGAAGAATTGGGCAGACTTTTACCATGTCAGAGGAGGAACTTCCTTACATCAGCTGTGGTATTCTGACCTGGGGATTTTCTTTAAGTGAAAAATAATTCTGTCTTTACTCCCTTAATAACCCTACTATAGCTATTAGTATTCAAACATTTTCACGTGATGGTTTCTTTTCAAGTGAGTGTATACTATGAGTATTGATACATAGCAGAGATATCCAGGTATTTAATTCTCCTCTATTTCCTTGTCCATGTACTGGATGTGTTCATTTTCCCATAACAGTGATCACCCCATATCTTTTGAACCATTTCTCCAGTTCGGGGGATTTAAAAAAAAAAATCCAGTAAGAAGCTACCAATAGTCTAGTGACTGCGATCAGATGAAATATTAATTCTTGGTTTCTCTGAGTGTGACCATTTGTACTCGGAAGTTTTTAATGCACAAGCAACACATGTTTGAAAAGGAACAGCTCTCCGTGATGTCCTGTCCCTTTAAATGTTTGGTTGCTCTGTGATCCCCCTCCTCAGTGCAAAACCTGGCCTTGATTTCTGTTTTGCTGCCTAAACTATAAAGACACAGCAACAAACAGCTGGGTTTCTATCAGCTGCTCCTGTGTCCATCTCCTTCTCTGCTGGGACCAAATATAACACTCTAAGTGGGCAGCACTACAAACTGGAGTGTCTGCTGGATAGCGGTGATGAGAATACATTGTTAAAAATGACATGGGTATTCATTTCATTTACCTGTGACTAATAAGACTAGGAAATGAAATTCCTAGCAAAACATTAGGTTTCCTTAACAAAACACTTCAGACGGTAAAGCAGAAGACATAACACAGTGCCTTTAATATCCTAAGTGAGTTATAGAATGTCATTTAAAGTGGAGAACAATCTATTAATCTTCACAGCTCAGACAGTGAAACAGTAAAACATACAATCCTCAGAGTCCAAATGGCTAATCACCATCTGAAGCTCTATATGAAATGCATGCCACTCAGTCTGGGTGTAAGTTATTTCAATTAAAACATTGCTGACATCTCCATAAGTGCTTAAGCTCTGATAGTGAAAAATCCAAATAATTAATGCACTCTATACTTTCATTCAAGGATTTCAAAGAACCTTAAACGTAACTGAAGCCTCACACCACCCTTGTGAAGTATAACATACCCAAGTTCCACAGAATGAGTCAGGGGCAGAAACAGAACCCATTAAAAAAAAGGGATTTGCCCAAGGTCAAACAGCAGAACCAAGAATAGAGCCCGGGTCTTCTGATTCCTAAGGGCAGTACCCTAGCCCCTGGACAACACAGTCTCCCGTAAGAATTAATACTCCTGGGCCATTGCACTAGAGGTTCTCAATCTTATCCATAGTGTGACTCTGTGTTGCAATAAGACAAAGTTTTGGACACTGCCCTCTCCCCCTGCACCGTTCTGTGGAGCCATAAAAAAGCCTTTTGCTTTGTGTCACCACACACAAAGATTCTCCCTGACTTTTGGCCTGCAATTAAGCATTCATGAAAGGAATGATGACTACACTGAAAGCAGGGAAAAGGAAAATAATAAGCATCTAGGAGGACTTCTTTCCAGGAAAGAAAGGGGACAGGGCATCAAAAAACAGAGGTTTTCTTTGAAAGCATTCTCCATTGCCTTATCTACCTAGCAAGGCACTTCACATCAGTCTAACTATTCAGGTTCATGAACGCACACTTCAATCCTCTTTTGGATTCAAACCTTATGTGACCCCCATCACCACACTACCTGAGCACCTGACAAGTAATTTATCCTCACAACACCCTGTTGAGGAAGGAAGTATTATGATCCCCATTTTCAGACTGGAAACTGGGAGACAATTTTTTTTTCTGTCTTGTCCAAGGTCACACAGAAATTAAGTGGTAGAACTCGGGACTGTCTCCAGATTCTCAGTGAAGCTAGACAGAAAATGTATTTTTCCCCCATGTCCTCAACACTGACATTTTCAACTTTTCATCAAAAAAACTGTAAACTAAAAAAATGAATTTTCAGAAGTTTTTGACAATTCTTTTTTTCCAAAAAAATGTTCAGCCAAACTTTTTCAGGTTTTGGGATTTTTCCAATTAAATAATCAAAAGTTTTTGAAGAGACCATACACTTTCTATGAAGATTTTCGTTTAATCCAACCCCAATTTTCCATCTGAACCAAGTTTCAATGGAAAATTTTTGACTAGCCCTATTCCTGAGACCTATCCAGGTGCCTTAACCACAAAGCTATTTTTCCACACAGTCACTTTAGAGACTTTCATGGCTGAATGCTGTCAGATAGTACACACCTCCACTAGCAGAAAGGAGAATATTATAACAATCAGAAGGTGAATGCAAGATCCACAAAGACCTTCTCAAATGACATCTGAGTACATCTCAACTACAACTTGGGTTTCACTGTACTAATTGTTCTATTTATGGTAACACCATAATTGCTGCCATTTATTACATAACCTTTCAGCTCCTCTCAGAAAAAGGGCAGCAACACCTAGTAAACTTAAACAGGCTATGATGAGTTTTCAAAGCAGAAAACAGGAATTACAGTTCATTTGTGAGTAGGTTCTCCGAGCAAACTATGGGATAATACAATTCATTAATTCCTCATTATGTTTGGGAAGACAACCTTTTAAATCATAATTAGACAATAAATAAAACAGTCTGTCAAATACGTGCCTACTGACGAGACATCACAAATTAATTTTGTGCATTATAATTGCTAATGGATTAATAATTGGATAGTTTGCTTAATAAGACTGTGCATATTATTAAAAGAATGACAAACAGTACAAGGTATGGAGAGAAAAGGTAGTTAATGATCCCTTGCTTTTTAAGAATTAATATATATAAAAGGGTACAACGTAAAAACCACATGATCAGCGACAACACCTCTTTTCTTTTCTTCTGTCTCCTTTCTTTTACCTTGTCCTTTGTGTACTTACATTCAGATGTAATTTGATGGCAATGCTATGTGTCCATATAGTGGGGTTATTTGGATTCTCTAAGATAGGATGACGTTACTAATGTATCTGTTTTGTCTCCACATATTTAACATGATACTTAGGGCCTGTCAAGGTTTCTTCCCGACTCTGAACTCTCGGGTACAGATGTGGGGACCTGCATGAAAACCCCCTAAGCTTATTTTTACCAGCGTAGGTTAAAACTTCCCCAAGGTACAAACTATTTTACCTTTTTCCCTTATACTTTATTGCTGCCCCACCACGCGTCTAACAGATATATAACAGGGAAAGAGCCCGCTTGGAAATGTCTTTCCCCCCCAAATCCTCCCCAAACCCTACACCCCTGGGGAAGGCTTGATAAAAATCCTCACCAACTTGCATAGGTGAACACAGACCCAAACCCTTGGATCTTAAGAACAATGAAAAAAACAATCAGGTTCTCAAAAGAAGAATTTTAATTGAAGAAAAAGTAAAAGAATCACCTCTGTAAAATCAGGATGGTAAATACCTTACAAGGTAATCAGATTCAAAACATAGAGAATCCCTTTAGGCAAAACCTTAAGTTACAAAAAGACACAAAAACAGGAATATCCATTCCATTCAGCACAGCTATTTTATCAATCATTTAAACAAAACAGAATCTCACGCATATCTAGCTAGATTACTTACTAAGTTCTAAGACTCCATTCTTGTTCTGTTCCCGGCAAAAGCGTCACACAGACAGAGTGAGTGTTTGTTTCTCCCCCTTCCAGCTTTGAAAATATCTTGTTTCCTCATTGGTCATTTTGTTCAGGTGCCAGCGAGGTTATCCTAGCTTCTTAACCCTTTACAGGTGAAAGGGTTTTTCCTCTGGCCAGGAGGGATTTTAAAGGTGTTTACCCTTCCCTTTATATTTATGACAGGGCCAGATTTTCAAAGATATTTTTAGGCATCTAAAAATGTATTTTGGCACCTAGTGGGATTTTCAAAAATGACTAAGAAGGATACACAACTAGCCACCCCGAATACAAACCCGCCATGAGACCATGGTTACATACTTGGGGTGGCTAGCCCATGCAGCCACTTGCCACTGTCTGAGCTACCATGGCTACACTGCTATTTTTAGCACACTAGCTCAATGATCACAAGTGCGAGTGTGCTTATGCAAGCTGGGAATCACAGATCCAAGAGTAAACGTTGTCATAGTATTCCACCACAGCACTATCCTCCAGGTGCCAGTGATTTTTACAGATGATGTGTCTGTCACCGACTCCTGTTAACTTTGCAGGAGATAATTTGGACAAATCCTTAAGTTTTATTCAGTTTGTCCTCAGATAAATTGAGGCACATTTTTTCCAGTGAGGATTTTGACCAATTAAAGACTTCAGGCTTTAACTAGTTGTGTTCAGTGGCTTAGGCAAAGACGGTTGATGGTCTCACCCCAGTTCCCCGTGGGTGGGCATCCTTATGATAAAAATCACCACTCCACTCATTGGTAAGCTTTCACTCTTGGCCCTACCCCACAGGGTTAGTGGTTCTGTTACTGGATCAGTGCAGCCAAAGCTGTGAGACAGCAAACAGAGACAAACCAGCACTCTTAGCCAAATTATAAGGGGTGGAATTCTCCCCTTTTCAAAGAGTACATGTAACATAGGGTGATTTTTGGCCGGCACAAGCTCTTTTTTAAGCCCTGTCGCAGCCATCCTGCCTTCCCCCCACTCCACAAAAAAGTGGACATTTGTTCTGTTTTCTCTTGTCGACTTGATCAGTGGGCAAGAGCAAATGGGAAAAATGTCAATTTTTTTCCAAAAAGTGGGGAGCGGTGTGGAGGAACATGGGGGGGAGGAGGGCGAGCAAAGATGCCAGCCCCACGGCTGGGGGGATGGGGAGACACCATTTCAGCATGCAGGGGGCTAACAGGGTTCCAGCAACTGGCAACAGCCATGTGTCGGGGGTGGGAGGCTTGGCCGAGCGGCTTGGGGTGTCCCGTTTTCCCTTTGGGAAACATGGGCAACCTACTGAAAAGTCTCGGCTCCACTTCATAAGGATGAAATGGGATGTAAGTGTTGTATGGACACTTTGCGGGCTTTCTGCACAGGAGTGGATTTCCCCCATGGGAAACAGGTAGTAGCTTACTCAAGTACTTCAAGAATATATTGCTAATGTTAGAGGGACTGAATCTGCCCCATCTAAATTGATGGGAATTTGGATTAGACCTTGAAGGAGGTTTAACGTATGTCAAGTACACTGATTTGTTTAGATTGCATCTCACCTGAACTCCTCTGGGGTTGCCACTTCTTGTATCCAGCTGCAGGATTGGGTGTGAAAAACCACGGTTTCAGGTAGCATGTAAATTGTGCAAGTAATAGAAGAACAAAAGAACGGCCACACGGGGTCAGACCAAGTGTCCATCTAGCCCCGTATCCTGTCTTCCGACAGCGGCCAATGCCAGGTGCTCCAGAGGGAATGAACAGAACAGGTCATCATCAAGTGATCCATCCCCTGTCGCTCATTCCCAGCTTCTGGCAAATAGAGGCTAGGGAATCATCATCCCTGTCCATCCTAGCTAATAGCCATTGATGGATCTATCCTCCATGAATTTAACTGTATGAGTGACCTATTACTAGGGCAGGTTAAATGAATTAGCTTTACCACAGAAACCATAGCAAGACGCATGCATTTCTACAGGCCTGATTCTCATTTGCACTAAGACTAATTAACACCGCTCTGGCAGCGTAAAGGGGAATTAGGTCAATGTAAATGTAATTTGTGCCCCTTTATACTTCTAGAGTGATGTAAAGGGACCACCATGTAAAAGACAATCAGGCCAAAAGAATCTAATCCCTTTGCTACTTTACCAAAGCAGGTTGCGGTGGTGTTGTTTTTTTAAATGTAGCAGTCCTATTGGTTAGAGGTCTGCAGGAGAAGAATATTAGCATGAGCCGTGCAAAAGGAGATAGCATCTCCAAAAGTGAAATGGTCAATATATCTTTTCTTCTTCCTTTGGACTGTCATAGGAACAAACTGCATTTTCTGATGTTTATCCAAGTTATTAAGCAGAGGGGGTGGAAATACAGGGAACTTCCACAGGAGACATGGCTCTTGGCCAACATCAAACTCAACTTCAAGACCACTAAATAGAAGTAAAGAGTGAAAAACCTAAAAGAGTCTGTGGTGTTAGAAGACAGTAACAGCTGCTAATACATACTAGGTCTGAAAATTCTTAGAGAGATAAAGTGGAAACACATTTCAAAGCCAGGGTCCAACTGGTGCTCTCTTTAGTACCGTACATCAAGAAGTGCACTGAGTTAGTAAGAGGGCAAGCTTGTGGATAAAGCATCTTAGATTCACTTGTTTAATAAAGTCACAGGGTCCAAAGTTTCTGAGCTTCAAAGTCCAGAGGAATCCCCTCCAGAGCACAAGATGATTTAAGTTCTTCTTTACACCTTCTGTCACTGGTGACCTCCTAAATTCCCACAAGTGAGCTACAAAAATATCAAATGTAAATAGATTTTAAAGGGCAAGTTTGGAGGAAAATATAATTGGATACCCTTGGTGTTCCATTCTCTTTGCAATGGGCTTTACATCTGCCAGTTCAAGGGATGCAGTCATTTATCAGAACAAACAACAACAAACTTAACCCCCATGAGTAAGTCTGGGTATGCAATGAGATGGAAGGGGCGAAAACATATCCTCTCTTTTGACAGAGCCAGCTTGAGATGTTCATCCAGTATAATACTGAAGGTGTTAGAGTTGTTAAGAGGAACTGATATAATAGGAAGGAAACATGGTCTTGTGTCTATGGCATGGAACTCGGATTCAAGAGAGCTGGATTCCATTCCTTGCTCTGCCACAGTCTTCCTGTGTAACTTTGGAAAAGTCACTGGATCGCTCTGTAAAATGAGGATAATAATTCCATTGTCTGTTTCATCTTTTGATTGTAAGCTCTTCAGGGCCGGGGCTGTCTCTCACTAAGTATATGCTCAGCACCCAGTGAAATCCATGCTCATCTCATTTCCAGGCCAGGGAGGCACTGTTGTGGCATGAATAGAAACTGTGATTATTTTTTCCATGTGGAGATGCATATTCAATGTCAGAAGCATTATCAATTGGTTATTGACCTGATTAGCATTGCTTCTAGCCAGGGCCAGCTCTACGGTTTTTGCCGCCCCAAGCAGTGAAAAACACTGCCGCCGCGTACGGCAAAAGGAAGAACCTGCTGCCGAATTGCCACTGCGGCCGGAGGAACCGCCGCCCCTTTCTAACCCCTCCCCAAAGCACCTGCTTGGAACGCTGGAGCCTGGAGCCGGCCCTGCTTCTAGCACAAGCGACTTGGGGCTCAGTCCTGAGCAGAGCTGAGCATGAGTTTCAACTGGAGCTGAGGGTTCTCAGGAATGCTCGGGACTTGGCATAACTAAATGATTTAAACTGAAGGCACGCGTGACCAGCACCACGGCAAAATCCATAGGTAGGCTGCATAGCAGCACCTGCATTCCGTCTCCTGATGCAGAAATCTCCTGACAGCATGTTGAGTTTGAATTCAGCTCATGCTCTGCAGTCAGCTTTGCCGACCAGTGGCGTTTTTGAGAATGTAGCAAACCAGGATCCAGTTTTTAACATACTGAGAGAAAGGGAAACAGACATGACTGAGCATGTTATATATTGAACTAATAGCAAAAAGCTGGGGAGGAATTACGGCCCTGGATGCCCTGAGGAGAGCCGGATCGGTTGCAGCTGTTGGCAACCTAAATGAGTCACACAACATGCCTCCTAGCATCTCGTGGTGAATACATACCACCCACTATCTTTACCTAGGTTGCCTTTTCTTCCCCTCTCGATAAAAGCTACACAAGATGACCAGGCCTTTTTGTTTAAGCAGTTTAAAAAGAAAATCTCTCAGTTCTTTCGGTCAGCTAAAACTCCAGCAACAGAAAGTCCATGTCAAATAGCAGGTGCCATTGTAGTTAATGTCAAAACTTTATTCACAGCGACTGTGGAGTCTCACTGCACCATGCTTGGAGGCATCAGGCAATTCTGGTGGAGAGCGACACTGTCTGAACATTTCTCTTTTACTGCCTGGCATTGTTTTTGGGACTTGTACAGCATCAATTTGTAGAAACCGATTATAGTTTGGCAATAGAACAGTGGCTTTCTTCTCACTCTGACATATGCTCTCTATTTCTTTATTATTACAACTATTAATATTACCCATCATGGGGCTTTTCATTCAAAAATTTAATCTGTCAGGACCCCTTTGAATCATGCTTGCAACAGTACAAGGATCATCCACAGATTACACAAGAGTGGCATAGATAAGCACGATCCATGCCTATTTCTGGCATTAAACCTTAAGGCTTGGATTTTCAAAAGAGAGTAAAGGGGTTAAGTAAGGGAGATGGCAAGTACCACTATTCCCATTTTACAGATGGACAAAGTGACATTAGGCAACTTGCCAATGGGTACGCAGCAAGACGTAGTGGAAGCACAGTGAGAATGAATGAGTCTCCATAAATTCTGCTTAAAGTCTTCCTCTTTCCCCCACCAGCTTCTCCACTGTCCCTTCTACTCTACCAATTTAATACTTTGGTCTATTTTAGATGCCACGTTCAGGTCCTGCCCAGCCATTCTACCCCTAATTATGATCAGAATGCGTAAAGGTTTTGTAGATCCCTAATCTGGGAATATTAGATAGAAATGGGGTTTGATTCTGGAAACCCTTAATCACATGACTTCTCCTATCAACTTCAGCGTGACCAAGGAAGGGTTTTCAGGATCAAAGGCCAAATTTACAAAGATATTGTGACTCCTAAAGATGCATATACATATCTAGTGAGATTTAGAAAAGCTGCTAAGCATGCTCGGTGCCAAACTCCCATTGACTTTTAATGGGAGTTAGGGGACTAACTTGTTTGCGTGCTTCTGTAAATCCATGTAGGAGTCTACTTTATCTTAACTTCCAAGGCCCTTCACAGCCAGGCCCCATGCTACCTATAATCTCTCATTCTCTACTGAGCGCTCATCTCCAACCTCCGACTGGCTCATGATGCCAGCCTATATTGCCCACTCGTGCCATTTCCAAAGAAGGATCTTCATACTTCAGAGGAGTCCCCTGTAAACATCGGCAAAACCACCTCATTGTGAACCTTCTAAAGCCTCCTCAAAACTTTTTCCCACAGTGCCTACAAAACACTTGACAATGGCTAGGCTGCTGGCGTGCTGAGACCACTGTCTAAAATAGCGACCAATATGGTCTCACTGATTCCATGTACTCCATCTCTCTGTCTGTGTCCATCTGTTGTCTCCCATTTCATACTTAGATTGCAAGCGTTTTGGTGTAGAGATCATCTTTTTGTACAGCACCTCACACAATGGGGTCCAAGTCCATGACTGGGGCTCTTAAGGCACTACAGCAATACAAAATAATTCATAACAATAATTTAGGTACCTTGTACATCTGCCCCTACGCCTTTTGTGACCTGTTGATTAGTTTTAGTACATATTGAGAAGGTCATACTGTTTGGTACGTTCCATGTTCCATTTGCTCGGCTTGTTTTTTTGTTTGTAATCCTCCATTGATTCAAGCTGTTATAGGGATTATTGATCCCTCTGACCTATGAACAAGAACAAACTGATTCACCTTTTGTATGGAGAAAATCTTCTGATTCTAACCACCCATTTTGCAAGTCCTCATAGCAAGACCTGCCATTGAATGCTGTGGGATTTTTGCCTGCAGATGGTTAGTGAGATGGGGCTCGTGCTTCCTTCATGAAATTATTTCTAATACTCCAGGGATAAGGGTCTGGAAAAGACAAACTAAGGGATAGATCCTCAGGTGGTGTAAATCAGCATAACTCCACTGAAGCCCAGAACAAATATATGAACTGAGGATCTGCTGCTACATCAGATGCACTGACCACATACTGCATGAGCCATAAAGGCAGGAGCAGTGACTGTTTTGAGGCGGGAGAAGTTGGACAATCAGAGTTGGGGCCACTGCAGGAGATTCCTCTTTTGTGGGGCAACTATTTTAGTTCCCCAGTTGCAGTCCCAGTTCGTCTCAAAGGTGCAAAGACAGCACAAGAGAGAGAGCAACATATTTAGCAAAGGACAGTTATTCCCCAATGATGATAAAAACAAGCTTGCCTGTCACCAGCTTCCTTTTGTTTTTGGCTTTGAAACACATTCTCTTTGCAGAAAATAAAATGTATGTAATGAATGAGGAAAAGACAGATCTGGTAAACAGAAAGCAAATCTCAGAGGCTGACAAATGTAACCAAAGTAGAAGAAAAAGTTGAGTGCCTGTCAGTTTTGTATGGCACCATGGGGTTCAGCACTCTCTCTTCAATGCAGTCATTCCCATGCCTCCACCATAAAGTAAAGGAGAGAGACACCTTGCGAAGTAACAGAGGAAGTATCTGATTGCACTTGTCCTCGAATGCTCTTAAATCTCTCCTTCCCACTTTGTTCCCTCCCATGAGGCTGACAATATAGCATCTTGTTGGGTAAACTTTTGTACCCAACTATGTATTTATTTATTTATTAAAAACTATGTATTTATTTATTTATTTTTTAAAGAATTTCTAAGTTTAGTCAACATGTAATGTGAATTGTGTGAAACGGGGAAATACAGTTGGGTCATGCATAGCGACAGATTTGGGGCCAGCCCCTGATCTGGTGTAAAACAGCATAGTTCCCATTGGCTCAAATTGAACTATGCCAATTTGCACCAGCTGAGAATCTGGCCCACAGAGCATTAATATTTCTTCTGTCCTGCACAAAAGGGAAGATCTCTACTACAGGACTTCAGTGTGATGCAGTGTGATTCAGTGGATCTGAGAGAAGATGCGCAGGGGTGGAAGAAGCAAGTCAAAACCATCTCTATCTTTCAAGAATATCACTCAGAGGTGGGGGATAGATAGATGGAAGGATAGGACCCAGCGTTAGAAAACACAGAGGAATAGCCCTTGAATAAGACTGTTAAAAGTAGAACTGTTAAAGGTAGAAAGTTTTTCTGTTGTATCGGTTGTGTATTCTGTATCAGTTATGATGAGAACAAGAGTCTTTAAAAAAAAAAAACAGCTGGACATGTTATATAGTATTCGACTGTGGAACAGAAGGAAGTTCTGAACACTCCAAATACAGTGTTGTGAAATTGTGAGACCTGCGGGCAGCTGTTACTTTTCCCTCAGTGTGCTACATTATATGAGAATAAGCAATCATGATAGGCTAACAAATATTTCATCCGGTACATTTTTCCCCATTATATTCTGCTGCACGTTGCTTTTGCCACATCTCATATTCTGACAAGGTGTAATGCAATCACACATTGTCTTACAAACTCTAAAACAGGAAAAAATGGATTAGAAAGTTGCTGAGAAGCCAAGCATTAAATGCAAAAGCCTCCTTTAAGCCAAAACCCCTCAGCAGAACAGTGAGAGGGTCAAACTCTGGCCGATGCAAGCAAACTGGCATAACCACTTGCCAAACAAGGGCATGTATAACGCTACAAAATCAGCACAAATATACACCAATGTCCTAGCTCAAATCCATCCCCTAGTTCCTATCGTTCCTATTAGATACAAATACAGATTTGTGATACTGTGAGTCTTGTTCTCTTTTCACACTAGGAGATGTAATTCCAAAGACTTCACTCCAGATTTATACTGAAGGGAGTGAGTAGAAAACCAGCCATTAAATCGTTTAGTACACATGATTACATTTATGAATTTGTGGAGAAAATAGTGCTATAAAAGAACTGAATTTATAACTGTTCATGGGTCTTTCTATATTAAACACCACCAAAGAGCTACCTAGCTCTTACTCTGCAAAATGAAATTTGGATTAATAACAAAAAACATCATGTTAAAATGCAATATATCTGGGACCTTGTCTTTATCAAATTCAACTTCTGACTGTAGACACACTTCATGGGCCACATTCTTGGATGCTATAAATTGACATAGCTCCAGCCAAGTCCACTGAAGCCAAATGACGTCGCTCTCCTGAAACCATTTTATAACCGCTGAGGGTCTACCCAACATAAACATCCAACTATTTAGCTATGGTATTTCTTAGACACTGAAGCTGTCACCAAGTTAAAATAAATACAGTAATGAAGATTCACACTGCATTACCCCTAATGACTTCTGCTCTTTACCTCTCCTAGTTTCGGCAGTCTGAAATATTGCTGGTATAATTTGGGAAAGATCATGCCATTCACTGGACAAAATCCTGCATGTGACACAGACTCCTCTATGACAATGTGCACACTTTATTGACTGAGAGTGATTTTAAATGAAATGGCCTATTACTGTACATTAAGAATTTGAAGGCAAAGACTGCCAATAAAGACTGAAAAAGTCAAACTCAAACAGTAACCCCCTTAATACCTTTTTTCCCCATGCAAACAGTAAATCATTTATTTTCAGTAGTTTTCAGCCATAAAACTGCAAATAAGGCATTTTGTGCTGAAAAATTTATTTCTATCGAGGACTATACCTCCATGCAACTTAATTTGTAACTGACATGGATTACCAACAACAGAGCTTGCAATATAAAAAATAGATGACAGTACGTAATTTAGCGGCATATTGCTACTATTGAATCTTCCATCTAAGTGGAACTATTTATTTTATTTTATTTTACTATTTTCCCCCCAATACATGGCACCTAAGACAAAAAGCTATTTGTGGAAACTGAAGTGTAAGCTAAAGTGCTGTAGGAATTCAACTATAGTATACTTTAATCTTTATTTTTCATTTGTTTTAACATTTATTACAGCAGGGTATGATTGGGCATTAGGAAACCAAGATTTAGTGTTTGCCAAGAATCTGAGTAGACCTAAGCAAAGAACACTTGCATGCAATAACCCCATGTTGCTTCTGCCAGATTCTATGATACACTGGAAGTAAACACCCCGTCCTCACACGACATTAGAAATGGAAGGAAGGTTCATTGAATGCCTCATTGCTGAAATGTGAGTCACTGAGTGCTGAAAGCAGAACTGTCACAAACTGTTGATATGATGTTTATTACTGGATCAATTGGGGGTGCGGTGGGGAGAAAGGTTGGCGCAAAGTAAGACAGGACTGTTTGAAACATTTGGATGATATTAGTTAGGAAGATCATCTCAGCTGGAAGCCAGAACCCATCCACAATAAGGGTGAGTTTGGTTTCTATCCAGCCCCCTGAACATTAATCCAGATAAATAAAATCGTGACAGACTTTGGCTTATATTGTTCACACCTCCCTCTTTAACACCTCACCCCCAAAATATTGGCAAAGAGTCCTGTGGCACCTTATAGACTAATGGACTAATATGTCTGTTAGTCTATAAGGTGCCACAGGACTCTCTGCCGCTTTTACAGATCCAGACTAACACGGCTACCCATCAGATACTTGACCCCAAAATATTGGGTTTTTCCCCTGTCTTCACTGAAGTAGATAGTCTGACTTTTTGAGACATGATAGGCAGACACTTCCCTATCTTCCGGGAAGGAGTTCAAGAAGCGCTAAGGAGAACCCATGGGAACTTCTCAGGCCCTGATCTAGTAAAGAACTTCAGTCAATTAAACTACTCCAGATTGAAGTTAAGTATAAACTTAAAAGTTGTGCTGGATTGGGGTTTGAGTGTTCAGCGAATTGCAAGGACAAGCTCCATGTGTATTTCATCCGGCTAACCTCGTGTAAGGGGACTGTTGCCCCCTTACTAACATTCAGTGGGGGTGTTTTAGTTGCTAGCTCCCAGTACTGAAAAGGGGGAAAGGTCGATGGGAAATCAGGACCCTGAGATTGAGAGCCCCCAGGAACAATGGGGAAAGGCCAATGCTCCAGGTCAGCCTGAATGACAGGGCAAGCAGGCTAATCTGTCCTCCGTGTGAGCTGGATTTGCCTGGGTCAGACAGAGTGGGGCCAAGCTAAGGAGAAAGCAGGGGCCCGAGCAGAGCTGTGGAGCAGAGCTGTGCCAGAGCCAGAGGGGCCAGAAAAGCAGCCCAGGAAGCAGGTCAGTGCTGGGAGCAGGGTCACAGAAGCAGCCTGCAGAGCAGACCTGTCCTGGGAGTGGAGCTGCAGCAACCAGAGCCAGAGGGGCCAAAGAAGCAGCCCAGGGAGCTGGAGGCAGAGCAGCAGTGTAGAGACCGAGTGGTGGAGCTGGGGCTGGAGCAGTCCGAGGTGGGTGCGGTGAGCACCTGGAGAGACCGAAGGGGACCCTGGGCAGCAGGCCCAGCACAGGGAGACACCTCAGCCAAGAGGCTCTGCAGGCCAGGCTTGGATCATAACCCCGACAGGGCGGGGGCGGCCCTGGGAAGAAGGGTCCTACCACTGAGAGCCTGAGAGCGTGTAGCCACCACCAGAGCAAGTGTCCAACCCACAGCATCCCTGCTGCACAGCCAGGGCCTGAGAAGGGGCCTGGGACCTACAAGGAACAGACTGTGAACTGCCCGGATGTTCCAGAGACGCTGTTTGTGATGTTCCCTGCCACAGAGCGGGCTGATGTGTTTCCTTTAACCTTTCCCATTATTCCTTATTCTTTTTAAAATTAATTGTTGATTAAATAACTTGCATTTGCTTTAAATTGTATGTAGTGGTCAGTGGGCCAGAAAAGTGCTCAGTGCAGAGAGAGTACCCCGGAGTGGGGACACCCTAGCTCCGGTCCTAGGTGACCACAGCAGGGTTGGGGGTCGAGCTCCCCAGGAATCCTGGGTCCAGTCTTGTTGGCGTACGAGGACTCTGCCAGACAGGAGAGTGGAAGGGGAGTCCTCAAGAGCAGGGAGGCCACTGGGTAAAGGAAGTGGGAGCGAGGACTCAGATCCTTTCGCTAGCCCACTTCACTGAGGTAGTGCAGAAGCCAGGAAAGTCCCTCACAATAGCGTGACTATTCCCCCGTTTACATTCGGAAGACCCTACAGGATCAGGAGTTTGGTAGTACGCGTTCTTCCAGAGCAAGGACCATATTTGAAATCCTGGCCCCATTGAAATTAATGGGAGTTTTGCCATCAACTTTAACAGGATCAGGATTTCACCCATGTCTTTGCTTATTTCTTTTCAATGCCTAACACACTTTGATTTCTGTATCACAAAGATAATAGCATTCATTTTTTAAAAAAATACATATAATTTGGGGGCAAATACATTTTAAAATGAAAGCCAAGTACATTTAAAAAAAAAAAGTTGTGTAGAACACAGATACAATAGCCTTGGCAGGATGTTCATCTTTATCAACTGAATCTGCCCATCCAGTGACAGCAGGATAGCCACCCATCTGTTAACATCTTTCTCCTTTGCATGCATTAATGAAATACAATTTAATTTAAATAAATTATCTAGAGTCTTAATTCGTAGGTAGCATTGCCTTTCCAAATGCTTTTAAAGAAGAGATCTAATTGTGTGGTTTCAATTTTGTTATAAAGAAACATGACCTGTTACTCACCACTGCTTGTTGTCTGATCAGAAATCTTACAGATGGCTTTAATTATTTCAATTGTGGGGAGAAATTGAGTTACTAATATCTATTTAAAAATAAGTCTTTGTGGTAAATGGATACTCTGCAGTCATTATTTCCTCCACATGGCAGAACTCTTTCTTTTTGGACCGCTGAACGTCTATTCATCCATACTGTCTAATTCTCTCTCGTCATTTCTGTCTATATTCACCTATTTGTTATCTCTTGTCTTATGCTTAGATTGTAAGCTCTTTGGGGAAGGGATTGTCATTTTGTTCTGTGTTTGCTGAGTTCCTAGCACAATTGGGTCCTGGTCCATGGCTGGGATCCGGGGTTCTACCACAATACAAATCATAAATGCTAATAATAATTAATATCTGTTGGATCTGCATGTATAATGAAACCCAGAGTGCAGTGAAAAGAAAAACCAAGTAGAAGTGAACGGGACTGGCCATGACCATAAAGTTAAGCATGTGTGTAAGTGCTCTATTATGAGGGGGCCTTGGAGCCTCAAGCCCTAATCCTGCAAAAGAGTTAAGGATGTGTTTAACGTTAGACACACGAGTGGATCTTGGACTCCATAGGACTACTCTAATGGATAAAGTTAAGGATGTGTGTAAATCTTTGCAGGAGCACAAGCTTATTAGAAAAAGGTGAGAAGCTCATCTCATTCCGTGCTTCCCATAGGTTGTGTGGGGTGTAGATTAGGATGGTCTCCTGAGAAGCACGGACATGACTCAGTTGAAGGCAATAGGAGCTTTTCACGAAGATGTGGGGCTAGAGTTTGACGTTCAGGGTCTTGAAAAATACATTCATCTGGATCCTGAACCAATTCTCTGTAGGACAGTGGTTCTCAAACTTTTGTACTGGAGACCCTTTCAAATAGCAAATCTCTGAGTGTGACCTCCCTTATAAATTAAAAACACTTTTTTTATATTTTAATGCCATTATAAAAGCTGGATGCAAAGCGAGGTTTGGGGTGGAGGTTGACAGCTCGCGACCCCCATGTAATAAACTCATGACCCCCAGTTTGAGAACCCCTGCTGTAGGACATCCCTCAGTAACTCCACCTTATCAATAGCATTTTGCAACAGCATCGCCCTCTTCTGAGTGCTGTCACTTCATGGCCCTTCTATGTACATATTCTAATGGACTAACCAATGAGCAGTCTGCTATAATCGGCTGGGAATGAATCTGGTGTGGCCTGGGTTAACTACTGGTTGAGGAGAGACCCTTGACTCTAAAGACATAAATCAACACTCTGTCAGACAGATTCTCAGGGTAAATCAGCATAAGTTGATTGACAGCAATGGAGCTATGCCAACTGAGGCTCAGGGACAATTTTTTCATTTTGTGGAGTTCAGCAAGATCAGCTATTTTGGGGGCAATACAGTGACAGTGAAAACATTAAAAAAAAATAAAAAAAATAAGTCCACCAATGACTGCACTCTCCTACAACAGAAAACCTCTTGTATGGTTCAGTGCGAAGACCATAGACGTTGTCAGGGGAGTTTCCACCTCTCTTTCCTTGCTGGACATGTTAGTCACCACAGTTGTGCAGTTTTTGATGGGTTATCTTTGCAGAAATCCATAAGGGCATTTCATTAGTGTCAGTCTACTGGGGGGAAAAGGATTTGCACCCCCTCAAGGTTAGAATTTCATCTGGTTTCACTTTGAACCCTGAGAAACCCGACATCACCAATCCTACACATCTGCTTGAAAATGGGCCAAAATGTGTGTGCTCCAAAGCATGCACCTTATTCCTATTTAACCCCATCTGACTTTCACACTTGAATCGTTACAAATGTCATTAGTGCTCATTGTTGACCAAACTATGCACACACTGGATCTAAACTCGTGCTGAGCACTTTTGAAAATTCCATCCATGATTTGTAAAACCTCTATTATTTAAGTGGATTTTGATTTTTTTTTTAATTTGTGTGTTTGTTTTGTTTGGGTTTTCTTGACTTAAAAAGTGGCTCCATCTGTATATATAAAACTTTACTTCCAGACCGAAACGACAACTTGGTTAATTCCAACTCAGAAGCAATTCCGTGCAGCCAGGTTACAGTTCTGAAAAAAAATATTTTGTGAACAACAACTGTAGGTGGACACAATTGGTGACAATATTTTCCGTCCTAAAGTCAAACTTCAATGGAATATATAATCTCACACACACACAAGCGTGGATTTAAATCCATCCATAGTTAGCAAAACACTTAAACATGTGCCTAAGTCTTAAAGTCAATGGGACTTAGTATATGCTCCAGTGTTTTACTGAAAAAGGTTTCAATCTCTCAAGCACTTATACACATGGGGTGAGATACTGTGCTGAGCCTCTGAGATGTGCAGTATGGAACCTGCAGCCCAGGAAGAGGGCAGAGAGGTAACCTGAAGTTATCTTAGGGCCCTCCCAAACCTGGGCTGCCCCAGTGTAACTGCCCTGGGGACCTGGCTAAGTTACATCAGCTTCCCAGGGTTACAAGAACTGCATTCTTAGATTCCATCCTGGCTGGTAAAGGGATACTCTTAAGACAGCTTTACTGTTGTCCTCCTTAGTTCCTGCTCCACAAATATTCCCCCCAATCAAAACCAGGCCTTTTACGGTCCCTTTACATCACTCCATCCCTCTTACCGAGCACAACAGGGCCAGAACAGGGGGAGGGGGCAAGGATTTCACGTAAGCACTGTGGGTTTGTCTGTGGGGCAAAAAACCACCTGCAACAGGAAGTCTTAGAGCCGGGTCTATAGATGCGGGCTTGCGCTGAAGTGCTAAATATAGCACTATAGACAACCTTGTTTGGGCTGGAGCTCTGACTCAAACCTGATGAGTGGGGTGGGTGGGTGGGTACAGCAGGGTGGGTCTCAGAGTCCAAACTTCAGTCCAAGCAGGAATGTCTTCAATGCTATGTTTGTGCAGCATAGACGTGCCCCATGAGTAGTCACATGGACCTCAGTGTACCTTCTTACAGTGTTCAGAGTAACAGTCGTGTTAGTCTGTATTCGCAAAGAGAAAAGGAGTACTTGTGGCACCTTAGAGACTAACCAATTTATTTGAGCATGAGCTTTCGTGAGCTACAGCTCACTTCATCGGATGCATACCGTGGAAACTGCAGCAGACTTTATATACACACAGAGATCATAAAACAATACCTCCTCCCACCCCACTGTCCTGCTGGTATTGTTTTATGATCTCTGTGTGTATATAAAGTCTGCTGCAGTTTCCACGGTATGCATCTGATGAAGTGAGCTGTAGCTCACGAAAGCTCATGCTCAAATACATTGGTTAGTCTCTAAGGTGCCACAAGTACTCCTTTCCTCCTTTCTTCTTACAGTGTGTGAAGTTAAGCATGCATATAAATCTTTGAAGAGCAAGTCTTTAAGATGAATTACTGAATCAGGGCCACAGTTAAGGAGCAGAAAAATACCATAGGACCACGTTCTGTTAAAGCATCTCAAATTTAAAATTCACGCAACAAATTGCTCAT
This sequence comes from Eretmochelys imbricata, assembly GCF_965152235.1. Lineage (NCBI taxonomy): Eukaryota > Metazoa > Chordata > Testudines > Cheloniidae > Eretmochelys > Eretmochelys imbricata. Next base: position 9,605,429 of record NC_135597.1, read on the forward strand.
GAACAGACCCCAAGAATTATTAACAGAGTCTGTCCAATATCATCAAAGCATGAATCTCTATGAGAAATGTGCAATATGATGGCAGAAAATTAATGAACCAAATAAAATTGGTACATATACAATCAAGCAACAGACTTTACCTGAGAACTTTAAAAGTCATAAACATTCATATTCAGAACCAATTAGTCTGTCTCAAGCTACAACTAGAGTAGTCTTCTTGTTATGTAGTAAAATAGTTCTCATTGACATGCCCGGAGTTATTGAAACAGGCCTGATTATTTACAAAAAGACCTTGTAAATTTCATATGTATAGATCCTTATTTAAGAACTGCTTACTTCGCTTTCAAGGGTATTAGGCACCAGCTGCAGCAGTCCTCTGGTAAAACTGCAGAAGCCCCCATAGTGCAGCAATCCTTCTTTCATGTCAAGCTTTCTTGGTCAATCAGCTTTAAAATGTTCAGATTCATGCAATAAAATAGTACTTCTGTTTTGTAAACTTTTTTTTAAATTCAAGTTGTCAGCTAGAATCATAGAATATCAGGGTTCGAAGGGACCTCAGGAGGTCATCTAGTCCAACCCCCTGCTCAAAAGCAGGACCCATCCCAAATTAAATCATCCCAGCCAGGGCTTTGTCAAGCCTGACCTTAAAAACTTCTAAGGAAGGAGATTCCACCACCTCCCTAGGCAACGCATTCCAGTGTTTCACCACCCTCCTAGTGAAAAAGTTTTTCCTAATATCCAACCTAAACCTCCCCCACTGCAACTTGAGACCATTACTCCTTGTCCTGTCCTCTTCCACCACTGAGAATAGTCTAGAACCATCCTCTCTGGAACTACCTCTCAGGTAGTTGAAAGCAGCAATCAAATCCCCCCTCATTCTTCTCTTCTGCAGACTAAACAATCCCAGTTCCCTCAGCCTCTCCTCATAACTCATGTGTTCCAGACCCCTAATCATTTTTGTTGCCCTTCGATGGACTCTCTCCAATTTATCCACATCCTTCTTGTAGTGTGGGGCCCAAAACTGGACACAGTACTCCAGATGAGGCCTCACCAATGTCGAATAGAGGGGGACGATCACGTCCCTCGATCTGCTCGCTATGCCCCTACTTATACATCCCAAAATGCCATTGGCCTTCTTGGCAACAAGGGCACACTGCTGGCTCATATCCAGCTTCTCGTCCACTGTCACCCCTAGGTCCTTTTCCGCAGAACTGCTGCCTAGCCATTCGGTCCCTAGTCTGTAGCTGTGCAGTGGGTTCTTCCGTCCTAAGTGCAGGACCCTGCACTTATCCTTATTGAACCTCATCACATTTCTTTTGGCCCAATCCTCCAATTTGTCTGGGTCCCTCTGTATCCTATCCCTGCCCCCCAGCGTATCTACCACTCCTCCCAGTTTAGTATCATCCGCAAATTTGCTGAGAGTGCAATCCACACCATCTTCCAGATCATTTATGAAGATATTGAACAAAACCGGCCCCAGGACCAACCCCTGGGGCACTCCACTTGACACCGGCTGCCAACTAGACATGGAGCCATTGATCACTACCCGTTGAGCCCGACAATCTAGCCAACTTTCTACCCACCTTATAGTGCATTCATCCAGCCCGTACTTCTTTAACTTGCTGACAAGAATACTGTGGGAGACCGTGTCAAAAGCTTTGCTAAAGTCAAGATACAATACATCCACTGCTTTCCCTTCATCCACAGAACCAGTAATCTCATCACAGAAGGCGATTAGATTAGTCAGGCATGACTTGCCCTTGATGAATCCCTGCTGACTGTTCCTGATCACTTTCCTCTCCTCTAAGTGCTTCAGGATTGATTCTTTGAGGACCTGCTCCATGATTTTTCCGGGGACTGAAGTGAGGCTGACTGGCCTGTAGTTCCCAGTATCCTCCTTCTTCCCTTTTTTAAAGATTGGCACTACATTAGCCTTTTTCCAGTCATCCGGGACTTCCCCCGTTCGCCACGAGTTTTCAAAGATAATGGCCAATGGCTCTGCAATCACAGCCGCCAGTTCCTTTAGCACTCTCGGATGCAACTCATCCGGCCCCATGGACTTGTGCACGTCCAGTTTTTCTAAATAGTCCCTAACCACCTCTTTCTCCACAGAGGGCTGGCCATCTATTCCCCATGTTGTGATGCCCAGCACAGCAGTCTGGGAGCTGACCTTGTTCGTGAAGACAGAGGCGAAAAAAGCATTGAGTACATTAGCTTTTTCCACATCCTCCGTCACTAGGTTGCTTCCCTCATTCAGTAAGGGGCCCACACTTTCCTTGGCTTTCTTCTTGTTGCCAACATACCTGAAGAAACCCTTCTTGTTACTCTTAACATCTCTCGCTAGCTGCAGCTCCAGGTGCGATTTGGCCCTCCTAATTTCATTCCTACATGCCCGAGCAATATTTTTATACTCTTCCCTGGTCATATGTCCAACCTTCCACTTCTTGTAAGCTTCTCTTTTATGCTTAAGATCTGCTAGGATTTCACCATTAAGCCAAGCTGGTCGCCTGCCATACTTACTATTCTTTCGACACATTGGGATGGTTTGTCCCTGTAACCTCAACAGGGATTCCTTGAAATACAGCCAGCTCTCCTGGACTCCTTTCCCCTTCATGTTCGTCCCCCAGGGGATCCTACCCATCCGTTCCCTGAGGGAGTCGAAGTCTGCTTTCCTGAAGTCCAGGGTCCGTATCCTGCTGCTTACCTTTCTTCCCTGTGTCAGGATCCTGAACTCAACCAACTCATGGTCACTGCCTCCCAGATTCCCATCCACTTTTGCTTCCCCTACTAGTTCTTCCCGGTTTGTGAGCAGCAGGTCAAGAAAAGCTCCCCCCTAGTTGGCTCCTCCTGCACTTGCACCAGGAAATTGTCCCCTACGCTTTCCAAAAACTTCCTGGATTGTCTATGCACTGCTGTATTGCTCTCCCCGTAGATATCAGGAAAATGAAAGTCACCCATGAGAAGCAGGGCATGCAATCTAGTAGCTTCCACGAGCTAGTTTTGTGCCCCATGAGAATACAGCAGAAAAATATCAGGAAACTGTTGATTTACCAAGACGAAATGTGAGAATTTCCAGTCATTTCTCTGTGTGTGACACGCACAAAAACATGCTTGTTCACAGAGAATGTACCCATAGTCCTGTTTCCCTGAACACAACAGAAACAACAACAACAACAGGAGGTAGGTTCCTTGGTTTTCAAACTCCCAGCCTGTCTTTCCACCCAGTCCTGTGCCCAAGAAGCATTCTCTCTCTCCTTCTCCTCATGGACATGCTCATACCTGCATCTGTTACCTTCTCCTGGCTTTTTAGCTCTAATGCACGCAAAACCAATATTGTAGCCTCTGTGTTTGCAATCAATCAAAGGGAAAACCCTCTTAATTCACCTCGTTTTGTTTTTGCTCAGGCCTTACCATGTGGCTGATTGTCTTGGGCAGTGGCTTCTGTTATTCCCTTCTGTTTTACTACATAAAAGGTGCTTAATTGCGCCTTCCATTTACCCTGAAAGAAGAGTGCTTGCACACCCCTCACCTTTATTCAGACTTGTGACTCTCTTTCGATCACAGACCCATTAACAGTTTTCAGCATAAGAATATTATACATATAGTGTCATGCTGGAAGTGGTTCATGTCTACCATCATATGAGTTATATAAATTATTTAGGAAAAAACTGTTGAAAATGTATAGAAGGCTAAAAGTCTGTCATGTTCCCATTTATAAAGGGCTTTCACTGTATAAAGTAACATTAATCACGCATGGAATTCTCTCTCTCCATTCAGTAAAAGTTAGGTGTGTTTTGGTTTAAATAAAAGAAGCCGCCATTCTGTTGTTTGTTTCGCTGACGTGGCAGCCTTACATTAATGTTAGATTACATTTATGTACTTTGTAAGGTACATTGTACATTGTAAAGCAATGACTGAAGATAACTAAAGCTACATTACCACCAAACTGATATTTTTTTTTAACTAGGTCATCATGTTGATTTAAAGAACTGAAATTGTGCCTGTGAACATTTAATGAAAATAACTGCAAGTAAGTAATATCTAAGTGAAGACAATTTATTGTCTCATCCCGGTCTCATTTGGTGTTTCTTCATTTCCAGAAAAGAGCATTTCTAAAGTTATAACAACAGAGTGTCCCCCGCACCTGTATTCAGTGAAGATTAAAAAGAATAAAATGCTTCAATCATAAACTCTGAATGATCAAAAGGGTGCAGGATCCACCACTTAACTCAGTAAAAACCCATATTCATTGCTGATCAAGAGAGTCCTCTTTTCATCCTCTCCATCCCAGATTAATTTTCCCTGTTTCAAACATCCCTTATTCCTCACAACAACAAGGTAACTGCCTTAGTCTGTGAAAAAACTATGACTCAAGAACAATTGTTAGCTCGATTTCCATTTTGAAAGTCTTAGAGCTTAGGCCATAGACAAATTTAAGGGGGTGGGAGGAAATAAGCACCTAAAGAAATCTGTCAGACAGGAGCAGCGAAGATAAGTGCACAAGATGAGAAAGAATTGCTAAACTCTGAGATTTATCTGCATTTTCTTAAGAAGAGCTAACTGTACACAAATAAAGTCTGGATGCTCCCAGCCACATCTAGCGTTTATTCATCTTTCAAGAATATAGCAGAGGAAGCACATGCAGTTCGGCACATCTTCTGCTCCCTTAAAATGCAAATCAGGCAATTTTCTGTTCCAGCTGTCAAGCCATTTAATAGATTTTTACATGATCTTCACAGAAAACAACGACTGTTCTGTTTGCCAACAACAGTGACAACATCACCAGGCCTGAACAGGGAATATTAGTGTTGTATTGAATGTCCTCAGGATTTTTTCACCAAGAATAATATTTTCAGCCTTGGGTGACTCATGCTATTGCCCTGAAAGGTGTTTAAAGGAAATGAAGGAATTTAATTATTTTTTCCCCCTGTGGCTTCCTATTAGAAGTGAGATATACTGGAATCTCTGTTCCATTCAAAGATGTTAAATAGGCATTTAAATGGAATATGGTTTTCCCATTTGATTGGAGAGCTCTAGAATAGAACTTGTAAGGCTGCTTTTCAAGTGGCAGGATATTTTCCATTTTTTATGGAAGTTTTGCAAAAGATTCCTGAGATAATCAGTTCCTTGGAGCAGGGACACTGAGCGTGGTCTTCAGCAGCTGTAAATAGGCCTAGTTTTACTGAACTCAGTGGAACTACTCAGATTTACGACTGAGGACTCTGGTCCTGTCCTCCTCTGAATCTTTAACAGCACCCAGAACAGTGCCAAAGCTTAACAATTATTACTATTATATTTTACCAACTCTCTTCTACCCACCAATCCTCTCATCTCTCCCCTTCTTTCCCCACAAATAATTTGTATTTTTTTTCTTCCTTTTCCAACCGCCAAGTCTTTCCCTCTATTTTCCTCTTGTGAAATCTGGTGTATGTATCAGGGGTAGGGTCATGATTCTTCTTTCGCAGCACTCTGGAAGACCTCCTGACAGGCCATTTTACCAGTGTGGGCCACAGATTTTTTTTTTTTTTGCTTTGCTACCTCCACCCAAGACTCTCGCAATGTTCTCATTAATCCACTCAGACACAATGGTTGCAAACATCAGGGACCCAGGACTCACTTCATTCAATAAAATCTGGACTTTCCACGTTGATCTGGAGAACCCATGTTCCTATGTTTGTTTCCAGAATGTGACTGAACTGTCCTGAAGTTAACAATATGGTTTTCATGTATTGTCATTTTCACGTGCCCTTCTGCATCTTTGAATTCTTGCCGGGGCTGGACCTGCCAGAATACCTACCACTCACAGAAAGCTCTTCTGGTGCTAGCTTCCAGCTTCTCTAAATACAGGAAATATCAGAAACCTTATTTAAAAAATCTATTCTCCTAAGAATGCCACTCACCTTTTACATAACCGATAGGTCTGTATAGCCTGGATAACGGAACCTAATACTAAAAGTGTGTCTCTTTGTCTCACTCTAGTGACTGACCCACATCAAGTTTGCGATTACCTTTAAGGCTAATTTTTTCGCTCAAGCGGTAGAGGCTCATGTGCATAGAACGTGAGGTCTTGAGTTCAGTTTCCCCCCATAACTCAGTCAGGGGCATCTTTACAAGCAGTGACCTGTGGAGAAACCCTGGTCATTACATACGTGCCTAGACCTGATTTTTACTCTGAACTTTCCATCACTATCTAAAACCTGCAGTAAGCAACCCAGCAGAAACAGTATCTGTGTTACAGTGAAGCCCTTCTAGAACAGAGACTGGCAAGCATTCTTTAGAACTGCAGGCTGTTCGCTAGAATGCAGAGAAGCCGACCATGCTGATTTGTTACACTGACAGCAAACCCTTGAAAAGTCTTCATTAAAGATTCAAGTTGGCTTTATGAGCCTTGATTTAAATTTTGATTGTAATAGTGATTTTATGTATATTTCTGGCATGAGTAACATACCTGGAATTTGGATTGAAATTACAGTCATAAACTGTGAGTATTTACTATTATTTCACCATACTCACTACCTCATAAATAGGATTACTTTGCCTTGCATGAAGTCTCTTCAGTATTTAGAGAACAGAATTGAGTCCAAGAGAGAGAGACTTAATATGGGTGTGAGCCCACGCCTTTCCCAAACTGTTCTAAAATACAGTCTACACAACCATGAGAAGCCCAAACTCACCGCCTGAAAGCAAAGCTCCCAAACAATAATAAAGAAATTGACAATCAGAAAACTAAGTTCAGCTCAAATCTTGTTCCTAGGCTTGGAAATCTGAGGCGTTCCTCCCTCAACACCACATCCGAGAGAACCACTTCCACAATTTGTGAATTGGTGTGTGGTGTTTCAGGCAAACACTCATAACCTGTTATCAAGATGTTTAAAAGAGGCATGTCTTGCTTCAGGACATAAGCAAACATCTAACGAATGGAGGACAGGAAGAAACTTCCCCTAAGGACAGATTATCACACACTTGCCTATTGCTTTACAGTTGGAGATAAAATACTGGATAAAACGTGGGCAGTGTTGCCTAGTGAATAGAGTACTAGTCAGGAAACCTAGCTTCTAGATCTGGCTCTACACCAATTTACTGGGTGATATTAGGTAAGTCACTCCCCATCCCTGTGCCTCAGTATTCCTGTTTGTAAAAAAAATGTACAGAATGATGCTAACCTGCTTTGAGATCTATCGACAACAAGAGCAGGGTACTACTAGATGGACCACTGGTTTGACCCAGTATGGTAAATCTTAGGGTTCCTTTTGGGGGGTGGGGAGGTATTAAGTTTGATTCCACCATCAAGTGAATACATTTTACATGTGTTTTATCTACCTTATAAAAATATCGTAGCATTAAACTACGCTGAATATCAACCAAATACTTCACCATTTCCCCTCGTTAAGAGTAAAATAAAACCAGCTGCAATGCTAGATTTTCTACACGTTAGACCAAAGCCTATTTTTTTTTTATTGGTGAGTTAAATCCATGGAACAAATATTAATCTTGCTTCTGTGGAGCAAAACTAAAACTGACAGCCTGCTGCTAGCCAAAGGGAAACATACACACACACAGGATTTGTTTCAGAAGTCCCCTAAAGTAGGAAAAAGGAATAATAATAATAAATAATAATAATAATAATAATAAAAACTATTCACAGGCCATCCAGCTCATGGTTTGTTGCCACAGCGCGTCTGTTGCAATTCATCCCTGTTCCAAGCTGAGCTGTTCCCTCTTGCGGGGGACTGCTTGTGACCACAGGCATTAGCAAACTGGCAAATGCAACCTTGTCTCTTACTGGCCACAGTCAAGCCACCTCTTTTCTTTGCAAAAGATGAGCACAGGCAGCTGCCACCGAACAGAAAACCTGGCAAATTTTTCCCCTTGTGGCTACAGAAGGAAACTGCCAGATCTAGAAAGTTGACATGGATAATGATGTGTAACCATTCAAGATCAACCATGTGGGTAGAGGGGTCTGGGTACAGCTTTGTAATACACTCTAATGAATCAGCAAGTATATATGTGTACCTCTGCCTTCTATAGCATAGAATCAGAACTGCATACAACTGTGGCAGGCAATTGAAAGGCAGTCTGATCTAATAGATGGACAACCGGAATAGAACTCAGGAGACCTGAGTTTTACCCCTGACTCCACTACTGACCTGCTGTGTGACATCTGACAAGTCTCTGTTTCGCGCCTACCCCTTCTCTATCCTTATGCATACACACAAAGGGGTCGGAATTTAGTTTGCATAGGCAACTTTCATTCTGGTATTTCCTAACTTTTGAATGCCCAACTTTGCAACCTTCATAATGTTCTTTTAACATAGTTTGTGTGTGCTAATATATAAATATAGGAGTATGGAATGGAAGTCTTACAGCCTTCTTGGCATTGTTATTCTGAAATCACTTCCCTGCAGGTCTGGCTTATGTAGTAAAGCAGGATATTGTCCCACATCTTCCCTCTATGAATAAATCATAGGAGTGGATTCATATCTAAGCATGCCAGGGAATTGTTGCTCTTCTGTAAAATGATCTGCGATCCAGAGTAATAAAACAATTTAAAAAGCCTTGGCAAACCTAAATTGCACTCATTAGGCTGAGTCAATGCAACTCAATTTAAGATTACAAAAAGCTGTTTAATGTAATGTGATGTGAACTTGTGTTTTAATGAGTTTTTATTGATAAAAAAATTTTGTTTGATGATTTTCTTGTATTGAAATGCAGCCCTGTGGACATGACGCTCTTGCTTTCACTTGAGACACTTCACAATTAAAGGGCTCTGTTCCAAAAATTCCCATTGACTTTAAAGGTCTGTGGATCTGGCCTGTAGATTTTGATTCAGAGAGTGGATTGCTGTGGAAGCAACGTGGATTTCTGTAAATTGGCTCCTACAGAGTCTAAAGGCATGTCTGCACTGCAGCGTTAACCTAGGATCTTACCAGGGTTTTAGCCTTAACTTCTTACTATCCACACAAGACACTCTGACATAGGTTTAGAGTGCATTAACTCTGAACAAATTGACCTGGCTGGGGCTGAGAGTCAATATCCATGGTCCACTTTCACCTGAGTTGGAACCTGCCCACTCTACAGCGAGGACACCAGCTAAACCACCAGAGTGCTGACAGTCCTTTCCTGCAACGGACAAAAGTTCTCCCGTAAGTGACATGACTGACTGGAAAAGAATCCTAGGGATCCTCAGCACAAAAAACCACGGGCTCTGACCCCAGGCACCCTCAAGTGAGCGCAGAAAGCATGACGACACAGTGAACACACGTAGGGCTCTGCGGTGGGAATACGCACATCCAGGCCAGGCTAACCTGAGTGGTCAGGCCCCAGCTTAACTGTGCAGTGAAGGCATAGTCATAGACATGGGACAAACAAGTTCTACCACACCACTGCACAGTAATCACCCATGGTGGGATGTTCAGGTCTTTCTTTTAGTGCCCTCTGGAAGGGACACTACTGACCTTTGTCCCATGTTCCAGTTACACAGCAACCTTGGGCTGGAGGCAGAGTTAACTCTAAGCAAGAGCTTAGAGTGAACTTAGCTAGGAGTTAATTATACACAGGACCTTACAGAAGGAATGGCTTACTCCCGCTGGAATTTGTCTGTGTATGAGCCCGTGTCTTCTTGCAAGCGGCAGCAAGTTTGAGATGAAAGGGGCTGCCAACCCTACACTCAAGTGAAGTTCTCAGAAACGTTAAAAGTGCAATAGACTGTAAAGGAAAGCCTTTCACTTCATATCCAATCAGGTGACGATCTCTAGTCATAGAGGCGGATAAGACCATGGAACCAGTCTCTCCTAAGAGAAGTGGTGGAAGCCATTTTGCCCTCGTGCTTTAAACTAGACTAGCAAAGACACTCAAGGGAAGAACAAACATACACTGGCAGAAGGATGCAGATGACCTCAGGGGGCTTTCTGCATCTCTATGGTTGCATTTCCCATTTCCCTAAGCACATAAAATAACCAAAAAGCAGTGTTCAGCCAGAAAGACATTAGTCAATTATTCTAATTAATACCTGACAAGCTGAGGCTAATTAATTTGTGTCCGATTATAGAACTTGTAGGTGTCAAGTCAGTGACTAAATGTTGTGTTTAACGTACAGAAAAGGACAAAAGTTGCACATGTATAGTTTATATCAGGCTAAATTTGTTACATGTAAGTTGAATTAAGTTATAAAATGTTTGGCCAGTGTTGTTATCCAATGCAAAGTTAATAGACGCTTCATTTCTTTCTCAGGCTCAGCATCTCACTCCTGAAGATTTTACAGGCTTCGAGTGCTGCAGAGACAATGTTTGATGGATATTTGCTTCTTGAATAATGTTTTCATTATTTATATTAGGATGACACCTAGAGACCATCCCTCCTCCCCCACAACCGAGTTATGTGCCCCACTGTTCTGGGCGTTCTACAAACAGTAAGAGACATTCCCTGCTTATCATCTAAATAAACAAAACTGAGAAAGGGTGGAGGTACCTCAGGTACAGCGAGGCAAAGCAACTTGCTCCAAATCACATAGCATATTAATGGCAGAGCTGGAAATAGAATCCCAGTCCCACTTTGTTGCATTAGCCACTAGACTGCACAGTGTCAATGGACAAAAGGCAAGTTCTTTTAAAAAAAATGTGAAATACAAACAGTTCTGGCCCTTGGACATTTCCTCCTGTCCACCAGGGATAATTTTTTAATGTACAGGAACCCAGTGTTATTCAGTGGACTTCATCACGCAGGGCAGAAAATCCGCTGGAGGAAAGGAGGAATTTTAAAAGAGTGAAAGGAGAGAAGGGTGGGAAATTCTGCCGACCCTTACTCAGGAGAATAGTTCACTGAGTTCTGGAAAAGGACTATTGACAAGAGTAAGGGACTACTTCTATGAGTAAAGCCTTTTCAAGAATATAAAGTAACCCATAGTAACACAGTACACCATTTTGTCCCCTTCTAGAGGTTTGAGTCTGCTACTGCTTTAAATGTTTAGATTTGATCCTTTAACTCAGGCAATAGCAGCCGAACAGATGGCCCTTCCAGGGGTCTTACCACCATAAACTGAGAATGGGATGAATGTATTATGTAGACATTAACTATCACGACATGGGCAGATAAGTTTAGCTATTTATTCAGATCTTTTCCAAAAGAAATGGCTGACCAGTTGGATGACCATCTGCAGTCAATGGACAACTGTATGACAACTAGGGAACAAAGCTTATTTTTAAGGAATATTAGTCCAATGTTTGGCTCATGGTACAGGATCATATGCTCTTAGAACATTTATTATTCACATACTAGTAGAATATAAAGCCCTCCAGGACCTGATCCAAAGCTGCTTGAGGTCAACCAGAATCTTTCCCCTCACTTCAATAGGCTTTCCATCATACCGCGAACAGGTCTCCATTGTGTTTGGCACTGTACAAGCCCATAGTAAAGAACAGGCCCTGTCGCCACAGAGCTTCAAACGTGGAGCAAAGACAAATTGTAGGAGAAAAGACGGACTATTCTCCCCGCTCCCTTTTTAACAGATGAGGAAGTGAGGCAAACCGACCAAGGCCCTAACATTCAGAGGTAACAATCGTCCCACTTCTAAATGACGGTAATAGGAACTACCTGGGATCAAAACCTTGGAAAAATCCAGCCTTAAGTGGCTTGCCCAAGAGTGAGAGTGAGAGAGACAGCCAGAGTGAGAGAGAGAGCCAGAAATTGAAATACAGATTTCCTTTACCCTAACCTAGTGCCTTAATCACAAGATTTCCCTTCCTTTCTATTGCACTTATAAGAAAGCTGTTCCAAGAAGTATCTAAGTAGGATTGTTGTTTTTTACTCACATAAAAGCGACCTGAATCTACATGACAAAAGATGGCCAAATTTGTCAGCAACTAGGCACTTGTTCATAATGAGTAAAAATCGGACGGGCTGATAGCTTTGTACTTTAAAAAAAAAAAGTTGTTTTGCTATTTGTCGTTTCATGGTCACACAATGAGTCGGGTCTGCAAATTCAACTCTTCTTCACATTAGCTTCATTTGAATGTGGCCTTTTGTACCTGCAGAATACGAAAAGAGCTAAATGCCAACAACAAACTCTCCTACCTACCCTAACAGATGTTAAAATCCATGTTCAAAAACCTACAGATTTTCTCTTTTTTCTTCTTCTTTATTTTTTTTAAAAGGTCACACTTAGCCAAAAATGTTGCTGATTTACATGTGTGTTTCCTGAAGGTGACTCTCTAATGGATAGAAACAAGTTTCCCACCAGCAACTGGATTTAACCTTCATATGCCCCATTATTTTCCTGCGGTTTCTCACACACACACACTTTCCTTTCAAATGCATTTTTTCATTAGTTGGCTGGTAGTAAAGCATCCAGAATATGAATTTTCAGTCATAGTTCTGTCCATGAATATATATTGTGGGTTTAACTCTTGCCAGTGACACAGTTTTACCAGCTGACATTGGCAAAAAAGCTCGCAGGAACTTGTTTTTTTCCTCCTGTCTTTGTCACAGCAAGGATCTTCATAAACTGCAATATAACTCAGGCATTCAGAGCTGCAACTTCTAATATGAAATATTTATAGCCTGTCTGATGTGGAGCCCTCTCTTCTCTGTATTGGAATGTCGTCCCATGAGCACAGTGACAGAGCCAAAGGAGTTGGTTTAAGGCACAGCTGAGTACTTCTCCATGGAAACAATTGGACCATTTCTTCTCTCACTTACAATGATATAACTCCAGAGAAGGCTGAATATTTTTATTGGAAACTTTGTTTTTTTGATGAAAATGACATTTTACAAAGCCATCCAATTTTTTCAAAGAAAAAGAGGTTTTTGTTTGTTTTTCATTTTCATTGACATATATAGACAATTTTCAACAGGACTCCAAATTTGTATGTGTAAATGTGCACTGTTAGAGAAACTGCACATACAAAATACAGAATATTTTCAGAGCACCATTGAAAATTGGCTCCATGATGAACAATGTGCAGAAACAATAGATATATACCTAATCAATTTATTAGAAGAGAGATGTTATTTCTTTCTTGAGATTTAAAAATAACTAAAGAGATTCCTCAGGCTCTAGGCACCCAGACATACTATTAACAATACAAGTCAAGTCTCAGCAGCATTGAAATGATCAATTCAGGGGTAATTCAGGCAGCCAGCCTCTGACAAAAACTCCTTTTTGTCCCTTCATTATGTAGGAAACAAAACCTCACTTCTCCAAAAACTCTATCAAACAGGTATAATTTGCAGCACGTCCAGAAGTTCCCAAATCTGGACTATTTTGGACTAAATTCCAGAGTTACAACTCTACACAAGTGTAACCCTCTGATGAGTGTGTGTTACAGGTCCCACTTTGTGCTGATGCACAGAGGATAAGATGTTTCAACTGGCCACTACAGAGGCCTGGCTCTTTAGCTCCAGCTTCTGCTTTTAGCTCTAGAGGTCCAGCTGAATCTACAGTGTGTTGCCCACGAGCTGTTTCACAAGAACACACACACACACACACCAGAATTATCACCAAGGACTGAAACTATGACCCTGCAAACCAAAGACATAGGCCTTTACCGAGTGAGCTAAAAGAGCTTTTCTTTCAGTGCTGAGTATACAGCAGCTGGTTGGGACCAAACACAAATGGGAGATACACTGGCTTATGGCATGTGATCGTATTTTATATACATGGCACAGATTAGTACCTTCCATATGATATACTCAAAAATGGCATTTTTATCATTTCAGTCACAAGTGACTTCCTTTTTTTAAAGAAGATAGTACAGAATGCATACCGTACAAACAACATAATTGTTGCCATTTGCATAGCCAGGCAGGTTCCAGTTAGGCTCACAACAGTCCAAAGCGGGGAGCAAAATGATACAGGTGCTCTCAATTCAAAACTCAGAAAACACTTAAAGAAAAAATAAGATAATCCATCTGAAGACTGGGCAGTGTTGCTTAAAGACGTCTGAATAATCATAGAATAGACTACTGATACATGCTATCCGTATGTACAAATGTTTTATGTTCTCCTCCTGGGCATTTAACAGAATGAATCACATTAATCCTTTGCTTAATTTTACCAAACAGCCGCTAGAGCCAGAAGGCAGCTGGTGAATACGGACAAATATAGGCAGAAGGTTCTGATCTCTATCCAAAGGGGCGTTCTCTAATTGGTATGCAAATCAGTTCCGGTGCTGAGGAAATATCCAGAGCATTGGAGGGGATATGACATTAGTTTGAACACTTTATTATACGTCTTCATTAAGTAATGATAAATTACAGTGGGGCGTCTGAATGAAATCCTATATCAGTTATAAACAGTATCATTAAAGAGTTTATCAAACCAACTTACAGCATTGTCAGAAATACACCTGCATACATGCATATAATATGGACATGTCTTCTTTGCTTTCTATAGTTCTGAGCCACTCTCTCTGTTTAACAATTATTAAATAAAACAGGGATTTTCTAGGAACCTGAGGAGTCGGACACCAACTCCCAGGCTCTTTTGAAAATCCCATCCTAAATACATCATCTATTGGAGGATTTCATCCTGAGCTATCATATGAGTCTTTTCCATTTTTCTCAGTCATGGTCTTATCTAAAGCAATGTAACTGTCAGAAAGGAGAGGGTAAGTTAATATTACCACATGTATCATCAACACTTTGGAAATGAATAAATGGGTTACCAAATAAGAATTACAAGAGGAGCAAAATAGTTGGGATTCTCCCATTCTCTGGTGTGCAACAGTAACAAACAAAATAAAAAAGACCAAGTTGTTTAAAAGCCTTTCTTCTGAGAGAGAGGAGAAAGAGTCCTGGTGATCTCACAAGCATGGAGCTTGACACTGATTTAGCTCGATGAATATGAGTTTTGCCCTTTCACGGTCCCCGCGACCAAGCCCACTCCATATGTGGTTGGAAATTATTTGCTTTCTCAAAGGAGAATTGCATACCAGTGCTGACCCAAAAATCATTTGGGAAATATCAGATTCAAGAGGGAGAGGGGGGAGTTGTTTGCAGTGGTATATGTTGGGTGGAACAGGTCAAAAAATGCTACTTAAATTGCAAACTCTTTGAAACAGGGATTGTCTTTTTGTTCTGTGTTTGTTGCACAATGAGGTCCTAGTCCCTGACCAGGGCTTGTAGGCTCTACGGTAATACAAACAGTAAACAATAATACTTGTAACACCTATTTTTGATGGAAGATTTTGAACAAACTAAGAGTGTTTCTTTCACTTGAAATTTATCATGGAATTAGATTGGTTTTCTGAAGAAAGAAAAACTGTGTGTGTGGAGGGGTGTCTAGTTCTTGTGCTAAAGAACTGAAACTTTTCTGGTTTTCAGATTTCTGTTGTTCTCCTCCCACGCAGCGCTTTATTAACGTTGGTGTCTTAAGTCATACTGAGAAGGAAGATGGTATAGTGGTTAAAGCACTAGACTGAGACTCAGGAGACTGATTCAATTCCTAGCTCTGCCACAGATTCCATGTACCACCTGGAGCCAATCAATCACTTAATCTCTCTGTGCCTCAGCTTCCTCTCTGTAAAACATGGATAATACTTCCCTTCTCCCACTCTTTGCGTATTCAAATCGTAAGATCATTGAGCAAGGGACTGTCTCTTCCTCAGCTGGCACTTCCACACAGCAAAGTACAGAGATCATAAAATAAAGCCGGAAAGGCTGGAGGATGGAAATTTCCTATTTTGAAAGGATTTATTCACTTTATAAGCTAATGAAGAGTCTGGTAGCAGCTACAGATGATTTAAAAATAGAAAGTTGATGTGAGACAACTAGATGACATTATTCTGAACTGTTTGCTTACAATAGCTACAGTATGGTAATCATGCAATCTATGAACTTTGCTCAGGAAAATTTCTGCCCTTACGTGGCATGTGTGGGCCCCAAACAATTTTATCTCAGGTGACCATGTTCATAAAGAATTGGTTCACTTCTTCATTGCTGAAACACAGAATAGTCCTTTCTCAGACCAGTGTAAACAACATTAATGAAATTATATAGTTAGCCTTGAGTCATGTGTAATCAGGAGATCTGCCCAGGTAAGGAAGATCATTGAAATAAACGATGGACTACAGTGTATTTTTAAGGCCTGTGCCTACAATGGAAATGGTGTGGCAGTTGCATAGTCTCTGAAAGAGATCTGTCCTGATTCTCAGAGGTGCAATGACTTCAAGTGGACTTGTGGATGCTCAGCAAAAAATCACCGAAAATCAGTGATAGAGCTCATTGGAAATTTACAGAATATTTTTTTCCATTGGAAAATGCCATTTTATTGAAAGGGAAACTTTCCACGAGAATGAGTCAATTTTGACAAAATTCCATTTAAGAAAAAAGTTGGAAAGAAACATTTGGGTGATGCACACTATGTCAAGAGTGATCAGAATGGAATGTTCTGGTTTCTCATTTCAAAATGTATTTTATTTGATTTATTTCACAGTCAGAATAAAAACATTTGGATTTTATAGAAATGAATCATGCTGATTGATCCAAAATGGTGGGGTTTTTTGTTGTTTTGTTTGTTTGTTTGTTTTGTTTTTTTAAAGAAAATTCCATTTAGCAGAAAAATTCTTTTTTTCCCCACTCCATTCGGATTTCGAACAAAAATTCTGATTTTTTCCACCCCATGAAAAAGAAATTCTGATTCTTGCACACATCTTGTTGGTGAGATGTCCTGAAAGAAAGCGCTGTGTTCCATTCTCTTCTACTGGGTGGTGTGGATGGGGGAGGGGCTCCTGCACAGGGGCATTATTGGGGAGCTTCTTGTCTGCCCTCTTTCCCTCTTGGATATCTGTGCAGAGATCAAGCATATTGTGGCCGTATATCATTAACAAAAAAAAGTTTGTTCAGTTCAGATAGTCTACGAACCCAAAAGCTGTTGGCCAACATTTTCAAAAATGGAATCCCAAAGCTAGGCTCCTGAAGACACTGCTTTCTCACTGCTTTTTTTGATTTTGATTGCAAGTGCCCTGAAACATGGACTGTCTCTTACTGTCTGTTTGTAAAACACAGTGGGGTCCTGATCTCAGGTGAGGTCTCTTCACATGACTGTAACAGCAATAAGGAATAATAATGATGTCTTCATCACTGAAGCAGTGGGATCTGTAATAACCACCGTCATGGACAGCCAGCTTTTAAAGCAGCGAATTGGGTTTGACTGATACTCATCTTCTTCTCCGAAGCAAGAAGTTTGAAAGATTTTAAAACTGAGATCTCCTTCTGTGTTTCCAGACACAAAAGATAAATGCTAATCATAGTTAAGGGATTTCCTTCTCGTAAATGGAAGTGGGAAAAACCTACCCAACCTCTAGCTTTATTGGAAAAAAATACCCACTTTGCTCAATAAGTCTTGGAAGAGGTTAGTGCAAATCAGTGGAGAAATCTGTAAGGAAAATAAAGTTAATCACTAAAACCTGTTCCTTTTTGGGGGGGAGGGGAGGTGGCAGTCATCACAAAATCTCTCTCACTCACAGATTAAACCAATCAACGGTATGTGTAGATGTAACTACCAGGACATCCCATGGTTCTTCTTCAATCTAATCAAGTGGAGCAAATTAAAAAAGGTCAGGCTATCCAATGAATTGTCTCTTAATGCCACAATGCCAGGGGAGCTGCGTGCTGGGCAAAACCTTTTCTCAGAGTGGATTTTAATGCTTCTGGAAATGGCAGATTGGCAATACTGGAGAGTCAAGATCTCTGTGGAGCCATTCATTTTTTATTAAAGGAATGAAACTTTTCCACACGAATTTTCATTGGGGGGAGGGCCATTTCCCATATTTAAAAAACAAACAGTTTTTCATTTAAAAAGTAGACTTTTTTTTCCAGTCAGTTCCACCCCTAACCCTCCTTTGCTCTTCTTCTTTATACCCTTACACTTTTCCTTTTTCTATTTGGACACAGGGGGTTGAGGGGAGGACAAAGGGGGGGGGGAATTTTGGGAATTTGGGGGGAAAAGAGAAATATTTTTGAAGTTTCTTGTGAAAAGCAGTTGGCACTTTTCAACCAGCTCTATTCACAGTGATTTGGATCAGGTCTCTAGTGAAAGCTCTTCTGGGCAGGAACGAACTAGCTATCTGTCTTAGGTAGGTACTCACACCACCACCATTACTATCAGCTCTGAGCACCTTTAAATCTTCAATGTGGTTATCTTCACAACACCGCTGTGAGGTAGGACAGTGCTGTTATCCCCATTATACAAATGGGGAACTGAGGCACAGCGAGACTAAGTGAGGAAGCACGACCTAGTGGTTAGAGCGCTAGCCTGTGTTGTGGGAGACGCAAGCTCAGTTCCTGCTTTGACACAAACGTCCTGTGTGACCTCGGGCAAGTCCTCAGGCCCAGATCACTGAAAGTATTTAGGCAGCTAACTCCCCCAGATTACAATTACCTTGGGGGAACTGGGCCGTACTCTCTCTGAGCCTCATTTACCCATCTGTAAAATGGGGACAACAGCATTATCTTCCCTCAGAGGGGTATCGTAAGGATAAACACATTAAAAACTGGGTGGCACTCAGACACTGTGGGGGCCACATATACACCAAAGACAGACAGACTTGTTCAAGGACACACATTAAGTCTGTGGCAGGGCAGAAACTTGAATGCAGTTCTCCCAAGATCTAGGCTAGCAAGCTAACCACTGGATCATCTTTTTCACATGTGGGACTGTATGTTTGTACAGCACCTAGCATAATGGAACCCTGGCCTGCACGTGCTACCATAAAGCAACAAGTCATAGTGTTTATAGCTCTGGAATAATTGGAGACATGGATACACACCATGCTTCCAGTGAGTGCTTTGTTGTTAGTTCATAGCATGGAAGAAGCCTGTCTCTGAGTCAGGGATGAAATTACATGTAAGCAGCATGCTTAACTCTACAGCTAGTGGCGGGGGAGGGGGAAAGGAACATTTTTCATAAAACAAATATATATAAAAATTAATAATTTTAGACCAATTCCAGTTAACTCTTTAATATCCAAATTCTCTACAACTGAAGGTATAGGTTTCAGAGTAACAGCCGTGTTCGTCTGTATTCGCAAAAAGAAAAGGAGTACTTGTGGCACCTTAGTTATAGGGTTATAGGGTTATTCTATATAAGTTATAGGGTTGTTCTAGCTCCATGAACCTTTCAGTGCTTGGTAGGACAAGTTGAAAATTAAAAAATGTATATATTCCATTTCAATGACGAATTTAAATGTTAGCCCATTTTTCAGCCAGTTCTAGTCCTTGGTCTCATCTGATATGGTTATCAAAGAGGACAGCTAATGCCAACCATTATTGCCATGTTTGCAATATGGATCCATATCTAGATGGGAAAGGATTGACAGCCACCAATTCCTGCCATGTAAACACTAAAAATAATTTCTAAGCCATCTTTATAAAGGAACTTTCTTCATTCACATAAACCCAGCTTGGCAATATTAAAACCACTGGGGAAAATGCCAGCATTTAATGAAAAATTAAACCCTCCTCAGCAGAGAATTAATTAAAAACAACGATGCTCCCTCAATAATCTGGCATCTCATTTATCAATTTCATAACCCATGCCAATATTAAGAGACTTTAACGTCAGTTAGACATCAATGATTCTAAAGAGAACAGTGATGGAGGGAGAAGGGACGCCGATAGAAATAAAGGATTTGCATACCTGTGGAATGATGTGAAATTTATCTGCCAACTTTTTACATTCAGCTGGCAAAAAAAAGTCCCTTTCATAATAGAAGATATGCTTAAGGAGTCGGAGTAAAATGCTCGTCTAAATGTTTGATGCAGCAAATTATAGTGGGGGATTTTTTAAATTTTTTTTTTAAGAATAATTCATAAGTTGGACCAAACTCACTTTGTGCCTTAAGGGTTGTTTGCGAAAGTGCATTAATAATGCTATTTTTTTATAAAAAAACCTGCATCACACATGGTAGCCATGTGTTCTTATTTACTCCTTAAGATAGGGCTGCAGCCCAATCTTGAAGATCTCAAGACGGGACCTCAGTCCATCGTTTGAAATGTCCAGAATTGCCATGCAAAAGTTGAATGTTGGGCAATTGAAAAGCATAGCTAGTATTTATGTAGGAAAAGCCACAAAACACATCAGTACACTCACTGCACCAAACCACAGTGTAACCCATTCCCCACTCTCTCCCCTTCCAACATTGTGACATCACACTTATTTAATTTTAAGGGGGAGGAGGTGGTATGTTGTTTAAACAGAGAGGAAAAAAAAACTTTAATATTGAGAAGGAGGAACCAGAGCCAAGGCTGGGGAATTAACAGAAGTCGAAATAAGGCTGACTATCAGAAAGGGTTAGTCTACACTTAAGTTGAAGGTTTAATTTCCAGCTTGGTATCCACCGCCGAGGACACATTTCTTTTTTTTAACACGCTAGCTCGACCAAAGTTAGCACATGTGTAATGCAGACATGGGTTACATTGGAACATCTATCTAAGCTGGAAATTACACTTCCCGCTCGAGTGCAGATGTATCCAAAGAGAGACACCACGGCACAGTCTCTCACGAGAAACCATGGGAATCTCCTGCTGGGAGGCATTTAAAATGAGGCCTCCAATCAGGTCCACACAGCCAGATCGGTGCACCCCAGTGGAGCACCCGTGAAGCCACCGGGGCTCCACGCAGATCCAATTGTAGGATCAGGACCAGAGACCGGACAAAGCATTTGAGAATATATTGTGAATAAAGCTGCATCGGCATTGACTTTCAATGGCAACCGGGCATCTAACTCCCTTAGGTGCTTTGGAAAATTTCACCTAAATCTCCTCAATGACAGCTGTAGCAGACTCTTCATCCTTTTACAAAAAGAAAAGGAGTACTTGTGGCACCTTAGAGACTAACCAATTTATTTGAGCATGAGCTTTTGTGAGCTACAGCTCACTTCATCGGATGCTGTAGCTCACGAAAGCTTGTGCTCAAATAAATTGGTTAGTCTCTAAGGTGCCACAAGTCCTCCTTTTCTTTTTGCGAATACAGACTAACACAGCTGTTACTCTGAAACCCATCCTTTTACAGAGACCAGCCAGAAAGAGGGAGGGGGGGGAGACAAAGACCCAAACTCTCCTAATGCAGGATACCTAGGAAAAGTAGAAATCACAGTGGGGGTGCAGGGAGAGGGTAAAATGGCAGCAGCCGTACATCATTACTTCCAAGAGCCATTCTGTCAGCACAGGGCAGATGAGCAGGTCAGGCAGTCATACTGCATGGGGTGGAAGTGCCCATTGCTGCTGCTCCTCCTTTGAAAGGGAGCAGCCGTGTCTCTAGCGAGCGCATGATGCATCTGGCAGCATCTGTGCCACCTGGCTGAAGATGGGGCCACACCCCTATGCGGGTGGGGCCTGCCACTTCATCTGAATTTTCACTGGTTTCAAAGGAAGGCTCTTCTGAAGGGGGGACCACCAAGAGAGGAGCAAATATCGAATGGACAATACCAAATACCAACGAGGAACAAAACAAGAAATTTCAAAACCTCAGAAGTAGTCATGAAATGCAATTGTCCTCCTCCAGCTAGCTCTAGTAAGAGATTTGAGGCCTGGTCCAAAGTCTATTGCGAGCACTGGAAGGACTCCCATAGATTTCAAGGGTCTTTTGATCAGGGGCATGAATCTTGGTGTCCTAGGCATATTCTTATTTGAGTACTTTTACTCTCACTCCCTAAATTTCCCCTGTAATTCCACCTGGAAAAATACTCTGAGGGCATCATTTTGCTGTGAGCTGCTAAACAGCTGCTGTGTTTCACCCCAGAGGTAACTGTATTTTAGCAGTGGACAAAGAAGCATCCCCTTGTGTACCATCTGTAATGTGTCATTTGATCCTTTGAGAAGAATTATAGTGGAGCTACACAGAACATTATTTTTCCCCAAAATAAATGTAGACTTTTCATAGAAAACTGAAAACATGTGGCCTTTTTTTTTTTTTTTTTTTTTTTAATGTGAGCATTCTCCCAAGGTGCTTCCTGAGAGTTATCATTTGGGTTCCCATGTCCCATCTCTCCTCTACAGGTTGGACTGACAGGCCAGACATCTCCCAGAATGCACCACAGTCTCTCCCCTCTTTGATAGAAAATCTTCAACCAGTCCTAGTTGTAGAAATGTAACTGGTACTTCTACTTCTAACAGTACAAAAGGTTTTAAACCTGTCCTATTTTAAATAATGTATCTCTCTTCCTCTGAATTAGTGCAATCTTGAAATAATATACAGTGGACCTAATTCTGATCTTGCTAATACACTGCTATCAAGATTGCAGCTCTGCTGACTTCAATGAAATTACTGCTGATTTAAACTGGTGTCACTTTGGTTAGTATCTCAAAATTCCTTTTAATGTGTTTAAAAATACATATGAAGAACAAAAAATACACCCTTCTTTAAACAAGAAAAATAATATAATTCACCATAACTTTATTAAAGAAGGGTAGGTTATGTTTTTCATTTTTGTTGCTGATAAATTTGTAATGAACAGGAAATAACATCTCATGATGGAAAAAAAAATTAATTGCATTCCTCTAAAATGGAACTTGGTAAAGGTTCTGTATCCTCCACCAGCTATTGCTGTCGGCAGTCATCTGCAATAGTAATTCAGATGCACCCGACAATAGTGACAGCCCTGAAATGAAACCTCTGAATGATACTTGAGAGAGCTCCCTACTGCCCACTAGCTGTAAATCATGCTTTTAGTACAGATCTTAATTCATCATACTCTATCAAACCGATGTGATGATTCTGTTGCTGATTTCCACAGCAGGGATTTGTCCAGTTTGATATCACGGTTAGACGGGGACATTCTATAACCTAAGATTTATTCCTGACAGTGACAAATTTTATGGGGAGACAATAACACTGCACAGTGTGGATTATCTGGCTACTCCCTCCTTTCCTTGGATCCGCATTCACACTTACCCAAGTGGTTAGTAAAGCCCTGCCCTTAAATTTTAACTAGTGATACGCTGAAGTAGGCATGGGACCAATCTACTGATAAATTCCATTGACTCCAATGTCTTTAGATAAAGTTCCGAAAGGCAGGGAGCGCAACTGTGTTTATTTTGATAGCTCTTCAGTGCCTTTAAAAGATAAGCACTGCAAAAACCATTAAGATACCACATAGAAAGATGGATCTAAAGCCCACTGAAGACAATGTAATCTTTCAAAGGAGGTCATGAGTCTCGCTGCAAAAATTAACCCTGAAACCTCATGCAAATGAAGAACCACCTTCACTGTTATAGTAACAGAAAACTGTGTAATGGATTGTGCACAGAGCTGGGTAGGAAGACTATGTCTTTAGAAAGGACAAGGAGATTTTTCTTACTTTACCAATCAACAAAAATGTGTATTGGGAAAGTCAAAATTGATAGAGCTGGCTGAAAAATGCCTATTTTTTGTAGGAAATTTAGAAGAAATTCTCTCTGAAATTTCCCACAACATTCTTCAATCAAATAAACATAAAAACTGGGGAAAAAAGAGTTTTCAAAAAACATTTATGTCAAAGAAAAAGTTTGTATTGAAAAATTATTAGATTAATAATACCTATCAGCCTAGTTTTTCCATATGCCCGAAAGGCAGTAGCTAAAATTCAATTATCGATCTAGTGCTGTCTACACCAGTGATTAGGTTGGTTTAACTGCGTCGCTCAGGGATGTTGACTTTTCACACCCCTGAACAATGTACCTATACCAACCAAATTTCCTAAGGTAGAGCAGGCCTACCTACGCCAACAGGAGGGCTTCTCCCATTGTTGTAGGTAATCCACCTTCCCGAGAGATGGTAGTTAGGTTTACAGAAGAATTCTTCTATCAACCTAGCACTGTCCACACTGGGGTTTAGGTTGGTGTAGCTACGCCTCTCGGGTTGTGGATTTTTCACACCCCTCAGAGATGTAGCTGTACTGATGTAAGTTTCTAGTGTACACCAGCCCTGATTGTAGAGATGCTAATAAAGAAACTTGCCCACAGTCACATAAAATCTCAGTTTTGGACATGCACAATTCACATTGTTTTGTCTCCTTCAAATATACACACTTCTCCTGAAGCTTTCATGATCAACAGCCTGTGGATGAATACAAGTCTTTGCTTCAAACCATTGTTCAAGCTCTTTGTTGCAGACACCCACTATTTAAAAATATATATGTTTTTGAAACACCTAGTATTTCGTGAGATACTATCAAAATAATAACCATTCTTATTTTCAAAGTTCCACCTGACGATGCACCATCTTCTGCATTGTATATTCACCTTCAAATCACTAAAATAGTATTAGAAAAATAAATAACCCAAAACTAGCTGAAGACACCTGTGAATTCAATACGATTTTCTGCACAGATTTATAGAGATGAAATGCCTTGTCCATAGCCACAGAGGGAACTGGAAACAGAAGTGGCATTAAAGTCAGGAATTTTGTGCCTAGAGCTGGTTTAAAACGAAACAAACAAAAACAGAAACACACACAAAAAAGGGATTTTTCCCTCACGTTTTCACAAAAATCAAAAATTACATTAAATGTTGGTGAATATTTTGTAAAAAAAAGGGGTCAATATTTTGATGAAAAAATTAAATTAAAAATCAAAACTGAAAATTTTGAACAATGCTGCTTATGTCCAGCTCTGTATTCACACTGTGCCTCTCTG
Organism: Eretmochelys imbricata; assembly: GCF_965152235.1. NCBI lineage: Eukaryota > Metazoa > Chordata > Testudines > Cheloniidae > Eretmochelys > Eretmochelys imbricata. The sequence goes on from NC_135597.1 coordinate 9,630,037, forward strand.
ACTTCTCTGCTTAACAACTAACCAGATGTCTCTCCACTAAAGCATTCATTTAGTTGTCAGACCCATGTCTTATCCAACATCACTGGGAGGGTGGCAAAACGCTGGAATGCGTTACCTGGGGAGGTGGTGGAATCTCCTTCCTTAGAGGTTTTTAAGGTCAGGCTAGACAAAGCCCTGGCTGGGATGATTTAGTTGGGGATTGGTCCTGCTTTGAGCAGGGGGTTGGACTAGATGACCTCCTGAGGTCCCTTCCAACCCTGATATTCTATGAGTCTATGATCATCTACTTGCTGACATATGAAGCCTTTGACTTCATTGGGATCCCTCGTGGATGCTTGGGTCCACCCATATGATACTATTGCAGAATTCAGGCCCGACGTTTCACTCTCCTTTTCCCCAGTCTTAATTTTTTTGCATCTCTTAGTTCTTCTCCTTGGACATTTTATAGACAGAACTGGGTTGCCATAGGCATATTTCTTTACAAACTGCAAGGATTTCATTCAGATTCTGGCAGAGAAAACAATGCCTGAGGTTTACCCCTCCATTTTTCATTCTCAGTGTTGGCTGCACTAAATTACAGTTACTGGAGTGAAAGACAATCTTTCCATTTTTCTGGTAAATTGCATAAATGCAAAAGAATACACAAAGGAAGCTGTGATTATCAGAAGAGCAAACTGCAGGCATCGGTGCAAAAGCTGTAGTGAATATTTCCTGGAATCCAAGCAAACTTTAACAGTTTGCTGACAGCTAAATATAATGTTTGACAGTTCCATTACTGCAAAAAAATTATTCTTTTCCAAATGCATCTCACCCTGTGTCCCCTCAAATTCCATAAGCCAGCCAAGCAGAGAACTTCTCCTAATGCAAAGGGTGCTCCTTTTGGTCATCATATATGGAATCAGGAGGGGGTATCACCTCGTTTTACATTTGTGCTGAGGTAGAAAACCTATTGAGACCTTGGGATATTTTTTTAATTCACCCAAGGAAAGGGAAACTTTGGGGCTATGTTCAGGCCCAGCATACATGGGTGCAACTCTACTGAATTTGGATTGTTGTGTCTTTGCTCTCTACATAACATTACAAATATGAGGGAACCACAGTTGGGAACCAAATAACCATGTTTACAAACTATATATAAACAAACAAGGCTTATCTATGTATAATCCTTCTGCCAGGTGGTGTTGGCAGCAAAAAGGGCTGACTTCAATTTCATAAAATCATAGAAGATTAGGATTGGAAGAGACCTCTGGAGGTCATCTTGTCCAACCCCCTGCTCAAAGCAGGACCAACACCAACTAAATCATCCCAGCCAGGGCTTTGTCAAGCCGGGCCTTAGAAAGCTCTAAGGATGGAGATTCCACCACCTCCCTCGGTAACCCATTCCAGTGCTTCACCACCCTCTAAGTGAAATAGTGTTTCCTAATATCCAACCTAGACCTCCCCCACTGCAACTTGAGACCATGGCTCCTTGTTCTGTCATCTGCCACCACTGAGAACAGCTGAGCTCCATCCTCTTTGGAACCCCCCTTCAGGTAGTTGAAGGCTGCTATCAAATCCCTCCCCATTCTTCTCTTCTGCAGACTAAATAAGCCCAATTCCCTCAGCCTCTCCTCGTCAGTCATGTGCCCCAGGCATTCAGGCTCCTAGGCGATCCTTCTGGAACAAACACCAGCTCAAGCACCACCCCAGCAACTTGGAAAACTATACATCTCACCCTGGCCACTGTTGCTGGGCAATACTTCCCAACTCACAAGTACTGAATCCAGGGCTTTAAAAGGCAGAGAATTCTATTACATAAGGGGGTAGGGGAAATAATTTAATTTGGGAAAGCCCGCAATTAACAATATCTATTAGGTAAGACACCCCCCCACACACACACACACAACGTTGTATTGAGGCTTAGTCCTCCTCTTCCAATTGCGTGGCTAATGCATTCTAGCCTGTTCCCAAACTTTCTCACTCACAGTTCGGTGTCCAGGGTGAGAGTGGTCCAAGAATAGTGTCAGATCAGTCTCCCTTCAGCCCCTAAGGGAAGTGCTGCTTGGGCTGCTCCACCACCTGACCCAGCTGAAGTGACCTAAGTCCCTCAGGTAGGCTGCTGCTCACTGTGGCTTCAGCCCACGTCATCTCAGCACCATCACCTGCCTCAGCTCTGGAGGGCAGGGGTCAGCAACCTTTCCGAAGTGGCGTCCCGAGTCTTCATTTATTCACTCTAATTTAAGGTTTCGCGTGCCAGTCATACATTTTAACATTTTTAGAAGGTCTCTTTCTATAAGTTTATAATATATAACTAAACTATTGTCGCATGTAAAGTAAAGAAGGTTTTTAAAATGTTTAAAAAGCTCCATTTAAAATTAAATTAAAATGCAGAGCCCCACGGACTGGTGGGCAGGACCCGGGCAGCGTGAGTGCCACTGAAAATCAGCTCGCGTGCCGCCTTTGGCACGCGTGCCATAGGTTGCCTGCCCCCTGCTGTAGTGTTTTGGTCACTCGTCTTCCATTTGTACACACATACGGACACACACAGCTGTTGCTTTGCCTGGGTTCTGGTGGCTTCGGTCACAAAGGACAGGAAGGCCTCCTGGAAGGTTGCCACACTGCTTAAAGGGATATACCCAATTCTTGTACACAACACCTTTCCCTTTCTCCTTATAGGGATACACTTATAACAACTTACTTGTTGTCTTTGGTCTCTCCTCCCTCTCCTTCCCTAGTATTCTCCCTCCCTCACACCTTTCCCTCTTCCCCCCGCCTTGTTTTCCTACCCTATTGTTTTTTTTTCCCATTTCATCCACATCAAATATTGGAACCTGTTCAATTTCTGAAGTTCTCTACAAAAAGGACATGTAAGTGTGGGATGAAGCCCTCAGTCCTGATCATTAATGAGAGGATGTTGGTAGGTCAGAATGTAAAATGGTTACAAAAAATTTTGATTATTAACTGAGGGTCTGGATCAGCTCCCTCTGAACTCAATGAGAGTCTTTCCATTGACTTCAGTGGGAGCCACATCAGGTCCTTAGAACCAGATCTCAGCAAGCAGTTCCCAGTTCCTGTTGTTCTCCTTGAGAATCACAGAACTGGAAGAGACCTTGAGAGGTCATCTATTCCAGTCCCCTGCACTCATGGCAGGACTAAATATTATCTAGACCATTCCTGACAGGTATTTGTCTAACCTGCTCCTAAAAATCTCTGATGATGCAGATTCCACAACCTTCCTAGACAATTTATTCCAGTGCCTAACTACCCTGATAGTTAGAAAGTTTTTCCTAATGTCCAACCAAAACCTCCCTTGCTGCAATTTAAGCCCACTGCTTCTTGTCCTATCCCCAGAGGTTAAGAAGAACAATTCTTCTCCCTCCTTCTTGTGACAACCTTTTATGTACTTGAAAACTGTTATCATGTCCCCTCTCAGTCTTCTCTTTTCCAGACTAAACAAACCCATATTTTTCCATCTTCCCTCACAGGTCATGTTTTCTAGACCTTTAATCATTTTTGTTGCACTTCTCTGGACTTTCTCCAATTTATCCACATCTTTCCTGAAATGTGGCTCCCAGAACTGGACACAAGACTCCAGCTGAGGCCCAATCAGCGCGGAGTAAATCTACTAATTTCTTCAACTTGCCAAATGGGAACTGATCTCACTTGAACATCTGTCCCTAAATGACTAAGGCTGATCAGTTTTCGATGAAAACATTTTTTAATGGAAAATTGAGGTGCTGACTTCCCCCGCCCACACACACACTGGTCTGCTTCCCATGGGGGAAAAAAAAGCTATTTTTCGTCAAAAAACTGAATGCATGAAAAGCCAAACGGATTCTGAAATGCCGCCACAGTACCTCACGGGAGTCGTAGTTCAGGTGCCTCCTGTTCCCATTGTCCTTTATAAGCCAGTCTCCCCCGTCAGACTTCCTCTCCCTCAGTACACCACGTTTGTGCAGTGGCTACGATGCACCACCTCCCATCACCAGAAAGGGGGATCATGGTGCATCATGGGAGCTGTAGTCCAACCCAGGAGCACAGCCTATGGAAGAGAATGTGAGTACAATGCAGCCAAATTACAACTCCCATGAGACACTACAGAATTCATCCTCTCCCTCTCCCCCCCCCCGCCAGCAATTTTACATGGGGGGAAAAAATTCTGTTTTCTGATAAGATGTATAAAGAACTTTGATTTGAAACCAGACATCCCCCATTTAGACCCCTAACAAGTGACCAGTGAGAGGGTTTGGGTGCTGTACTCTTGAAAATCTGGTCTTTCGTTCGGTCAGTTAGTTGCTCATTTGTGGATAAAAAAGGCTGGGGTTTTTTTGTTTTTAAATAGCAACAATGTTTGCTTCTGGGCTGCTCTGCCAAGTCTTGATGGAAGGATGTAAACACCCTAAAACGGCGGGGGGGTTGAATAGAAATCCTGGCACAACGCTAGCCATTGAGAATGGCACTGCTTGTCCTCTTGCCAAGGAGAAGCACCTACCTGGCATTTAAACTACGCTATTCCCCAATGGGAGAATGCAGACAATTATCCAGAACAAATTGTGACTATAACAGTGAAGAACATTTTATTATTGCCTGGAGGGTTTTTGAAGCTCTCCCTATGAAATTGTCTCGTAAATAATTCAATGGAAGTGATTTACTTTGCTGGGGATTTTAAAAGGGGAAGGCTTTCAAAAGAGTGTACTGTCAAAAGTTATTTAAATTAATTTAATTGTAAATTCCAAACAAATTGAGTTAGATTAAATTTCAATATCAATTAGCACAGGGTGGTTGTGTTTTGTGTGTTAAGCCTAATGCCTAGAAAGGTGCTGACAACATGATTCCTGTTCGCTCTGCTCCTGCCCATAAATACTGCAACAAGTTACAACTGAGCTGAAAGCCTGTGATCGTATTCAATGAAGAACTTGCACAAACTTTGAACTAGGTTTTAAAAACTCTGCAGACTGACTTATTCTCTAATTGAGCTGCATCTTTAAACTGAGTTACACACACACACACCCCCCACACAGCGTGTTGTCATTCTCTGGCGAAGCTGTTAACTTTATTTGCAGTTCCTATACATATTGTAGCAATGCAGTTCCCATGGCTAGCTGAATAAACTTTTATATATAAATTGCACTCAACAGCAGGGTGAGAAACAAAGTCTTGAAGTTTAATCAATTGGATGGCATCACACACAAAAATACACAAGGGCATAGCTGCCAGGAGGGACTTCAATACGAACCTTCCCGCATCCACCAAAAAAAGCTATCAGGAATGCACGCAGGAGAAAGACAATGCCCTGCTACAGAGTATGTTCTGGATATTTTGAATCACTGCAGTAGTAGTAGGCTACCCGAAAATCAGTAAATTTAGCCTCTGGAGATCAGGATCTCCCCTGAAGAAGAAGATCCTTCTATTATGTAAACCTGTATCATGGATTCCCATGCCTTCTCACATCGCTGGTGTAAGAGGCATGAACATGACACCCTGAAAGCTGGAAATCTCTTTAGGCTTCTCTGATAGCTAGCGCAGATTAGAATACCCTTTGCCATTTCCTCAGATGCTTTGCTGAATAACAATGGGATTCCTTACATGCTTAAAGTTAAATACATGTTTAAATGCTTTCAGGGCCTATGCACTGAAGAGGAAAATTACATCTGCATGGACATTGTTGATAGTTTGCAGCTGATTGTCTTCCTGCCTCAGTTTAGATTTCTCATTGTCCCATTGTCCTACTTTTAGGGTACAGTTGTGCAGTGAAATTTTACAGGGGGAAAAATGTGCAGGTCAACTCTGGACCATTTTATGGTTTCAAAGCCACCCACCCTTTTTTTTTTTTTTTTTTTTTTTTTTTTTTTTAACAAAATTAAGGTTTCACCACCCAAAATGCTAAATTTTGCAGTTTGCAGTGTGAAAATAAAGCTTCCTCAATACAGTATTACACATGTTTGAAATCACTAGGGACCGAGCAGCTAGGCAGCAGTTCTGCGGAAAAGGACCTAGGGGTTACAGTGGACGAGAAGCTGGATATGAGTCAACAGTGTGCCCTTGTTGCCAAGAAGGCTAACGGCATTTTGGGCTGTGTAAGTAGGGGCATGGCCAGCAGATCGAGGGACGGGATCGTTCCCCTCTTTTCGACATTGGTGAGGCCTCATCTGGAGTTCTGTGTCCAGTTTTGGGCCCCACACTACAAGAAGGATGTGGAAAAATTGGAAAGCGTCCAGCGGAGGGCAACAAAAATGATTAGGGGACTGGAACACATGACTTATGAGGAGAGGCTGAGGGAACTGGGATTGTTTAGTCTGCGGAAGAGAAGAATAAGGGGGGGATTTGATAGCTGCTTTCAACTACCTGAAAGGGGGTTCCAAGGAGGATGGATCTAGACTGTTTTCAGTGGTAGCAGATGACAGAACAAGGAGTAATGGTCTCAAGTTGCAGTGGGGGAGGTTTAGGTTGGATATTAGGAAAAAAAATTCACTAGGAGGGTGGTGAAGCACTGGAATGGGTTACCTAGGGAGGTGGTGGAATCTCCTTCCTTAGAAGTTTTTAAGGTCAGGCTTGACAAAGCCCTGGCTGGGATGATTTAGTTGGGGATTGGTCCTGCTTTCAGCAGGGGGTTGGACGAGATGACCTCCTGAGGTCCCTTCCAACCCTGATATTCTATGAGTCTATGAAATTGAATAGTTTGCCAACAAATGCAAATGCAACATTTTAACTTAAATGTTCAAGCCAGCACCAGATTCTACACTATGTAAAACCAGCCCTTCAGTCACATAGGCACATACTTAACTCTATGCATGTGGGTAATCCCATCACTCAGAGTAAATGTAAATGTTTGTAGGTCCAGGCCCCAGCTATTTTAAGGCTTATTACCATGCCCAAAGAAAATAGTGTACACTCCTGGAAGCTTTTCTAGCCTGGGAAGAGGCAAACTGCCAGTAAGAACGGCCATATTGGGTCAGACCAATGCTGCATCTAGCCCAGCGTCCTGTCTTCGTACAGTCGCCAGTGCCAGGTGCCCCAGAGAGAATGAACAGAGCAGGCAATCACTGAATGATCCATCCCCTGTGGTCAACTCCCAGCTTCTGGCAGTTGCCGTGTGCGGAGCATGCTGTGCAAATCACCAACCCCACTGCTTCATACTAGGGTGTAAATTTTGCAGGGTTCATATCTACTATGTGAGGAGAAAGTTATTAGAAAAGGAAATCGATTCTTATTTCTGTTGTAGTTGTCTAAGGATGGCAATCGGAGATCAGGACCTCATTATACTAGGGACGGTAAAATCAGGTAATAAAGACAGCTCACAGTGTAAGAGTATTAGATTGTTTCTAAAGCTGAAATTGCAATGCACCCACCAGGTAACAGTAATTTTATAAACTTGTACTGCATGCTGCTAAACCTGCAGCTTACAGGTCACGCTGGGTAGAAAGTACAGAAGAGAAAAATGCGGGGGAGGGAATTTGTCTACAAATCTCCTCACCAATCTTCCCAGCCCTTCCCCTCCCCTCAGAGACCATACGAGCAAATCTGCAGTCTTCTGAATTAAACTGGGTCATTCTGCATTGAAGTCATCACAACCCTTCTTCCGTCAGCCACCTCTCCCTGCCCAAGCCGGGCTACCTCCAACCACCACAGAATCTAGTGTCTGGCAGCACTGATAATAGCGGACCCTAATTTTTCACAGGGCAGTCTAGATTAAAAGGGCCTAGCTTGCTCTGCCATGAAATGTATATTAGAATCCCATTTATCCACATGACCGAGGGGATCTGACAAAACAGAACTAGCAAAGTAAAAAAGAGGCCATGGCAACACGTTCTCAGGGTTTCCAAACTCTGAGAGGTTAATCCAGCCAGTTTAAGATTATTTTAATGAGATTTGAAAACTGAAATTTCTTTTTTCCCCATCCCTTTTGTTTTTACAACAGGTTTTATTGAAAAAGCAACTATGCTTAAATCACAGCACCAATTATTAAATGCATGGTCACAAGATTTAATGCACAGCAGAAATGCTTAATACAGAGTAGTGGTTTGGTTTAATGTAGTGCTGGCACAGTATGTTCAAGGTAGACTGTCATTCCATATCAAGGATGAGAAAAGAAAACATTTACACCAAAGATAATTTACTTGGCTGGTATCTCCAGGCTTCCCTCTTCTACCACTGAAAATAGTTATGCAAAAATTTCGTCAGGGCAGGGCTGTAAACAGAGAGGTCGCATACTCTCACTGCCGTAATCTGTTAGCAAGCAATGGAACTCCATAGAGGGATTACAGACAGATTCCTCTGATTTTTTTGTAGTTTGTTAATTTGCGAAAATTTTCAAGGTTTCAAACTGTCGCCCCAATTTGAGACAGGATTTTTTTTTTTCAAAATCTCAAAAATCCTGACAGGATGGGGAAGTCATTTCTTGCTAGCCGTCGCCATCACTTCATTTGCAAAAGGCAACCCCCCTGCTCTTTATGTCTGATCACAACCATCAACTGCTGAAATCAGCCCCTGGTGGGGCAGCTGTTTAACAGTGAAGAACCACAAGACACTAAGCTTAGGGCATGAAAGGAAGATCCAGCTGAAATGAAAAAGTGGGTATGACTGTTGAGAAGAGCACGAGACTCCAGAGTTAAGACCCCTGTCCTTGTAGAAACTGGCATGGTACTTCCACAGGGCCCAATCCTGTCAGGTGCCCTCAACTCTTTCTATTATCAATGGGACTGATCCAGCAAGGTGCTGATCACGCCCCCCTCCCCAACTTCTATTGAGTTCACTGGGTGCTAAGGGCATCCCAGAGTTTGCAGGAAGTTTTCAACTCCTTCTAGGATCAGTCCCAGTGCAAACAGAGGGCAACCAGCTGTAGAGAGGTTAAAAAAAAACTGTCAAAAAATGCCATTTCAACTAGAAGCTGTCTCAGATCCAGGAAGAAATTGCAGGTCAGAACCAGAGAAAGCAACTCTAAAATAACCGATCACCCAGTGGTTAAGACACTCGTGGAATATAAGAAACCCAGGTTCAAGTGCATGTTCTGATTAAGAGCAGAAATTTTAACCAGGGTCTCCTAAATCCCAGGCAAATACCCTGAGCACCTGGTATTGGGGACACAGGGGAGGTGGAGAGAAGAGAGAAAGGTCTCAGAACAAAACCAAATTTCAACAATTAGGGAAACAGAAATGTTTTCTGGACAGCCCTATTCAGCACCTCTCATTACTGGTCCCCCAGTGGTCAGAATGGAAACTGCACAGGACAATTGTCAAAGCCCTACCGCCAGCTATCGTCAGAAATTTTTTGTCCGTGGCCTTCCTGTAACCTATGTTTATCTCTATACCACTTGCTCATTTTCCATCAGTATCCATTTTGTTGATGAAATTAGGGCAATCCTTTCTAAACTTGTGAACAACACTAAAACAAATGTAAAGTAACTTGCACTTCATAGGGATTTAAACTCCATTTCTAAAGGATAACTCTCTAATCCAGTTTTTAATAATGGTGAAACTTTGACATGCCAGTTTAGAAAATAATGCTATTCCAACTAATCCCAATAGTCCGATGGGATTATCTGACAAATGTTACATATTTTAATATTGCAGTAATCACAGGAGTGGTACTTTTTATAGAAATCTTTTAAAGCCCTCATCAAAATTATATGTTCTATTATTTATATCCAAAGTCTCAAATCCATATTTTATGCAACTTTCAATTACTCTTATAACACAGTATTTATTAATTTAAAAGCAGTAGTTCTTATCATCAGTTTTGATTCAAACAGATGGCTTTTTGTCAAACCTAACAACAGATTAACTCTTTGCAGGCTTCTCATTCTTCAGATGCTGCATTCTGCAAGTTAATTTATTTGTATTTCACACAAAATAGAGGAAAACCTCTATCCATCCAATCCACTGTTACTCATCAGCATTTCTGAAGTGCCTATCACCATAGTCTGTGGGAACCATAATGAACACAGATTATGGAAAATACTGAATGCTGTCCTGAGGAGTCAGTCAAATCTTTTTCTTACGCTTCAGTTTATTTATTTGGTTATATCTTTGAGCATGCAATCAGGCTTAATCCTACTCTGACTCTTTGAGGAAAGGTTTGGCCACATGCTGACAGATAGGAAAAAGAAGCCACGAGAATAGGAATCAGAAGATGGGGGTTCAGTTCCTGACTCTGTCACCAGCTTTGTTTGTGACCTTGGACAAGTCACTTAACCTCACTGTGTTTCCGTTCCCCAACTGTAAAAATGGGGGGTAATAGTCCATCTTGTCTATTTAGATTGACGGTCTTCAGGGCAGGAAAAGACTACTCTTTTACTATACTTCTATACAGCGCCTGGCACAATGGGAGTCTGATCTTGGTTGGGACCTTTAGGCACTAGTGGAATACAAATAATACTAATTCTACCACTGCTACTGACATTAAACTAAGAGGCAATAGGGCCTTGGAGACTGAGCCCAGGACTCTTTCTGATCCTTTTGCAACAGGGTTTCAGAGCCTTAGGCATGCTACTGAGAAGGCTAAAACGCTCTTGCAGATCTGAAGGAAATCTATGGTGTGTCTCACCTCTTTAAAAGAGAGAAGCAACATAATACTGAAGCATTAATCTATCAATGCCTACTCTAGACCAAGTGATTCACAAAGAGAAGTCAAAGCCAAAATATATTAAAAAGAAACACATTGGGTCAATTCAGCAACCACTGGGTGAAAATCTATAACTTGTGTTAGGCAGATCAGACTAGATGATATAATGATCCTGATGTGGCTTTAATCTGAAAGAAATCCTTTACACTAGTTTTGTTCCAACGGGGTCCTTGCCCCTTGACTGGAGTTTCTGGGCACGACTGCAAGACAAATGAACAAATATACTCCCGCAAAATTCCCACTCAAGTCAATAAGAGTCTTCTTTATTAATATTATGTCAACTTTCCACAGATATTATATTTTGCTCTACTATTTGTGCCCCGATGCACTCCGCAGTCCCATGAACCCTTTTCATTAATTTACTGCTTTCCAAGTTAGGATTTATTTGTACGTGCATGCGTTTTGGTTTCCCCAGCCTTTCTGTTCTGATTTATTTTTAAAGAGGTTTGAAAAACGTATTAGTTGCAACGCGGATGTTCATCTATTTGTTTAATTGCTTGCCGGGTTTTTTTTTCTTTTCAAGAAAAAAAACGTTTCCCAGGTGCCTGCAGTTTACAAGATTGTGGCAGATCGTGGAAGCAGTAGCATTCGGTCACATCAACCAGGCTGGTCAAATCAACCAGGCTGCAAAGCAACCTAATGGTTTGCACAGATCTGTCTATTGCCACTACTTCAGTAGTACCAACGGTGCTGTGGGTCTGATTCCAATGTGATTTACACTGGAGTATAACTCCTTTGACATCCAAGTAACTCTTGTTTTATATGTCTGTGAAATTATATTTAAATCCACTGTGAGTAAAAGGGAATTTTGGGTGGGAATATTTAAAGAGCCTAAAGAGATTAGGTTTTCAAACTATTCCATGCAGTGTCCCTTAAAGGTTTTTGAAAAGACCATTCTAAAACAAAGTAAGAGTGCGGGTTGGGGCGGGGAGATAGGTATGTATAAGCAGAGGACTAGAGAGCAGGAGTAGGCAGGGGATTTTACTTTTGTATTTGGCATTGATAAGACCAATACTGGAATACTGTGTCCAGTTCTGGTGTCCATGTTTTTAAAAGTATGTTGAACAACTAGAGAGGGTACAAAAAAAGAGCCGCACCATGACGTGAGATCTGGAGAAAAAAAACAAAAAACAAAAAAACTTACAGTGAGAGACTCAAGGAACTCAATCTATTTACTTATCAAGGGACAATCAAGAGATGACTTGATTACAGTATCTAAGTACCTCCACAGGGAGAAAATACACAGTACCAAAGGGATTTTTAATCTGAGAAAGGTAGAATAAGAATCAATGGCTGGAAGCAAAAACCAGACAAACTTACGAGATGAAATGAGAAATAAGGCACGTTTTTAATTGTGTGAGCGATCAGCCATTGGAACAAATTTCCAAGGGAAGTGGAGATTCTCCATCCCCTGAAGTCTTCAAATCCAGATTGGGTGCCTTTCTGCGAGATATGTTTTAATCAAACAAGTTATTGGGCTCTATACAGGGGTAACTTGGTGAAATTCTATGGCTCGTGTCACACAAGAGGTCAAACTAGATGATCTAATGGTTACTTCTGGCCTGCACATCTTCGAATTATGAATTTTATGTGTATGGCTAATATCATGTCAACATTTTCCCTCAGTTTCCATCTCTGCTCACTGTAGTTCTGCACAATTTTATGGTTACATTTTTGCTTCAGAAAAAAATACGACAGTAACTAATTATAAATTATATCAAATAAAAACAAGTTTGGGACCCTTACAGGACCTAAGCCTGAACATGAGGGTCCACTGATCACATGCCCCTGAAGATGCCTAAACAAAGATTTTGACTTAAAGGAGCCTTGCTTGAACGAAAGAAAGGAAAACAAGAGAGAAAAATTAAACAAGAACAGCAGCAGACAAGGTTAAAGCATGGCTATATATAACAGAAGGCTGGATATAGAGACTGTGAACCAGCACGATCACCGCCTTGTGGGAACCAGCCTGAACAGTTCACAGTTTGGAGATTTAAGATAAGCCTGTTTTGCATACAGTATGTGTCACATGGTGAATGACCTTTCTAGTATTGCCAGAAAAAAAACACCCTTCTCTTTCTCTCTCTCCCTCCCTCTCCCTCATCTCTCAGGAACATGCCAGTAAAATTTACATTCAGGTCTTGATCTAAATCAGGTAGCCACAGAGAAAGGCTATCAAAATGGGAAAGCTCTACAAACTCATTTGGTAGGAGAAACTCACACAGGAGCAGAAAGAGCTACTCAAACCAGCACTAGACTCAGCAACGTATGTTGTGCCAAAGAACAGGAGAGTCTGAGCATGCAAATGGCTAATTGCGCACAAGCAATTACCTATTTGTGAGATAGGATAAAGAAGCATGATCTGTGGTTAAGCCACAGGACTTGGTCATAAGATCTGGGTTCTGCTTCTAGCTCTGCTGTGGATTTAGTGGGCTTGACTTTCACATAAGATTTCCAGCCCAACGTATTTTCAAAAGTGACTAATGATTTTGGGTGCCCAACCTTAGAGACCTCAAAGATCGGACGGTAAAATTTTGAAAACCCACTGAATGATATAGGAGCCTGCAGAGCACATACCATTTTCAAAAGTGACTCAGGCACTTCAGAGCTGAAGTCTTATTTAAATCTCAGTAGTAGAATCATAGAAATGTAAGGCTGGAAGGGACCTCAAGAGATCATTAAGTCCAGTTCCCTGCAATGAGGCAGGACTGAGTCAACGTAGATCATCCCCAACAGGTGTTTGTCCGACCTGCTCTTAAAAACCACCGCAGACTCCCTTAGAAGCCTATTACAGAGCTTAACTATGCTTATAGTTCGAACGTTTTTCCTAATATCTAACCTAATTCTCCCTTGCTGCAGATGAAGCCCATTGCTTCTTGTTCTGCCGTCAGTGGACATGGAGAACAGTTGATCACCATCCTCTGTATGACAGCCCTAGACATATTTGAAGACTGTTATCAAGTGTCCCCTCAATCTTCTGGTCTCAAAACTAAACATGCCCTGTTCTTTTTTTTTTAATCCTTTCCTCCTAGGTCAGGTTTTCTAAGCCTTTTAGGGCTGGCCAGAAAAGTAGAATTCTTTTATACGAAAAAATTTGAGGTTTTGACATTTGTTAATGTTCCGCATCAGAAGATAAACAACTTATCAGAACTTTTCCTAAAATAAATGAGAGTGCGCGAGACCACAATAGCCAATAACCCAGCGATTAAGGCACTCACACCTGGGAGACCTAGTTGCAAATCCCTGCTGTGCCTGATTCACAGCAGCGACTTGAACCTTGGCAGCCCACATCAGGGCCAGACCCACCACATTGGGAGGGGACTCCTGGACTTGAGAAACATTCATGATGGATTTTTTGTTGAAACCAATACATTTCCATGAAAAGTTTCCATTTCAATTAATCAGCATTTTCCCTCTGGAAAAAACAAACAAACCTTCAATAAATTCCCACGGTCTACTCAATCTCTCTGATACGTCAGCAAATTTTACTCTGAGCATCCACCCCTCTGAAAATCAGGCCATTTTAAGGTGTATTCACTGGCACCACAATGATCACTAATCACTTTTGAAAATGTGAGCGTGGACTTCAGGGTGGTTTCCAAACAAAGACTCCAAACCTCGGAGATGTGTTGCCCACGACTAGTTTCAGCACCATGACTGTTTTCATTTTTTCTTGTTTAAAGATTTTTTTTAACTGATATATCTCTAAAAAGAGAAGAAAAAATAAAGTCTGGCATGGTTTTGATAAGCAGAGATTTACACATGAAAATCCTCTTAATAAGGCTGATTACATGGTCAGTAATAGCTGGAGTTCCCAGGAATACGAAGCAGCCATATATTTTGCTCAGTGTGTGCTGAAAACGATTTCCAATTTGACTGCTTCAGCCATTGTTATGTTTCTAAATTATTTCCTATCATCCAAAAGTATTTCTAGAACAAGAATAAATAAATACAAATAGCTCAAGGGATTGAGTAATGAGATATGGAGATTTAAACCTGTAGGTCACTGGCTTGAAGTGGTGCAGATATTAAAAGGAGCAAATAAATATTACCATCTCATGAATGGGCTATTGTCCAATTCCTCTTGGACAGGTGCTGAATACAAATACTATGGCCATGTGACTATACCGGGTGCCCAGTTTAAGACATCTCATAGGGGTCAGATTTTCAAAAAGCGCTGATGAGGCCTCTTTAAAAAGTCACAAAGTGGGCACCCAAAATCACTAGTCCCTACTGAAAATCTTGGCCCACTGGCAATAACCGGCAGCAGTGTTGGTAGCCGCAGAGATCAGGGCAAGGATTTAATCAGCACAAAGGCCACCATAGGTCAAGCTGGATGCACATTTGCAGACTAAGTGAAGAAGCTGAGGCTACGCCACACTGTGCCTGACCTATGGAGGAGACCATTACTGTTTCCTGTGTTGTCAGTCAGGTGACTTTCAAGAGCTTTAAATTCATCTCATGGAGGGTGAGGGGAAAAAACAAAGACAAGCCAGCTTAAAAATGGGTCGGGTTTCTTTCTGCCTTCTATTAATGTCGAAGTAGAAACACTTTCTCCTGAATTAGAGAATTTCACATGGACCTTCTGAAATGAACTGAATTTCAACCTGAGATTGTACCTGCCATGGCCAAACTCTCCTCCCATTGACATCAGTGGTAAAACTTCCATGGACTTCAAAGAGACACGAATTATACAATTATGAGTGTCTTTGAAAATCCTACGGTACATGATCAAATTTTCAAGGCCAGTTCACCATGCAACAATTCAAGGTTTTGTGAGTGTAATGACTCTCCATGGCTCTGGCATTGTGAAGGACTTTAAAAACTCAGTCGTTACTTTCTTATAAAGAGTCCTGTCTAAATTACTACTCTGATATTGACGCACTGAGTGACCTTGAACAAGTTGCTTCATCTCGCCAGCCTGCTCTGAACCAGCCTAGATGATTTGAGACTCTTGGGAGTTAAAATGCTGAAGGCTTCCCCACTGTTGCTTCTATCAATTCAGCTCCTCCCCCAAAATTTGGGCCCTTCGGTATCAGCTTCTACAGGATTAGGTGCTATTTCTTTCTCTCTCTCTCAAAGATATGCTGCATATCAAAGTCTGGATTCCTTTCATGTCCTTTTGCTTTGTTACATGTGGTCTATTAGGTATCTGACATCCAGCAAATAATTACTACTCTTACGACATTTTTCCTTCACATGTAGAACTTGGTGTGATTTTGGAGGAAAAGTCACTCATTCCCTTGGCTTTTAAATTATGACCACGTTAGAAAGCATTCTTCTTTTCTTACCTTTGATGCCTCTGTTTTGAAAGGAATAGAGGAGCAAAGCATGGAGGGAGCAAAATTCCTACAATGTGCTGAAAAACAAAATAGTTTCCCCCCTTCTCCTATTGGGCACCGGGAAAAAAAATATTACTTGCTGTATCTGCCAGTGAGTAAATAAAGGTCATTTCAGAGCATATGGAGAATGTTAATTTGATTTGGGAAAAATAAACATTCATAGACATAAATGAGCCTGCCCATTAAAAACAAAATCCTGTCTGAAAGGCTTATTACGAGTAATTTGTTGTGTTTTACCTCCTAATTAATGGAATTAATAGCCATAAAATAATATATCCTATACACCCCAAGATTAAGTGCAGGCAGTTTCTCTTTTAGCGTATAGTCCCTTCCGCAAGAAAGCAATTGATCAAAGCTTACTTTTCCTGGCAAAGCCTTAAACCAATCTGAAAAAAGTGCTGCGTAAAATGTTCATAGATATAGAATTTCTCCTCTCCTCCTTTCCGACTATGCATACTTCTCCCTTGGCAAACATTGATTTTCTTTCCTGACTTTATCGAACCAAGTAGCAGTGAGTTCAGTGCAATGCGCACTTGAGAACGCTAGAGGGAGCTGAAGAAAGACACCTCTCCCACATATAGTTGGCCAGGACTGTTCTCCAGTCCCAAATCTCAACACTCAACAACAAGACATATTCAGAGCCAAAATGGACCTGCTTTCCTTAGGGTTGCCAGGTGTCCAGCTTTTGACCGGAACATCTGGTTGAAAAGGGACTCTGGCGGCCCTGGTCAGCACCACTGACTGGGATGTTAAAATTCCAGTCAGCGCAGTGGGGCTAAGGCAGGCTCCCTGCCTGGCATGACTCCCAGAAGCAGCAGCATGTCCCCACTCCAGCTCCTACATGTGCCGGCTCTGCAGCTCCCATTGGCGAGGAACCATGGCCAACAGAAGCTGCGGGAGCGGCACCTGTGGATGGGCAGTGTGCAGAGCCTCCTGGCCATGCCTCCACATAGGCGCGGAGGAGGGAACATGCCGCTGCTTCCGGGAGCTACTTGAGGAAAGCACTGCCCAGACCTTGCACCTCCGACCCCCTCCTACACCCCAACTCCCTGCCCTAGCCCTATGAACCCCTCAGTCCCAGCCCAGAGTACCCTCCTGCACCCCAAACCCCTCATCCTCAGCCCCACCCCAGAGCTGGAGAACAGAGCTGGAGTCTGAAAAAGGGAATGAGAACACGGTCTATTGTTGCAACAGGCCAGGGTGCACAGACAGCTGCCTGGAACTCCCTCCATGCTTAAATAGTGTGCCTGGACCAATCAGAGGTCCTGGGGGGTACTACCAATCAGGTCTTACCTGAACAGCATTTCCTGTGCTGCTTAGTCCTATAGGGTTTACAGTGCATGAATCGCAGCTGTGCCATGGCTGATGGGTGGCAACATGGAAGCTTCAGTCAGCTGGAGCCTCCCAGACCCACTGTCTGGTCCTATTGATTCTTATACCTTCCCACTAACCTCTGTCAGACTATGAGATCCTCAGAAGAGGGACCATTGCACCCAAGTGTCCAGAAAGCACATAGACACTACCACAAACACGTAATAGGAAGTTAAACCTATTCCAACCACCGTCTCTTTATTTCTTTGTTTTTAATATTCTCCAGCAAACTCGGAAATTAAAGGAAAAATAACCCAAAAGCTACAATGAAAAATAGTTTGCAAATATTAATTTTAAAATCATTTACTTCAAAAAAATGAATAAACCAACCGCTAGCTATTACACATCCCGAAAACAAATGCTAGAGCAGTGGTAAGCATGTAATTAAATTAGCAGACATTTCCATTTCTTTGATTCATTAATTTAACAAGCTGTTGCAGGAAATACAAAATTAATACCAAACTGGCTTATAAAAAGCTTTTTGTAATTTATTTGCCAGTTCATTAAATAGAAATAATAAGGAAAGCAGCATATGGAATACTTTTATTTTTCTATCTATACATGCAATTTCTGAAGAAGTGTTAGATTTCTTTTTGTCTGTTGCCTTCTTTGTTAGAACACATCTTGGAGAGAGAATTCTTATGTTTGTATTGTTTTGGTGGGGCTGTTGGAAATATTACATTAATTCCCTACTCCACTCACACACACAAACTCTGCAGTATAAAAGGAATTAGCCTTCTCTGACAGAATATAATGCCTCAAGAAGCGTAAACTGGTCTTTTGGCTACAACTGCTTTGTTGTTGTTTTCTTCTTCTGAGTAATGTCTCTGGGAAAGTCTTGGTTTTTTCTTCCACTTACTGAGTAGAAATGGGCCTCAAATCAAAATCCAATCCGAACAGCCCCAAACTTTTGCGTGTTTGGGAAGTGAGCATCATCACCTTCCAATCTTATCCTTATTCATTCAATATGGGGCTTGGTCCTGAGACCTTATTTATCATTATTTCTATTATGGTAATATCTACTGTGTCCATCATAATTGGCACTGAACAAATAATCACTGCCTTAAACAGCTATCTGTCCATCTAAGGTACTTAGATACTACGATAATGGGGCTATATGAGTGTCTCACAATCTTTTGATTGTATCCTTACTATATCCCTGTAAGGTAGGACAGTGCTGTTATGCTCATTTTAAAGCTGGAGAACTGAGGCGCAGAGACACTAAGTGACTTGTCCAAAGTCACCCAGGAAGTCTGGAGGAACCAGGAATTGAACCTAGATCTTCTAGGTGCTAGGCTAATGCCCTAGCCACTGGACCATCCTTCCTCTAAACACACATTTTTGTGAATGTCCCCATGTAGAGAATCCTTAAAGCTTGGTCCACACACTCAAAAGTTAAGCTGACATAGCTACATCGGTCCAGGGTGTGAAACACCACACCCCTGATCAACATGCTGATGCTGGGTAGACCCAGTGTAGACGCAGCTATGGTGATGGAAGAATGCTTCCGTCAACATAGCTACCGTTGTTCCAAGAGGTGGTCTTCCTACATCAATGAAAAAAGCCCCTTCCATCTGGGCAGACTGAATCTACACTGCAGGGTTATGCCGGTATAACTATGCCAACATAGCTATGCTGGTGTAGTTTCCATAGCGTAGACATGAACTGAAGGCTGCACTACACTAAAAAGTTAGGTCAACCCAGCTACGTTGCTCGGGAACGAGAAAAACGTAGCAACGCAGTTAAGCCGACCTCATCCCTAATTCTTCTGTCAACCTAGCTGCTGCTTCTCGGGAAGGTAGATTACCTGTGCCGGCAGTGTCTACACTGAAGCATTGCTGCAGCTGCACGACCATAGCATTTCAAGCGTAGACAAGCCCAGAGAGTAAGTGAGAGCAGACTCAGGCCCTTTGTCTCTCTTTCCTTCCAGACCATTCTTACAACAACAGCCCCGCTGTCCTATCCGATACATGCTCCGTGGATAAATACAATCCTACCCTCCCTGTTGTTAGCTAAACAAGTATAATTCATCACTCCACCATCCTTTTTCATAGTATTAGCAGGTGATTACGACTTAGGCTAATGAACCATTAATCCTCTCAAAGTTGTCCAGTGTTTCCTTTCCATTAATTGTGTAAATAATTAATTTAAAAAAGCAGCCTCTTTGTTCTATGCCAGGAGTCTGCCTGTGTTGTAAGGCACTATTTTCCTCTGATAATATTTCCATTGCAATGGGCTAACAGGCATGCAGGCATTGAGGTATGTGCTTCCTCCTCAAAGAAATTAGAGGTCTGCTTTATGTGTGGTTCACCTAATAGAGATAATGAGAGCAACAGGATAATTACCCATGTTGACTTCTAATAGGTGAGACACATTAATGTGTTAGGAAAAGGGGTAACACTTTGTTTCAGCTTATGGCCAATCTGACTTGCTTTTATATATTTAGAGCAAGGTTGTGATTTGGACTGTGCTCTCAGCTAAAGGAGTAAGTACTTCCGCATGGGTGACCCAGACCTTGAGTCTGGGCACCCAGGAGTAAGCAGGAATATTCAGCCACTTACTATCTGCTCACAGGTGGTAGCTGGGGAGAGACAAGGAATGCAGCAAAGTCTCAGCTTCATACTTCCTGACACAGGCCAGCAGCAAATTACTACCCCAATCCCGGATCAAGGATTAAGCAAGGGAGGTACAGTTCATAGATTCATCCATTATAAGGCCAAAAGGGACCACTGTGATCATCTAGCCTGATCGCCTGTATAATGCAGGTCATAGATCTTCCCTAAAATAATTCCTGTTTGAACTAGAGCATATTTTTTTTAGCAGAACATCGAAAGCCCAAAGGGGTATGATTCAGAGGGGTTATCTTGGAAGCATAATACTTCCCCAGGGTGATTCCTGGTCATTGTTTAGGCAGGGAGGCCATTTGTCCGGTTTTAAGTCCTGGTTTTCTAAAAAAATCATCGAGTAGTGATTTGGAACCGGATGTGTGTTATGTTTGGTATTTTCACATGGAGTCGGTGGACACATAGAGGATGCCATTTTTCAGAGCACGCCACCCCACCCCGCCCCCCGCCCATGCAAGGTGACATCACTGGGGGCGGAGCAATGCACTCCGAAAAATGGCTTCCTTTTTGCCGCACGACCTTACGTGCACCGTGTGTTTGAGGTCACACCAGCCGGGGCAGGCCCATGCTGTTCCCAGAAGTACCCGAATGTCTGATATTTTGGGGATGTGGCAGTGCCCATCCTATCCTGGGGGGCTGTGATAAAAGGCAACTTTTAACCCTTTTTCTGTAGCTGTTCTTGATTCTTTTATAGTGCTGTTTGCCATGGCTTATGGGTTCCTCACCGTTTTAAAAACAGACGTTTTACAGCAATAATTCAATGAAAAATACAAATTTAATGCAGTGAGGTGAAATGGAGTGCAGTGCTGACTAGATACTAGAATGAGCATAAAATAAATACTTAGCTGCATAATAAAGCAGACACGATAGATTTGCCTATCTTCCATTATCACTGTCGCACAAACACCTGCTTGACCCAGTCTTGTTCAAACATTGCCTTCCTTTACACATTGGGATATTCGTACTAAGAACAATGGGACAGCCCAGGGTGTAAATGAGGGCAGAATCTGACACCCTAATGGCCACTAAATCCCAGCTCTGGCAGGGGAAGAGAATTTCAAAGGCAAACCAAAGGCCCTCTCTCAAGCTCAGTGACCGGTCTCAGAGAACCCTAACGCCAGGTCTACGCTACAGAGTTAGGTCGACACAAGGCAGATTACGTCGGCATAACTATGTAAGCGTTCACACTAAAATTTCGGTCCCACCGACATAACTGCCCCTCTATGCCGACTTAACTCCACCTCCATGAAAGGAGTAGAGTCAAAGTCGGTGTAGTTAGGTTGACTGTCAGGATAGACACTGCGGTGTTTACGTCGAGTGTTACTGGCTTTCAGAAGCCATCCCACAATGCTCCGCACTGACAGTACAGTCAGTAGAAGCCTTTCTGGTAAGGACACACACCGCTGACACAAGGAGCGTAGGATGGACACGCAAAAGTGATTGAATTACTTTAGGTCGAAATAAATTTGTAGTGTAGACATGCCCCATGAGTCGAAGTTCCACAACTCTTGCCAAGGCTGCAAGGGGGCAGCGGGTGAACGGATCTCATCAGTGTCTCCTATCGCTGAATCCAAGACCATTCAGGGCATTAAAGCACAAACAATGCATGCAACAGCTTGGGTTCCTGCAAGTCTTCAGTGACTCAGAATCCAGACCCTAACACTTCTGCACCCATAGAAGAAGGCAGGAACCTGCTATCGAGATGCCACTTTACAACTGAAGACTCTTTCCCAATTCTACTAGATTGGTTTCCCTCTGGGAAAAGAGTTCTCAGGTATCACTATGGTGTATTCTTGAGCCTTTCTTGTCTGGCTTAGTTCCATCATACACCCATGGTTTTGAAGGTCTAAGTAGATGGAATCTAGATGTGTCTGGTTCACGTTTTTACTTTTTACACAAACAATGATAATAAAAAAAATCCTCCCAAAATTCAAACCGTTTGTAACCCTGGTGAAATCAGCAGAATTTACACCAAAGATATTAGGTTATAAAAACAAAACAAAAAATCCACCAGGAGTAAGATAATATCAGTCATAGCTCACACCATCTCTCGAATACACTGTTTTCAATATACCCCTCCGCATGCTCAGAACCTCAGCTGGTATAACTGGTGTAATTCCATTCAAGTCAATGGAGCTATACTGATTCAAGCCATCTGAAGATCTGGCCCAGATACCAGATAATATTCCAAAGCTTTGCAAGATAGAAAAATGG
This sequence comes from Eretmochelys imbricata, assembly GCF_965152235.1. NCBI lineage: Eukaryota > Metazoa > Chordata > Testudines > Cheloniidae > Eretmochelys > Eretmochelys imbricata. The sequence goes on from NC_135597.1 coordinate 9,652,187, forward strand.
AACAGACCTCCTGGTGCTGCCACAAAGATGAGGCGTTATCCAGCAAGACTCTGTCAATACTTTTTAGCAAAGTCAAGCACAGAAATACATTTACCGTAGCCTTTCCCAAGCCCTGTCACCATCTTCTCTGCTGAGGGCATTGAATTGCTATCACATTTCACAGTAATGTTGTTTCTCAGCAGAAGTCACAACACTGGATTCCCTCCCTTTCTTATTTTATTTTATGTTATTTTTGCCCACCAATCTGCTTTACTCTCGTGTCATTTCACCTGCCCAACGTACAGAGTAAAACACATGATTACTACTGCCCCTGTCTGGATACATTAGGAAAGTTCTCTAGCATAGAATGGAAGTAACTGCCAAAGCTCTGGTTGTCCTCAGCTCTAAATGCTGTAGGCAGAGCTCTGAACTCCAGAGTTTAGCTGACCCTGAGTTTTTATTTTAATAAATCAAATATATTTGCTATGCTGTAGCACTAGGAGGCTGGAATAATGGAGGAAGGGGAAAGGAGTTGGAAGGGCATGCTGTGTCAGCATGAAGCATTCAGCAACAGAAGGATTTACTTTGATTCTTACTAGCACTACAGGAAAAAAAAATCGAGGAAATAAATTGCTCTACTGATCAGGAGACATTTTCCTGAGTGCAATTATTAATACAAAGAAGGAACAGAACATTATCATAATGTAAACCCAAGGTCCATCTGTGAAGAGCACCTGGAGGGAAACACAGATATATGGTTTCAAGGAAACATATTGAGAAAAACAAAAGGACAGTTTGTATCTAGAGAATCAAGGCTATCAGTGTGCCATTTAGGCTATGCAAACCATAGAGTGACTTATAGCTAAGTCAGCCCCAGGCCTTGTCTACATGACAACGGAGCGCTTGTACCGACTCAAGGTGGGCAGCGTGGGGCGCTGAGCTGGGAGCCCTGCTGCCAGGTGCTGACCGCACACTGGTCTCCGCTCTCAGTGCCTGGCAGTGGGGATGTACTCCACAGACACTGCGTCACCCTAACTACGTCGACTGAAGCGCTACGCCTCTCATGGAGCTGCCGTTGGAGTAATTTGGTTGGTGTAGTGGACCTTGTTCCCCCTAAGCTGCGCGGCACTGCAAGAGTCAATCAAGTGCCGCACACATCCGGCGACTTGTGTTCAGGTGCCCCTCCCCACACTGCTCTGCAGCCATGTTACTCCTGCCCTCTGCCTTAGAGCCATGGCCACCTGCTCCAGGGACCCTCCTCCTTGCTGTACAGAGCCAGGTGAAGTGGTGGTGCTGATGTCAGGTTGTCCCCCCTCCCTCGCCTATCCCCCGCCCATGTACCGCAGAGCCGGGGAGGGGAGAGGGGGCTTGGGAGTTAGACGCAGCTGCTGCGGTCTGAACGAGCCTTCAGACTGGTGAGCGCTGCTGTGCTTAGAGAGAGCGCGTGCCGTCTGTCATACAGTTCCCCAGCAGCCAGCACACACACACACACACACTCTCTCACACACACACAGAGTCTCTTTCACACTCACCTCCAAACACAGACTTGTGTTATTAATGTTGCTGTTACTTCTTGGTACTTCCTGCAACACACATATATTCTCTGTAACATTATTCTTTCAAAGTGCTGGTGGTTTTGGTTTTTGACTGGTCTATGCATTTCATAATTTTATTTCCCTCTAATGCTTATATTTAATTCTTTGAGTACTGAGTTCTAAAATGCCTAACCTGTCCTGGCTGGAGTAATTATCCCTATGGTAACTTTTAAAAAAATATATACTATATCGAGGTTTTTTGTTTCTACTGGTGATGCCCATCCGCACATTACCTTGATTTTGGTGCACATAACAAAATTCATTCTGCACATGGATAGAAAAAGTTAGAGGAAACATTGGGATTTACTTCGGTGGGAGTAATGCTGTAGCGTAGACACTTACAGAGTTAGATCAATGTTAGGCAGCTTACGTAGACTTAACTCTGTAGTGTAGGCCTGGCCTCAGCAGAGCTGTATGGATGAGGCATCTGCCTCTAATTATTGGTGAATTAGTCATAGTTTAAACTAAGACTATATTTATAGAGGATTAAAAATTATTTAAAAACACGTGACAGATGGGAGTAGTGTGTGTTATAGAAGGTTAAAAGCACATCAACAGAAGTCATTACATATGGTTATAGGCAACCTATTGACCTGTGGGACACTGACAGTTGATTAACCATGTATTCAAACATGATTAACAATTTAGTATCCCTTTATAAGCTATTTGTAAACGTTTGCTTCCTTTCATACTTTGAAATTAAATCAGTGGATCCTAATGGCCCTGATCTTTCTGGGGGCTTGGGATCCAGATCTGTCCTCAAAATGAAGGATGATCATGTAGTTAAGGCACTGAACTACCTGTGTGTAACTTTTAGCAAATGACACCCTCTGTGCCTCAGTGTCCTATCTGTAAGATGGGGATAACAGGACTTCTCTCACCTTTTGTACATATTGTGTATTTAGATTGCAAGTTCTCTGGGACAGGGATTGTCATTTGCTATCAGAGCTGGTTGGAAAATGGAATTTCCATCTCACAGGAAAGTCTGACATTTCAAAATTTGTTTTTGTTCCCAATCAGGATGAAATTCTAAATTTCTTGTGGAACAGAAATTCCAAAAAATATTAATTCAGAAACATTAAGATGTTTCATTTCAGTGGGATAAAATGATGTTTCTGATAATGTCAAATCCTTACACTACAACATAAAATATTAACTATAATAATTATAATATTAACACAAATTAAAAAGTAGAAACAAAATGAAATAAAATGAAGTTAAAGCAATATTTTGCCTTATGAAAACAGAAATGTTGACCTTAATCAAAGTGAAAGTCAAGACACAATTCATTTTCATACTTTTCCACTGAAAATTTTGTCAAAAACAACAGGTTTCCCAGCAATATGTCAATTTCAACAAAACTGCATTTTCCCAGGGAAAACTGTGCCATCGAAAACATTTCAATCGGTTCTATTTGCTAGGTATTTGTACAGTGGGATCTTTATTTCAGGACTTCTAGCTGTTACTGTAATGTAAATAAATAGCCATTTGTACCATGCTTATCTGTCGGGAAGGCTGCCTGTTGGCTTTCTTAACAGAAAGCACCTTGGCCAATAAGTAGTGAACACAGTGCACAAATCCAAACTAGCACAATTACATGAGACAGTTTAAAATAACCTGCCTAAATAACACTGTTTTCTATACACCGAGGTGAGGCTTTTATCCGGTTTGTAACTCCATTAAAAGTTCATTCGTCATAAACATCCATCTAACTGGGGCGGGGGGAGGGAGAGTTGGCCTGAAGTTCTCTTATAGCTGGAAGAGGTCTGTTAGCACCACAAAAGTTAAAGCATATTAAACAGCAGGAGCCCAAGAGCCCTCTGGAGTTTTCTTTGAGTGTATTACTTTTAAATTAGAGATAGGAAATTCTCCCTGTTGAAGCTGGACAGAAAACAGCTGTGCTCATTAAAAAAGGAGGAACTGCTAAGCAGTTATATAATCAACACTGTGTAATTAACACAGAATTATAATGGTAGATCTAACACAGAGCACAAGCCGTGTGATGAGCAGAATGTTAAGTGCTTGGTAATCGACTGCCATTTTATGTTGCTTCCATTGTCCCGCCCGCACTGTGGGTCCAAACGCTGCCCTGTTCTGTAGACTTCTTTGCAACTCAGAGAATGGTGTGACAAAATGGGAATGTTCTTAATGTTGTCTCTGAACCTGTGTGTGTGCCTCAGTTTTCCCGATGTGTTGCTTAAGTATCTGGGTGGTGGGATAAGAGTGTGTGAGCATTTCAGAGACACCCTAGAGGGCAGGTATGAGTATCGATAGCACAGAGACTGGCCGACACTCTGTGACCTAGCAACCGATGGCCAGCCCTCCTCCTCTGCAAGGCATTGGAACAAGGAGATCTGGTGACCTTTTGCCTGGGAAAGGGACAAAGGACAGAGGAGGGGCTACAAGGGGGTCAGATGTTGGGCTGGTGGAAACTGGTCACTCTCCTGGTTTGGGACTTGGAGATGGGAGGCCCTGAATCCCCCCGCAAGTTGAACTTTACTGAAAGTTCCTGATTTCTGCGCTAGCAAGCTCTGTTCTACACTGTGTTCCTCTTGTCGACTAATAAACCTTTCTGTTTTTTAACGCTGGCTGAGTGTCACTGCTGACTGCGAAGTTGGGTCACATGGCCCTTTGGGGGCATGTGAGGCTTCCCAAGGTGTCCCATCCAGGTGGACTCGCTGCAGGGAGCTCATGCGGTGAACAGGGGACTGAATACTCAGAAGTCAGACCCAGGAAGCGCCAAAGACAAAGAAGATTCTTGCCACAGTGTAAGCATGCCCAGAGAGGGGAATCACGCTACACCAGAGTCCTGACTGGCTTCACTCTGAGCAGTCCCAGAGCACCCGGACTGTGCCCCCTGTGACAAATAGCCTTCAAGCCAATTTGGTAAGAAAACCTTGCTCAGAGGGCTTTTTCAGCTCAGCTGAAACACAGAACCACAAATACCAGATAACTCAGAACCACAAATGCTGGGTATCTTGCTGAAGGCAAAATCTGTGTCTGATTTAAGAGATTGTTCCACATAGCGGGAGGAGTGAGATGAGGTGTGAAGATAGAATGGGGTTACAGAAGTCCTGTGTTCTCACCCCGGCTCTGCCACACTGTGTGGCCTCAAGCATTTGGCAGGTGCACAAGGTGAAATGGGGTAAACTCCATGGAGCCACATGAGAATTAGCAACGAAGGGAACTTTTTGCAAGAAAAACTTTAGGGTTCCCACAGCCCTAATGCTTGGAGATAGAGACCTCACCACATCTGTAATCTAGGTGCAATTTCTGTGGAAGCTCTGTCGTGAGCACTCATTATCTTCCCTCTCTTCATCAACAGGGTCATCATTCCAGTCAAACATTACTGTCATTGGAAGTCACAGTCTGTAGGGGACACATGATTCCTCCCAAAGATAGTCCAAGCCCATGATGGGATTGGCTTTATCAAGGGATCAGAACTGGACCTTTTTGGAGAAGGAGGAGGATCCTACATTAGCCTAAGACTTGGGAGACCTGGGTTCAATTGCTTTCCCCATCATGTTATTCCTTCTGAGTGTGGGCAAGTCACTTAGTGTCTTTGTGCCTCAGTTCCCCATTGGAAAAAGGGGATAATAGCACTTGCCTACCTCACAGAAGTGAGGATAGATACATTGAAGAGTTTGAGGCACTCAAATACTGTGGTAATGGGGGCCATAAAACTAGCATATGTAGGTAAAGTCAAGAAGCATCTAGGGCAGAAAGAAGAGCACTGGGGTGATGTGCTTCAGGCAACCTGCACTGCTCAGTAGATGTGCTGCTCCATTCTGTACTAGCTGAAGCTTTTTTAGGGCTTGGAGCTTTGCCTCCAGCTGCAAATGACTTGCAGTGAATCGAGCCTGGAAGACACAAATTGAGCGGGTAGAATTTTTGAAAATTCAATTTTTAGCTGAACTGTGTTCATGAACACTTTAGAAAAAGGTAAATGTTCCCAATTTTTTCCCCTGCCACCTTTTCCTTTTTAGAGAGTTACAAAGGAAAGGATCACTGTGGCCTGATCTGCGTGCAACAGGTCAGGGCATAAAACTAGCTTGACATAGATAAGAAGTGGGTGTTTTTATGCTGTTTTTGGTGTCAACAGCAATGAGGAGACCATGGGGACTCCAGCCCTGCAGGCTCACTTAATCTGAAAAGAAGGCATGAGCTCTTCATATGGTTTCCCCTCTTCCCACCTGCATCCCCCTGGGTTCAGCTTTATCAAGCCGCATTTCATCCAGGAGCTGATCTCAGCTAGGTATTGAGAAAGCAGGGAGATGCTGCTGGCTACAGTTGATGTGAAGCAGATGCAGAGTTGGGTGTCATCCGGAGACTGCTGGCACTGCAAGTGGTCACTAATGATGAATTATACCATCCCCAAAGAGCAACTCATTGAATTTGAGCCACTTACTGGTGAATATATTTGTCCGTGTACGTGCACATAATATCCAACCAGATCCAACAAAAAACACATTTCTTACCCTGGGCCTGGAATTGGAACGTCATGGGATGCAAAACTGCCAAGTCCATGACTGTTTGGGTTCCATTTAAATACAAATGCACAAGTTATGTCCTCCCTTTGTTTTGATAAACGGATTTAGGTTGCTTCAAATGCTCTTGTACAAAGGAGTTCTGCTGCCAGCACACATTTTCCAGATGTAGCATTTTGCTTTTTTACTGAGCAGTCAATTGGGCCAAAGCTGCCTAATCTCCTCCCTAGAGCATTGGGATATTTAGACTCTCAGTGTTTGTGTCACGCAGCAAGTCAGTAGCAGACTCAGGAATGGAACCCAGGAGTCCTGACTCCTGGTCTCTCTCCTTAACCACTAGATGACACCACCACCTTTATAAAGGACCTGATTTTCCAAGGTTGCTGAGCACATACATTTCCCATTGACTTCCCATTGAGTTTTGAGTGCTGGGCACTTCTGAACGTTGAGTTCAAAACTTTGTGACAGAGATGTATAACGATTAATGGACTACAAGCTAAAAAGCTTATCTAAGTTAAAACATTTATTTTCGAGCTCGGTTTTCCTTCTCTCGTGGTTTTTTTTTTTTAAGCCATCATTTGACACAGTATCTTTCCTCTTCCATACTTGACAGAACCAGTTTCTCCAGTTGTTTCCCTGATGTATGAAGTCAACATCCTTTTCCAAAGCAACCCAGCAAAATACAATCTGGCCATCTGATTTGTTCTTCCTCTTCAGTTCAGCCCCTCAGAGGTACACTCCCTACTGTAGATCTTGTAATCCATCATACATTTTCCAACATTAGAATAAACATATCCACATATACAAGTTATGGGGCCTGATTCATTACTGCATTACTCCATTATTCTGTCATTTTTTATAGCATTACACTGACAGAAAACTGGACTACCGTAGTGGTAACCAAGCCCAAGATCGTCAACACACACACCCACTTTTGCTGACGTACTCCATTGCCTACTGGACTGCAAGGTCCTCAGAGCGGGGAACTTTCCTTACTTTGTTAGTGGAGTACCATGTGTGCACAAGATGATATATAAGAAGTAATAGTGATCAAAAAAGAAACTTGATTTCTGTGTATAGCTGAAGTGAAGGCTGGATGAGTAGTAACTGGCACGAATTGCCAATTTCAACAAAGTGGTCAAAGACCATGGACACTGAGTTACCTTGTCAGCTCTAGAATCCTAGAATATCAGGATTGGAAGGGACCTCAGGAGGTCATCTAATCCAAGCCCCTGCTCAGGACCAATCCCCAACTAAATCATCCGAACGATTTAGGCTGTGCATCCAAATTCAGGGTTGGGATATATTTCTGAAGCAGAGTGGTGCATTTACGTTACCCAGGCTATACTTTACTTTGCAGATAAACAGGTGTCTTCAGCCTGCAAATTTGTCAGTCCAGTACTAAATCCTTTCAAAGTAATAAAAGGAGTGTCAAGCATTTAACTTTTCCACGGACATCCCATGCACATCTCTGCCGTTTTATGACTCCGGTGGACGGTTAATCTCGGCAAACAGCCCTTGCTGATCACAGTGATACCTCTAGGCATGTCCTAAAACACGACTGTTGATTTTAAGATGTTTTGATGTATGCCAAATGTTGCTGGATTTTCACATGTAGCTGTGTCAGATTTTTTCCCCTTCATTCAGAATGTTTTTTTTTTTCTGGCTCAGCCAACTTACTAATCACCTGCAACTACTGTCAGAATGACATTACGTGAATGAGCTGTGAAAACAGTTCTGCATGTCTTGCTCAGTATTCTCATGAACTGGTTGGATCACGTCTGAGTCACTGTAACAGTGTGGCTCACCCCTTAGGGTGCATCTACATGGGGATAAACGCCTTGCAGCGGCTACAGATTGCTGTGCAGATATTCAGACTCATGCTGGAGCACTACCTCTCATGCCTCCACCTTGACAAGGTCCCAAGCTCCAGCCCGAGCTTGAACATCTACACAGCCATTGTTCAGCCCCACAGCCCAAATCCGCTGTTCAGGGCCAGCCATGGGTTCCTCCCTCCCCCACCACCCATGTAGCTATACTGTTAGGGGCTGGAGCTAGCCCGTCCTGATTACAGAATGAGTCACACCTTGGAGAGATCCTGGTGATTGCCCTGTACAGAGCGCAAGAGGCTGCAATGAAAGGGGGAAGATCAGGAAATTGTAGAGTGAGTGAAGGGCTCCTGCCGCGAAGATACTGACAAACGGCAAGGAAGAGATGGCAAAGCCGAGTCCAGGGAGCAGGAGGCTCTTTTGAGATACTGACAATAGCCATCCAATTGGGGAAAATGCATGGAATGCTTTGCATGCCATATGCAGAATATAACGATGCAGCTGTTGAGAAGAGGACCAATCAATCAAATTGGTTCAAAGGGCCCTAATTCTCAAAGTTCAGAACACTCTTGTTTTCTTTACATTCTATGTAATAAAAACACATGGCATCGCATTGATACATCCAGCAAATCCTTAGCATGGTGGTGGGGATTTCTGTTACAGTTGCACATGCAGGCTCCTGCCAAGATCTGGAGCCAGTCCTTGCCTCAGAGAGTTTACAGCCTAAGACTTCAACCCTGCAAAGAGGCGCACATGTACTTAACTTTGAGTTCCACTGACTTCCACCCCTTCTACCATTCCTACCCCGCGTGCAATAACAAAGTAACTGAAACTCAGATACGATCATTCTAGGAGGCAAGGATCAATATTCCAGGATGCTGAGCACTGGACTTCCTTTGAAGTCATTGGGAGATGAGGTACACGGCACCTTGAATGAATGTATTATTATTTAACATTTATGCTGTGGTATCATGAAAATCACTGTCAGAACAGCAGAGCGGGTCACGTAGCTCAGCATTACATTCGAAGATACAGCCACAGCAAAACCACACAAAATAAATTTCAACATGCGTGCTCCGATTTCTTTTTGTAGACAGGTTTTGGGTCTCACTGTGCTAGGCACTGTAGGGAAAAAAACAACAGTAAGTAGCTGTCCCTACTTCAAAGAGCAAGCGGTCCAATGAAGACATAACTAATGGATGAGACAAACAAGGGATCAGGCCCTGTAATCACCCTATATAGTGCTCCCACTTAGACACACACAACTGAAAGTCACTGCCAGAACAGCAGTGCACGTCACGTAGCTCAGCACATTTGAAGATGCAGCCACAGCAAAACCACACCAAACAAAATTCAACGTGCGTGCTCCAATTTTTCTCATGTCAAGGCATCTGCTGTCGTTTGAGCTAGCAAACATCTAACCCAAATTATTGTTGATTTGTAGCAGACTGGGTATCAAATAGTATAAACAACAGATGCAGGCATCTGAATAATCTACAGAAAATTAAAATTGGCTCCTCTCCCCTACCCTTGAGCACATCTGACTGCAGTGGATGACAGGGCTTTGGATAATGCGAATGGGTGGGTGGAGAAAAGGGAGGCAAGTCGTTATTCATATGAGGTGAACAACAAATTAAACAAGCATTTTTATCAAGCACATATCCTCTTGGAGGTATTTAGCCTTTTCTTTTCAAATAGATGAAGCTTCCATCTGAAATTGATCTCTTTGTTTCATTGGTAACTGGCACATTAACATGTTTTGTTTTTTGAACTGTATCTTTGATACCTCCCATGCTGCTGTACGGATTCTGGGAGACACTATGATCTTGCTGATACCATAAATTTGCAAGGAATCTGACCAGATCTGCCACGTAAGATATCTGTGGAAATGTTATGATTTGCCAGATAGGATCATCTTGTTTTTGTGGTTGTATCACCTTTGTATTACGAGTTATAGATATGTAGGGTATATCTGTATTTCCAAACTTGTGCCGTGTTTCTGGGTGTCACCCCCAGACAGATTGGCATCAGCACTAGGCCTTCTTGATGGCCAGTCAAAGGACATCAGCTGTACAATGGACATCAATCTGCTCCTTTTTACAGCCTGATCTGACCTTGGCATTTCCAGTGAGGGCCGTCCCCAGGTCACACCTCCTTTATAGGAAAATTTTCAATTCCAGTAACAGAGTGGAAGGAAATAAAATAGGGCTCCATGAACTCTATGCAAAAAGCAAAGTCAACACTCAATCTCCACTAGCTCAAACGAGGTCGAGAGCTCATTGGGAATTTTTTTGCCAAACAGTTATTCATTGAAACTGACATGTTTAGCGGGAATGTATGAGTTTCAATGCAAAAAAGTTCACTGGGAAGCATTTCTCGTGTCAGGATGGAATTTCTAACGAAAATGAGAAGCAGAACTGCCCTCAACAGCCCAGTAGTGAGGGCACTCACCTGAGAGGTGGGACACCCAAGTTCAAATCCCTGCTCTGGCTCATTTGGAGTAGGGACTTAAGCCTCATCAGTGCCCTAATCACAGGCCTTTATTAACCCCCCTCCTTAATAGTGTGGGGCCTATACGCCCCACCATATGTTCCTTCTGATACCAGCTCAAGTTATCAGCCAACTCTGTAGGAAAACTGGAGACCTAAACTCCTAGATCTGGATTTTCAAAAGATCCCAAATCTCATTGAAATTCTCTGGTAGTTGGGCACCTAGCTCTTTGAAAATTTCAGCCTTTTAGGAACTGGAGTAAAATTAAACTGACACATTCAAATGTGCCTAAAGTTTACATAAAAGTGACAGTAAATGCATGATTTGAAAAGAAACATATCCAGAGACATGCTTTGCAAGTTTAATATTAGTTACGTGTGTGTGTGGGGGGGGGGGGGGGGGGGAATGAATAACTTTCAGAACTCTATGGAGGCTGTATTCTCGATCAGCTAAATTGGATCTTGTGAGTGAAAAAAAAGATAAAAATCGACCAGTCCCATATCTTTAATCTATGCTTAATAAACACATTTTTCCCCCTAACGATAAGCAGGCCTGATTATATTTTTGCTGTTTGTCAGGGAGAAGGGGAGGGGCAGTTCATAACATCTTCCACTCTGTATTGAGCCAGAAAGAGAAGTAATTCAATGTAGTTTAATGACCTTGTCGTCTACAGAGGCAAAACTCTGACGAAAGGGACACAGCCTTCATCTGAACAGTTCTCCAGGCCTTGAGTTATCTGGCACTGATATTAATGCAATTTTTCATTTCATTCATCAAGAAATAAGAAAAGTTTGCTTTTCTGTAAAAATGAAACAACCCATATGAGATAAACAAACAACTAGCTAGCGAACGGAGAATGAAGGACAGCAGAATTATTCAGGGATAATGTCAATACAATTCATAATTCTGTATCTGCTGCTTAGATTACATGTTTGCAGTGTTGTTGGTCCCTGAATATTAGAGAGATAAGGTGGATGAGGGAATATCTTTTACTGGACCCACTTCCATTGGTGAAATAGACACGCTTTTGAGTTACGGAGCCTTTCTTCAGACCTTTCCAGACATGGAGAGCTCTATGTCGATCTAAATCTCGTCTTTCACCAACAGAACTGGGTCCAATAAAAGATATTACCTCACCCGTCTTGTCTCACTTAGTCGATATCAGCTTTAACTGTGTCCTTATATCATTATATACATAGAAGAACTGCTGATTCATTGAAAGCCAAACATTTCATGGAAACCACTTCTGTTGAATTTTACTGGAATGAAATGTTTTGATCAACCTGAAACTGTTTTTTAAAAAATTGTGACATAATTCAGAGCAGAAATATGTTAAAAAAAAAATATCACAGAACTTCCTATGTAATAGAAAATCCAGTCCCCTTCTTGCGCTAATATATACCGAGAGAGAATGAAACTGGATAGGATTCACAGAAGAGTGAGCAGAATGAGTGGAGGACTGGAAGGGCTCCCTTTCAATGGCAGGCTTAAGGAGATTAATGTGCTTTGTGTATCAAAGAGAAGGTGACCACGTGACTTGTTTGCGGCGTATGACGACACACACAGGGAGGCTATATACAATAAAAGGCCTCTTGAATTTAGCACAGGCATAACAAGGTTCAATGACTCAGAGTAGCAACTTAGAAGCTTGACAAATGCAAACTGGAAAAGTAGAGCACATCTTTCGCTGTGAGGGTAATTAGACAGTGAAACAACTTGCCGTGGGATGTGACGGATTCTTCATCCCTTGAAGTCTCTAAATCAAGATTCGAAGTCTTGCTAGAAGACATGGTCTAGGTCCTAGATGCATAAATCACAGGGTGAAATCTACAGCTTGTGTTATGCAGGAGCTCAGAGGAGGACCAGGTGCCGACAACCATCCCCTCTGGCCTTAAAATCTATTAATCTAGGAAAGGGAAAGACCGTAACATCAAAAATGAAATGTTCCCAGTCCTGACAACCCTTTGCAGTTACCTCATCAGTTTATTGCAAGAATGTCGAAGCGCTTTACGCTGCTGCTTGTCAGGCTGACCAGTATTTTCTCTTTGCGCTCCCCAGTCTGCATGTACCTGTTGCCGATTCTCTTCCTCTGAGAGTTCATCTGCACCGCACTCGGAGGGGTGAGTGCCGCTCAGGTAGACGTACCCATGCTGGAATAGCTAAAAATAGCCAGGTAGATGTGGCAGCACAGGCTTCAGGTTGGGCAAGCAATACAAATGGTACACAGGGCCCCTAGTATGCTTGTACAGCCCCTGCCACCATATCTACATGGATATTTTTAGCTATTTTAGTGCAGGTAAAGCTGGCCCATAGTATGTCTACTATGCTGCAGTCATGCTCCGAGTGAAGTGTCGATATACCCTTCGACTGCGAACTCTTTGGAAGACCAAACATCTTTTTGGTTTGTGTTTGCACAGCGCCTTGTACGTTGCGGCTGTGGTTCATAACTGCTGCTCCTAGGCACCACAATAATACAAAGAGCAACAGCACTGACAATTGATTAAGCCTCAGAATGCCCCAGGAGGTTTATAGATTTTTAAGGCCAGAAGGCACCATTATCATCATCTAGTCTGACCTGCTTCATAACCCTGGCCATAGAGCTGCAGACAGGGATTTTGTTCAGTGTCAAATGAGGCGGAGCAAAGCTCCGGGCTCAAATTCCAGAAGCGATGAGACCCCAAAACTGCAACTGAAGTCAAAGGGAGCTTCAGGTCTCACAACACCGTCTGGCTGGAGTCAGGAATCGATGCTGTCCCCATCCACAACGGTAAGCATCAGACCAGCCTTCCTATGATTCTAGACTAGAACAGCTAATCTAACTCTTTCAAATCCTGGTCAAGTTTGGATACTTGGTTTCGGACCTTTTTCAGTGAGATGAATCAGACTGGAGAAGAACCTCTGATATTTTGGAAGTTAGATTTCAGCCCAGATACAAACCTTGTCAGTGACCACACCAATACTAAGAGACAGATGCTGGCCCACTGCGCGGAGTTCCCTCTGTGCAGAAGGTCAGCACAGTGCTTCCACACCACCAGATTCAGTCTCAGTTAAGTGGTATGTAGGCTTTCGCTGGACCTCTGCGTGGGGTGTAGCTCACCCATTGTGCTCCATTGAACTACTCTGTTTGCAGGATTGGGGCCTCAGGGTGCCCTGTAATTTCTCTCCTCCATTTTAAGAAATTTTTGTATTACTATTGCCAATGCTTGGAATCTGGGGTGCTTCTCAAATGCTGTTCTTCAGAGGCTTCTACATAATTATTGTTTATGACATTTGTAATCAAGATTTATTATGCCTTTGGGTAAACATGTCTCATCATATAATTGAACATCATTGTTCTCAAAGGAACAAGCACATATACATATAAAACTTCCTTTCAAAACAAATATTCCCATTACTTCCTTTGCAGCAATCCCTGCTGAGAGGATGGTGTGTTCATACACATTGTAACAGACAAGGGCATCTAGGTGAAACTGCAACTGTTAGGAGCTTTCCTCCCACAGTTATTTGCATTTATTTCCCTTGGAAGCTAATTCAGCACAGTTTCCCCCCCTCCTCCCAAGATGAGATAACACTGTAAACAGCTATCATTTGCTGGTCATTTTAGGGTGAAATTCAGCCCTGTGAAAAAAGCCAGAACAGGGTCTGAAAGGTTTAAGTGGGACTTTATAGATCTTGGGCTGGCCCTCTCCGTAGGGGTGAATCTGACACACCACGAGCCAACACAAACTCCAAGTGTATTGTAATGCACAGATATCCAAAAACGTCCTATCCGCTTGGATTTTTCATTCATACAACAAACACTTTCAAATGATCATGGGTTTCAGTTTTCTAGTGTTTATTCATATTTGCCCTCACTGCACTCTTCCTACCCAAACTCCCCTGCAGTTTCAATTGGATGCATTATTTTTTATTTTCTTTCCTGAATGGCTGCACACTCTTTCTAGGAGCCCCTGATCTTACTGCAAAATTCTGAGAGCCACCTGACGTCCATAGAAAAGGAGGGTGCCCAGTGCCTATCAAGATACGGCCCCTAAAAGACGGGCTACATTTCATCCCAGACACGATCGCATTTCAATGATGGTTGAAAAACTATTCTAAATATTATAGATGACAATTTATCAACTCAAAAAGTGTTGCAGCCTGGAACAATGAGTCTCCAGACACCACAAGAGGGGTGGGGGGACAGAGGGTCTGAACCCCACACAGAGTAAGCAATTGAATCAACCGATTGTGTTCAGCATTAGAGTATAAAATACATCAAGCAAGGTCTTTTATGACAGCTTCTAATATTCTGAACTTGATCGCCATTATGAGATTTGTGTACAGACGTGGCTATGAATCTCTGCATATAGAATGCTGTGCTCATGACATGTACTTTATAATTTCAAATATATCTCACAGCAGGAAAGGGTTCCTCCCAAGCCTGGTGTTTACACAAAACCAGAGACAAGTAATCTACAGTATAGCCCAGGAAAAAGACAAATGGTGGATCTTACAGTTAATGGGGAGATACTGAGACACCCTGGCAGTCAAATAGAGAGGGAATTTCCCCTCTTCTCTGAATAACCATGAATTACCAGTCCAAGAAAACAAAAAGAAAAGAAAAAAACAAACAAAAAAACGATAAAAGGGCAGGGATTTGAAGTGAAAAGTATCAAAACCCTGAGGGCAGCCTCTAAGTGGGAAGCTGTCTGTGAAACACTGGATAACCTCTATGACAGAGGGTATTCTGGGAAACTATTCGAAGGCAAGAGGTAACTTATGCTGGAAAAGGGAATTTATCTAATGGAGAAGAGTAAAGCCTGAAGCTGCAGCTTTATGTTTATTTTCTGTGTAACTTGTGTTTGCTTTCCTTTATTATTTCATCTTTGAATCTGTGATTTTTCTATTCAACAAACTTCTTGTTTCTTTTTACCCCAAGCAGGTCTCTGGTGTGCAAAGCATGTGGAGCTTATGTCCCAAAGCAAACTGACAACTAGGGGCTATTTTCATACCTTCCGGGATGATGAACCAGAGAGGGAAAGTCTGAGCGTCTGTTAGCTGGGAACAGTAGATGGATTTGGGGCAGGGGGACTTGGGATCAGGAAGGCTGTTGTGGGTCACCCTGCAAGGAATAACTACGCTGGTGGAAATCAGCGGGAGATGTTTCTGCCTGTGGGCTGTTTACTGGTGACGGGGCTCTGAGCCATAACACAGAATTAAGGCACCCAATGTTACAAGGCAGGTGGTGATGCAACCCCTTACTGATATGGGTGATCCCCAAAATGTCACACATCCAACACAGGTAGGGTGACCAGATTTCCTGATTTTATAGGGACAGTCCCGGTATTTGGGGCTTTTTCCTATGTAGGCACCTATTACCCCCATCCTGATTTTTCACACTTGCTGTCCGGTCACCCTAAACATGGGGGAATTCTACATTAAACCTTTGGCTGTGACAGATCACAGAACTATAAGTTGAGGGGTGCTTAGGTACAAATTATCATGACTTGCAGGGCTGGATTTCCAATTAGGCCCAGTAGGCATGTACATAGGGTGTTTGCTTTCTAGGGGCGCTTACGTCTCTAAAACTGTGTGCAACAGCTGTAGGCTGAAGATGCTGTGCCCAAGGGAGCATAAGGTATAAATCCGGCCCTGATGACTTGATCATGCCTATAATGTGCAAACAGAATAAAGTACAAGCATATATACTTGGTACTTTAAAAGGGCCAGTTTTACAAAGCTGAAAACAATTATGAACCACATCAACTGACATGAATAATTAATCAGAAAAATGTGACTGATAATTGTTTAAGAACACTTTACTGGATGCCCCCAAAGCCACAATTGAGGAAGAAGGCCATACTGGTTGTTTTTTTTTTTTTTTAAAAAAGACCTGGTTTAGAGGGGAAGTTAAGGCAGGTCTGCAATATAAAAACATAATATATTGCAAATGTAAAAAAAAGTGCAAGATGATAAGTAACTAATATAGATCAGAGGCTAGGAACTGTACAAAACTGATAAGGGAAATGAAGGGACACAAAGAGAAATCTATGAGAAGTAGAGTTAAGGACAATAAGGAGTTTTTAAAGTATATTGGGAGCAAAAAGAATCCTAACATCTGTATTGGTCTATTAGTAGACGGAAACGATGGAATTAATAATAAAGCAGAGAGGTGTTCAATAAATATTTCTGTTCTATATTGGGGGGGAAGAGTGATAATACAATTATATTTGATAACACTCTCCATTCCACTACTGTCTCAGGAGGATGTTAAACAGCTACTCAAGGTTAGACTTTTTAAATCAGCGGGCCTGGATAACTTGCATCCAAGAGTTTTAGAAGAGTGGGGTGAGGAGCTCACTGGAGCATTAAAGTTGATTTTCAATGTGTCTTGGAACACTGGGGAAGTTACAGAAGACTGGAAGAAAGCTAATGTTGTGCCAATATTTTAAAAAAATGGTAAATGGGATGATCTGGGTAACTATAGGCCTGTCAGTCTGACATTGATCCTAACCGAGATACTGGAGCAGCTGATGCAGGAGTGGCTGATACAGGACTTAATTAATAAAGAATGCAAGGAAGGTAATATGCCAGTCAACATGGGTTTAAAGAAAAAAGATTCTGTCCAACGACCTGTAACGCTGTATGGAATCTGGGTGACACTGGAGGATATTATGAATATCACTATTGTAAAATGGCAATGAGTTGTGCCAGATATGCCATGTAAGATGTCTGCAAAAATGTTATACTTTGCCAGATATGTTAATCTCATTTATGTGTTTTTATCACCTTTGTATTTTGGGTTATAGATGTCTATGTAGGTCTGTATTACAAAACGTGTGCTTTGTTTCTGGGGCATACCCCCAACAGTTTGGCATCAGCACTGCTTAGCCTACTTGATGGACCATCAAGGACCATCAGCTATACAACAGACCCATTGAGAGAAGGCAAGGGGTACACCTTCTAACACAGCAGGGCATACAGGGGCATGCCTACGGACAGAACTCTAAGCTGCCAAGCCATGTACGGGGCAGCTTGCGTCTAGAACAAAGGCAGCACAAGCCACGTGGCAAAAGACTATAAAAGGCAACTGCATCTTCTCCATTCTGTCTTCAGTCCTGCTTCTTACCTTTGGAGTAACTTTTCCACAAACAAAGCTCTGAGCAAAGGACTGAATGACCCATCCAAGCTGTGGATGTGTTCCCGAGGAACTTTGAAGCCAGCAAATTCAACCATACTGCTAGGAACTTGCATCTTTGCATGTATGTGACTGTTTTACCATTTAAAATCTCTCTTCTTGTTCTTTTTTTTTTTTTTTTTAATAATAAACCTTTAGTTTTAGACATTAAAGGATTGATTGGCAGCATGGTATTTTGAGTAAGATCCAAACCTATATTGCCCTGTAAGGTGGCTAACCCTTTGGATTCAGAAGAACATTTTGTATATGTGAGCAGAGATTTTCAGATAACTTCTCACTGTACGGGACCTATGTGCTGACTGGGAGACAGAGAACTGGAATGCAATAAATGGGGCTCTGATTTCTTTTGTGCTTCTTGATAACCAGTGTGGGGGATCAGAAGCACAGTTTGTGACTGGTTGGGAGTTTAACTTCACTGTTTTCCACCAGTCTTGGGAGTATCTGCTCTCCCCTTTGCAGGGCTGCCCGAGGCACACCATGTCACACTGACTTGATATAATTTTTGATGAGGTTACAGGTTTGTTTGGTGTAATATACTAAGATTTCTTTAAGGTGTTTGGCTTAGCATCACACAACATTTTGATTAAAAGCTTGAATGATCTAAAATTGACATGGCACACATTAAATGGATTAAAAGTAGGCTAAGTGATAGGTCTCAAAATGTAATTGTAAAAGAAGAATCAAATGGGTGTTTCTTTAGTGGGGCCCAGCTGGGATCAATCAGTTCATAGCTCTCTGCTATTTAACATTTTTATCAATGACCCTGGAAGAAAACAAAATCATCACTGATAAAGTTTGCAGATGTTAAAAAATGGGGGAGTGGGTAAATAATGAAGAGGACAAGTAAGCGATTCAGTGTGATTTGGATTGCTAGATCAGCTGGGCACAAACAAACAATATGTTTTAATATGGCTTTTTGTAAGTAAGATGTTATTTCCGTGACACTTGAGTTTGGCCTATTCGCCTGTCCTTCCAAACCTTTTCTTGTATTCTGAGAATTTCTCTAACTGTTTAGTTTTCAGAGTAGCAGCCGTGTTAGTCTGTATTCGCAAAAAGAAAAGGAGTACTTGTGGCATTCTAGCGACTAAATTTGTTTGTCTCTAAGGTGCCACAAGTACTCCTTTTCTTTTTTCTAAATGTTTAATAAACCGATTTCTCTCAATAAATAAAAACTAGGTCAAGTAAATTATAGCTCCTGGAGTATAGATTTCTTAGAAAAACTGTCATTTTTGACAAATACAATCTCTTTGCTTTGCAGTGTAATCCTACTATAGGCCGAGCAATCAAAAACTAGATTTTATCTGACCTGGAATTACCTTTTTTATAGCCCATGAACATTTTTCATATTAAAGCAGTGATGTCCATTTCCAATAAGCTGCTTGTCATTTTAAGTGACTTTAAGTCTTTCTATCTTGCAAATACAATTGTATTTACTCCTGATATTGTAATGTGCAGAGAGAGAGCAATCGATCAGTTATTAAAAGTTCCATTTCATTGACAAAATAAAGCTGATGGTCAAGCCTGGAGCTACAGAACTGGCTGACGGATATTTTCCTAATTCCCCTCTAGTTGTAGAATTAGAATTTATAGGTTTACAGCCATTCACATGGATTTATGTAATTTTGTTAGGTGCTTAGATGACTCTGAGATAAGTGCAGGATGGATGGATATGGGGATTGGAGGGCTTAGTGGAGACATAAGAGGATACAAAGGTGCTTGATGTTGTTCCTGGAGTCATAGATTTGTATTATTATTCTTTAAAGTAATTACAAAAATATGATATTATAAAGGGGGGACATTTAAAAAGACCAGGAACCTTGGAAAAAACATTTCAAAATGTGTTCTTCTCCTTGGGATAATTCTGTGAAGTTAGAGACAAGTTTTGGGGATGGTAAAAGAGGTCATGACACAAATTCTCTTTTGCACTGCGATCTATTCAGTGTAGAAGAGTGAGGAGGAGCCACCAGGGAGCTTGGTTCCCTGGACCGAACTGCACCGGCCCAAGCATAGATCAGAGCAGGTCTAACCTACCACAACTGGTAAGTCTCCAAGGAGCAGGGGCATTGCCAGAGCACCTTTTCTTACCCCTTTCTGCTACACCCAAGCACTGTGGCAGTCATTAGAGACCTAATGCTTCAACCACCTTCCCAGACCCAGTGCAGAAGAGGATGCAGTCAGACCTGTTGTAGAAGGTGTCAGCAGCCATGTTTGGCTGCTAATGGCAGATGGTTATTTATCCAAAAGCCCTGCCCTCCCTGACAGCAACTCTGTGGCTTCTGATCATTGAGTAACTGCAGAACCCCTCTTCCCATCTTGTGCATTGGGTCTACCCTCAGAATGATCTCCCAGTCTAGTGTACAGCTGGGTTATTCACCAATAGGAGGCGTTCATGTCTCTTCCTAGCCATATGTGTTAAGAGCACCCCCATCGGCAAAGATTATCAACTGGGATAGTATCCTCCCTACCTTCAGCATCACGTCTGTTAAGTTGTCGCAGCAACTGGCTCTTAACCTCTGTGTAACCCAATCACTAGAGAGCAACATGACACACTTGGTCAACATATTATACTCACAGCTGTGCCAAGATTTCACCCTCAGACTGTAGTGAGCACATCTCTGCCACGCAGCCGTGTTACCTTTATGTCTCAGTTGTAATTTCACTTAATTCAGGAAGACTCTGTGCTGCACCTGGAAATGAAGCACAGGTCTCCTGCTGCCAACAGAGCTGCCTATCTCAGCATCTGCCAGTGGTCAGAAGGGGACTGCGGTACAAGCACACCTGTTTTATAAAACATTCATGTCTCCACCCACTTGACTTCAGACATACATACGGTATGCAAAAAAGTGATTGTCTCTAGTCGATCATGTGTATGGTTTTTACATATCAAATTCATTTAAATTCATTGTTCACAGTCTGCATTTTTATCAGACACACCTGATCCAACACCCAGTGAAATTAACAGAAAGATTCCTATGGACTTCAGTGGGATTTGGATCAGGTTGTGCTAAGTACTATCACCTGGGATACTAACACATGGGATGCTTATCTCACTTTACATTGCCAAAGCAGTACACGGGAAACTGGATCTAAACAAACAAGTCCCTGCCCAGAAGAGCTTAGAATTTCTAAGCACTGATTTACAACATAAGAACCAGATACTGCCACCTTCCCACATATTGAGTAGTATGGTACTCCACAAATAGAATCATAGAATATCAGGGTTGGAAGGGACCCCTGAAGGTCATCTAGTCCAACCCCCTGCTCGAAGCAGGACCAATTCCCAGTTAAATCATCCCAGCCAGGGCTTTGTTAAGCCTGACCTTAAAAACTTCTAAGGAAGGAGATTCTACCACCTCCCTAGGTAACGTATTCCAGTGTTTCACCACCCTCTTAGTGAAAAAGTTTTTCCTAATATCCAATCTAAACCTCCCCCACTGCAACTTGAGACCATTACTCCTCGTTCTGTCATCTGCTACCATTGAGAACAGTCTAGAGCCATCCTCTTTGGAACCCCCTTTGAGGTAGTTGAAAGCAGCTACCAAATCCCCCCTCATTCTTCTCTTCTGCAGGCTAAACAATCCCAGCTCCCTCAGCCTCTGCTCATAAGTCATGTGTTCCAGACCCCTAATCATTTTTGTTGCCCTTCGCTGGACTCTCTCCAATTTATCCACATCCTTCTTGTAGTGTGGGGCCCAAAACTGGACACAGTACTCCAGATGAGGCCTCACCAATGTCGAATAGAGGGGAACGATCACGTCCCTCGATCTGCTCGCTATGCCCCTACTTATACATCCCAAAATGCCATTGGCCTTCTTGGCAACAAGGGCACACTGCTGACTCATATCCAGCTTCTCGTCCACTGTCACCCCTAGGTCCTTTTCCGCAGAACTGCTGCCTAGCCATTCGGTTCCTGGTCTGTAGCGGTGCATTGGATTCTTCCATCCTAAGTGCAGGACCCTGCACTTATCCTTATTGAACCTCATCAGATTTCTTTTGGCCCAATCCTCCAATTTGTCTAGGTCCTTCTGTATCCTATCCCTCCCCTCCAGCGTATCTACCACTCCTCCCAGTTTAGTATCATCCGCAAATTTGCTGAGAGTGCAATCCACACCATCCTCCAGATCATTTATGAAGATATTGAACAAAACCGGCCCCAGGACCGACCCTTGGGGCACTCCACTTGACACCGGCTGCCAACTAGACATGGAGCCATTGATCACTACCCGTTGAGCCCGACAATCTAGCCAGCTTTCTACCCACCTTATAGTGCATTCATCCAGCCCATACTTCCTTAACTTGCTGACAAGAATACTGTGGGAGACCGTGTCAAAAGCTTTGCTAAAGTCAAGAAACAATACATCCACTGCTTTCCCTTCATCCACAGAACCAGTAATCTCATCATAAAAGGCGATTAGATTAGTCAGGCATGACCTTCCCTTGGTGAATCCATGCTGGCTGTTCCTGATCACTTTCCTCTCATGCAAGTGCATCAGGATTGATTCTTTGAGGACCTGCTCCATGATTTTTCCAGGGACTGAGGTGAGGCTGACTGGCCTGTAGTTCCCAGGATCCTCCTTCTTCCCTTTTTTAAAGATTGGCATTACATTAGCCTTTTTCCAGTCATCCGGGACTTCCCCGGTTCGCCACGAGTTTTCAAAGATAATGGCCAATGGCTCTGCAATCACAGCCGCCAATTCCTTCAGCACTCTCGGATGCAACTCGTCCGGCCCCATGGACTTGTGCACGTCCAGCTTTTCTAAATAGTCCCTAACCACCTCTATCTCCACAGAGGGCTGGCCATCTCTTCCCCATTTTGTGATGCCCAGCGCAGCAGTCTGGGAGCTGACCTTGTCAGTGAAGACAGAGGCAAAAAAAGCATTGAGTACATTAGCTTTTTCCACATCCTCTGTCACTAGGTTGCCTCCCTCATTCAGTAAGGGGCCCACACTTTCCTTGGCTTTCTTCTTGTTGCCAACATACCTGAAGAAACCCTTCTTGTTACTCTTGACATCTCTCGCTAGCTGCAGCTCCAGGTGCTATTTGGCCCTCCTGATATCATTCCTGCATGCCCGAGCAATATTTTTATACTCTTCTCTGGTCATATGTCCAACCTTACACTTCTTGTAAGCTTCTTTTTTATGTTTAAGATCCGCTAGGATTTCACCATTAAGCCAAGCTGGTCGCCTGCCATATAGCTTCTGTGCTCACATATAGTAATCTCTGCTACAGGAAATTGTAATGAAATCAATCTAAGAATTAGAGCTCATTGGAAAATGGGTTTTGTCAAAAAACTGAAAAGCCCTGAAAGTGTCAAATTTTTGGTTTTTAGTTTTCCAATGAAATATTGATTTTTTTCAAGGAAAATACATGCTTCCTGGGGGGGTAGGGGGGGAATCAAAAACTGAAATTTTCGGTTGAACAGAAGTGCTGACGGAAAATTCTTAAGCATATTATTGTGCCTGAAGCTGATGATGGCACATCTGGAGAAGTTAAATTCTGGCAAGTAAAATGTAAAAGGATAATAGGGCAGGCCAAGAAAGAATTTGAGAAGCAAAATTAAAGATAAAAAATATTTTACTGTTAATTTTTGCAAGTACATCAGAAGCAGGAAGCCTGCCAAACAGGCACTGGGGCCACTAAACGAAGGGGATAAAGGAGCACTCAAGGAAGACTAAGCCATTGCAGATAAGTTAAATAAATTCTTTGCATTGCTTTTCATTGCAGAGGATGTGATGGAAAATCTCCACATCACGGCTATTCTTTTTGGGTGACAAATCTGAAGCATTTTTCTAAATTGATGTGTCAGGAGAAGAGGTTTTACAACAAATTGTTAAACTAAACAGTAATAAGTCACCAGGACCAGATGGTGTTCACCCACGAGTTCTAAAGAAATTCATACATAAGATTGCACAACTACTAACTGTAATAGTATGTAGCATATCACTGAAAATCAGCCTTTGTATCAGATGACTGGAAGGTAGCTAATGTAACATGGATTTTTCAAAAGGGCTCCAGATGCGATACTGGCAATTATAGGCCGGTAAGCCTCACTTCAGTACCAGGCAAATTGGTAGAAACTATAGTAAAGAACAGCCTGTTTATCTGAGTGTCTGATGATGATGTGTCAGGGAAGGATCAATATAGGTTTTGTCAAGAAAAAACATGCCTCTTTGTTTGAGGGAGCGAACAGGTATGTGGACAAATGTGATCCAGTCAATGAATTTTCAGAAAGCCTTTGACAAAGTCCCTCATCCCAAGCTCTTAGGTAAACTAAGTAGCCATGGGATAAGAGAGAAGGGTCCTCTCATGGATCAGTAATTGGTTGAAAGATAGGAAACAAAGGGTAGGAATAAATGTTCCATTTTCACAATGGAGAGAGGTAAGCAGAGGATCCCCAAGGATCTGAACTGGGACCTGTGCTGTTTAACAAATTCATTAATGATCTGGAAAAGGTGGTAAACAGCAAGGTGGCAAAGTTAACTCCAAAGCTGACCTCAACAAATTACAGGGGGCTCTCACAAAACTAGATGACTGGGCAATGAAATGACAGATGAAATTTAACCTCAGTAAGCACCAAGTAATGAGCATTGGAAAACAATCCCAACTATACAAAAAGGGGCCAGAAGAGGCAGGGTGGGGCTTGGGGCGGGGTTGTCCCAGGCCCCACACCCGGCTAGGGACAACTCTAAACCTCAGACTTCCAGAATCCAGGAGGGAAAGACAGGAATTGCTCCATAATTGCCCTGTTCTGTATACTTTCCCTGAAGCTCTGGTATGTTCCACTGTCAGAGACAGGGTACTTGGAAAGATGGACCAAGATCTGACCCACTATCACAGTTCAACTAAATGGCTGTTAGTTCTGGACCGAAACCTGACTGTGTTTAATGTTGCACAACAATTTAGCTCAGGAATGAAAGAAGGGCAATGTATCCAGTTAGAACATAATGTGTGTGTATTCTCTTTAAAAACCTCGGATGCATAACACTTAGAAAACTTGAATATTCTCACTTCTGGTATGTATTAAAAATACATAGAGATTTGTTCCCCCATATTAGGAGGCTATGGGCCAGATTCTGACCTCATCTGCCCTGCTGTAAATGCAGCATGAGTTGAATGGAGTCATTCCACATTTACACCAGCATGGTGGAAATAAAATCAAAGGTTATATCACAAAATCTAAATGCATACTGGCATTTCAAACAAAGGAAAATGCTGATGTATGTTCCACTGCTATACTTGGCATAATTATTGGATCTGTTATTTCTTTTCATGTGATTAGGTGTTGAAATCAGAAGCCAGGAAAAAAGCCTGCAATGCTGGCTATCCTGCTGTTCAGTTTATGCCTGAATTTCCCTTCGACTCCTGGGGAAGCTATGATCCCATGGCTGAATGCACTGCCAGGTTACAAAAAGCAGGCTCCCAGGTGAGAGACTGTGAAGGCTAAATTAGGAACTGTGTCCTGATAGGATAGTGTGGAACAGATCTGACAGTAATTGAAACCTGTGGGGCTCCCAGATATTAAAAGGGAGGGATTTTCTGTATCTTCCTGCTACACAGGGGAAAAAAAACCGTATCTTCGCTTTCAAATGAAACCTGTGTTCTTTCACTGAGTGCATCCAACCAGGACACAAGACTGACTGGCGTGTGTGTGTCACTGGGGTGCTTTGCAGGTGTGAGGGTTCATAATGAAATATTTAGTTACTGCTATTAAGCAAGTGATTTTACTAAAATAAACAGGCTCGTATGATTAGTGCTCTCCGACACAGAAAAGGCATGGATGGCTTTTAGAAAGCAGGGCAAAGCTTGCTGCACTGACCATCTGCAATAAGGTTAGCTGCTCCTATATAACCTGATGCTGGGGAGAGCCAGAATATCTGTTATGCAGAGATTCTAGACACTGGGAATGGTATTTTGTTAGTGCTACGTCCCTGATCCGAAGAGACCCTGAGCACCCTCAGCTGAGTCCAGTGGGGTGGTCAGCATAATGGATGAAAACTTGGCTTTATTAAAGTCTTTGGGAGTTGTGTCACTGACTTCAGTGAGACCATAATTTCACCCCAGGATATGAATCGCATATCAAAGGGGTGGGATATGATCTTATGGTTAAGGTAGCCAGCGGGGACAGAAGAGATTCCTGTTTCTGCCACAGACACTCTGTGTGACTGGAGACAAATCACAATCTCTCCCTGGTTTAATTCCCCATAAAGTGGAAATAACTCTTCCTTTGCTGGAGATGTCTTTTGGATCACATGGTCCTCAGCTGATGGACTGTCTTTCACTATATACTTGCAGAGTTGTACAGTGCATAGTAGAATGGCTCACTGATTTCAGCTGGGGCCTTCAGGCAATACAGTACAAATAAACAAACAATCAGATACTAAGGGCTTTGATACCATGATAATGAGCACAGGATAGACAGCTTACACAGATTAGGACAGATGAAAACAATTAAAGCATTTCAGAGGCATATTTTAATTAGCATTGTGTGAATTACCTGTGAATATTCTATGACTGAATATTCTTATGCAATTACTATAACTGGGCTAATAATAATTTATCTGAAAAATGTAATTTCCAAGCCACCTTCCTCGTTATGGGCAGCAGTGGGATTTTCAAAAGTGTCCAAGTGATTTAGGAGCATGAGCCCCAATGAAAACTAATGGGACTTATGCTTCTAAATCACTTCAGAGTTACCAGGCTTAAACTCAGTCCACATAAGGCTGAGGGGGTGCTTATTACTTATAATAAAAAAAGCTACTGGTTGGATTTTCAAAAGCACCTAAGCAAAATCCCACCAAATAACAATGTTTATTATACATAATAAGCCTTTGGGTCTTGTGTGGACTAAAATTCAGCCAGGTACAGTAGCTCTAAACTATGCTCCAATCAAAACCAGACACCAAATTAAGTGATCATAATTTAGGAGGGATGAGGAGATGACAAAGGGCTGGGTGCCATTGACACAACCAAGGCACCATAAACCTGTCCCTTCTCACTACAACCCTAACAAATCCATATATTGAACAAGAGGGATGACAAGATAGAACCCAACAGAACTTGACATGAATGCTCTGGTGATAGGGCGCGGTGCAAGTGCAAAAGTGAGATTACCCAACTCCCCCGAGTCAGACCTACAGGGACTTCAGAAAGCAGCTCAATGCCCATGTCCATCAAAGTCCTTGGCCATTCTGCTGAGGCTTCCAAAAAATGTGCCAACTGATGGACAGTGGCAGGAACTTTTGTGATGAGGCTATCTGTCCTCCTAAGAAGTAAACTCAGACTATCCACTCATTTCACTAGAGGCTAATGGCTCATTTCAGAAACTAGCCACTACATCAACCTGGCCTACCCTGCAGCTATTTTCAGTCCTCTGGAGTATAAAATTCCCACTGTACTAATTGTTTTTCTCAGTAGGGAAACTTAACACAAGGAAGCATTTGTTTGTCTTTTCCCCAACTGCAGAGCTTAAAACAAGCCAAGTTCAAAAGCTAAATGCAATGGTTCCGTATCTGCAGCTTCACAGAGAATATCAGCAGGGTGGGATTTAAGAAAGTCTGTCTGGCTGGACTAGTTAAATGTTAATGTGTTGAAATGAGCAGCAAGCCTTGAAGCATAGATGCTTCTAAAAAGCAAATACGAGCAGTGAAAACTCAAGCTTAAATTGCTTTTTAATGATCTCAAAGCAGAAACACAGTGATATCTAGTGGATAGGCCACTGGAGTGTGATTCTGGAGAGCTGGGTTCTATTCCCAGTTGATGATCTACGGTGATACTAATATTGCTTGATCATTTGTCTCTGTTTCCCTTTCTCCCTGTTGTCTATTCAGAACTGTAAGCTCTTTGGAGCAGGGACTGCCTCCCATTATGTGTTTAATGGCTAGCAAAATGGAGCCCCACTCTCAGATGGTTCTTCCAGGTGCTACTATAAAACAAAATAACAACATTACTTTACTGTTATTTTCAAAATTAAATGAAATTGTTTCCACCTTAGAACTTATTTTTCATTAGTTAGAGAAAAATTAAGGGTACATTATCATGCTGCATATGCCAAACCATTTGCACTCTTTCTTTGTGTTTGGGTAGACTGTTGGTTGTCTCCCTTTCTCAAACTCAAGTTAGATTTTAAAGGGAGATTTAATAAGGAGTTCTGTGTTGAGTTAAAGGACATAAACCCAGCTGCCAATTCTAAAATCCCACAAATACCTTTGCAACACAAAACCTGCTTCATTAACATTTCGGAAATGGTTGAACAGGGAGAGACTGGGTGGCTTTGAGTGGGGGGTTTAATGGGCAATTGAGACTTGCATGCCTAGGGCCTCAACTCAGGAAAGCGTTTAGCCTTGTGCTCAAGCGCCCTTTGTGAATGAGGTTACTTTCCTGAATTTCAGTCTAGGGTCACGTTTTAAAATGATAAACCTGTTGGTTCCCACTGAAATCAATAGCAAAACTGGCTTCAGTGGCACAAAATTAGGCCCCAAGAGAGCATCCTCCATTTGTTCAGCACCATTTACCCGAGTGGATGGGTTCCAAAAAAAAAAAAAAAACAACTAGATAAGTTCATGGAGGATAGGACCATCGATGGCAATTAGCCAGGATGGGCAAGGATGGCGTCCCTAGCCTCTGTTTGCCAGAAGCTGGGAATGGGCGACAGGGGACGGATCACTTGATTCCCTGTTCTGTTCATTCCCTCTGGGGCACCTGGCACCGGCCACTGTCGGACGACGGGATACTGGGCTAGATGGACCTTTGGTCTGACCCAGTCTGGCAATTCTTATGTTCTTATGGATCCCAACATATTTTAAAATATTTAGCTGTGACATAAATTATATTCCAGGATCACTTAACCCAGCACTGAAACAAAGGTACCTCTGAGGTTTGTTGGAACCTAACATCTGTTCAACGCTATGAGACAGGAAAGGAACGAGCCTCTCCATTCAGGGCTTGATTACATACGGACACTCAGAAAAATTACGGTGAATCAACAAAATGTGTGAACTCAATGGAAATAAGGCCTGGTCTACACTCGAAAAATGGGCTGTTTCAACTACGTCAGTCAGGGATGTGAAAAATCAACTGTGTGGACACAGTGGAAGACCATCTATCTAGCTACTGCCTTTCGGGGACATGGATTACCTCCACCAATGCAAACCCCTGCCCACTGGTATAGGTAGTATCGACATGGAAGCACTGGAGCAGTGCAGCTGTAGCATGTTAAGTGTAGACAAACTATAAGTTGAAGCACGTTAACCCCCCCACGTGGATGCTTCCCCGTTCAGGAGAAACCAGGCTTTAGTTCCCTTTAACTTAACCTGCCTCCAAGGAGGAAATCTGAGAACTGATTGGATGCTGTGCACAAAAGTTAGCTCGCTACAGACAGACAAACAGAAATGCTATCAAGTTGAACGTAGGGCCTCACTTGTCTCGGTCAACAAGTAATACCACCTCAATGTTACACAGTGCCTTTCCTTAGTAGATCTCAAAGCACTTTATAAAGGAGGAGAGTATCATCATCCCCATTTTACAGATGGGGAAACTAATGCACAGGGAGGTGAAGTGACTTGCCCAAGGTCACCCAGCAGGGCAGGGGTAGAACTGGGAATAGGACCCATATCTCCCAAGCCCCAGTGTTGTAGGCACTAGGGCCAGTGGCTCCCAACCTTTCCAGACGACTGTACCCCTTTCAGGAGTCTGATTTGTCTTGCGTACCCCCAAGTTACACCTCACTTAAAAACTACTTGCTTACAAAATCAGGCATAAAACTATGAAAGTGTCACAGCTACACTATTACTGAGAAATGGCTGACTTTCTCACTTTTACCACATAATTATAAAATAAATCAATTGGAATATAAATATTGTACTTACATTTCAGTATATAGAGCAGTATAAACAAGTCCTTTTCTGTATGAAACTTTAGTTTGTACTGACTTCACTCACGCTTTTAGGTAGCCTGTTGTAAATCTAGGCAAATATCTAGATGGGCTGATGTACCCTCTAGAAGTCCTCTGTGTACCCCCAGGGGTGTGCGTACCCCTGGTTGAGAACCACTGCGCTAGGCAACACTGCCTTCCTACGTATCATCCATTCCCAATATTCAACATGCCCTAACTCTGAGCCTTTGTATATTTCTAACAATAGGAACAAGTTCAATTTTGCTAATAAGTCCTTGATAAAGTGCAATGCAACTTTACCCTTACAACCTCATAGTAGCTATTTTGTCCCACAGTACTATTCAGTCACAAAGCACAAGACCATTTTTACTGCTAGTTTATTTTTGGTAGGACATATGAATGCATAATAGACAACTACATCAATAATCCATTTTTCTTTCATTCTCTGCAAGACAACATAGTACACATTCAAAACAGAGCTCAAATAGACCTTAATGGGGTTTGAATGATTAGATTCTCTAATTGTATTTACTGTGTAAATCAATAACATTTAATTTCTTTAAAAATGCTGGCCATGCCATTTTAAAATTGAAGAGACAAGCTAGCTAAATTATTGATCAGATTTTAAGACTCAAGGAACCAATTAATTTTTTTTCTGCATGTCAAAATTGAATGAAAAATCCCATCAACTAATTTATGACAGTTACCGAATATCTATTTTACATAACGCAGCAGGGTTGTTTTATTATGATCCAGATCATATGAGATTATTAAACTCAGTATTTCATGCTCCCAGATAATATTTCACCACCACACAGCTTTTGATCCAACATAGTGAAAAATACAATATTGATTTTGTCCGAATCTCACCATTGAATCAGGGCCAGATCCCCATCTGGTTTAAATTGGCATCTGTGGAGTTCAGTGGAATTTCACCAGCTGAGGATTTACCCTTCAGATTTTGCTTCCTTTGCTGCGTACCCTAAAATAATGGGACTACTGTATCTGCAGTATAAGATTTACCTTTGGTTATTTATATGGCTCCGATTAGCATAGATTCAGAGTTCAAAACTAGAAGGGACCCTTAGATCATTTAGTCTGACCTCCTGTATGTCATTGGACCTTAAATTTCACCCAATTACCCCTGTATTGGGCCCAATAACTTCTGTCTGACTGCAGCAATTCTTCCAGAAAGGCACCCCATGTTGACATGAAGACATCGAGAGATGGAGAATCCACAAATTCCCATAGTAGTTTGTCTCAATAGGTAATCACCCTCACTGTTAAAAATGTGTTCCTGATCTGTGATTTGAATATTTGGCTTCAGCATCAGCCATTGGTTCTAGTTCTGCCTTTGTCCACCAGAATAAATAGCTCTTTAATATCTGAGCAATGGACCATCTTTAATGCATTTATCCTCACAAGAACCCTCTGCGGTACGGAAGGGCTATTATCCTCATTTTACCGATGAGAAACAAGGAGACAAAGTGACTTGTCCGAAGTCCTACAAAGGGTCGATAGTGCTGCAAGGAACTGAGCGTGGGTGCCTGGAATCCCAGACAAACACCTCAAGAACTGGACCATCTTTCTTCTCTTCTCCACTCGAGAAATTCACTCCTGTACAGAAAAGAAGCCTGAGATCTATGCACCACTTAAGCCCTCTTTTGAGTGCTTATATGAGTGTTAAATGGTGCATAGGTTATAAGTAGGACCCCAAAACAGGGGTGAATTTCACCCAACAGTCAGACAAACAATATTTGGCCCAGAAAATAAATACATAATGGACATGATGTTGTTCCAACATATCCACTCCTTAAATGGTAGGGAACTATTTAGGAAAGCAGAGTATTTATAAATGCACAATAATTATAGTGGAACACAACCTACCACCACAGGGGATAGAAGCAAAAGGATTCTCCCCCCCCCATGACAATCAGGATCCAGGCACTGCAAGGGGAGAACAGAAGATTAAACCAACTGACTGCATATTGCATTATTGTACTGTAAAGGTATATCAAGTGAGGTCTTTTATGCAAGCTTCTCACGTTCTGAACTCGGTGGTCGTTATGAGATCTGCATACAGACTGTGATGATAAATCTATGCAATTGTGTATATAGAAAACTGTATTCTTAATCTATATTACAACTTCAACTACACCTCACCGCAGGATGGCAAGTAGTCAAGCAGGAAGAAGCCCCTCCCAAACCAGCTGTTTACACAAAACTGGTTTCAAGTTGCTATCCCTTGGGCAGCCCAGAAAAAGACAATGATGGACCATTAGAGCTTATGGAAAGACATTAAGACATCCCAGGGAATTTCCCCACTCTCAACAAACATGCAGAAGCATGGACAAAGAGAAAAGGAAAAGACTTTTAATAGCAGGCTTGGGAGTGAATTTATCCAGAACTTGAGGGACAGTCTCAAGGCACAACGCTGTTCATAAACCTGGATTCCTTCTATAGCTAGGGGATACACTGAGAAACTATTTTATGGCAATAGATAACGTGTATGAGAAAACAGATTTTAATGGATATGGAAGAGTAAAGCCTGAGGTTGTGTGTTACCGTTTATTTTTTGCATAACTTTTATATGTTCAGTTTCTCTGACTATTTCAACTTCAAATCTGTGGTGTTTCTATTAAATATATATTTATTGCCAAACAATGCAGGTCTTTGGTGCTCAAACAGGTGTAGAGTATGCATGCTAAAGTCAGCTGGTGTCTGGGGGGTTGGTTTCACATTTCCAGGGATGATTAACCGGGGGCAGGGGTGGAGTTCAAATGTCTGGCAGTTAAGAATTTGGAAAGGACGTATTTGGAAGACTCGGGAATAGAAGGGCTGTTGGTGTCACCCTCCAAGCCGTAAATGGGCCGGTGAGAGCCAAGATGAGACTTATGGTAGTGGGCTGGCTGTTGTCAGCACAACTGACAACCCAGTGCACAGTCAACCTGTGGAACTCTTTGCCAGAGGTTGTTGTGAAGGCCAAGACCATAACAGGTTTCAAAAAAGAACTAGATAAATTCATGGAGGATAGGTCCATCGATGGCTATTAGCCAGCATGGGCAGGGATGGTGTCCCTAGCCTCTATTTGCCAGAAGCTGGGAATGAGCGACAGGGGAGGGATCACTTGATGATTACCTGTTCTGTTCATTCCCTCTGGGGCACCTGGCACTGGCCACTGTCAGAAGACAGGATACTGGGCTAGATGGACCTTTGGTCTGACCCATTCTTATGCTCTTATATTCTTATGAACCGTAGCTGCACAGCCCAAAGGCCCCCAGAGTTACAGGACACGCAGTGACAGAACCCTTTACTGGCCTGTGTAATCCCCAAAATGCCAACCGCTCACCCGCTGAACCGGTCACAAATATTCAGTGCAGCCTCAGAACATTTCTTTACTCACTTTTTCAGAAGCATGTTGAAGACGAGACATAGGCAATATATTGACATGGGGTGAATATTGAAAAGTAGCAGGCCTGAGCAGAAGGTAAGTGGGCGGAACACACTAACATCAGGGGTGTGAACAGGAGAGGAAGGGGGACCTAAAAACAGTATTTCCTGTGTCTGTGTTGGCTGGTAAGATTGAAAGCTTTTCTAGACAAGGGCTGTGTTTTGCAGTGTCTATAGTGTGACCTGCACCTTGAGTCCCTAATCTTGGTTGGGGATGTACAGGCATTAGCATACTGCAACTCATAAATTAACAAAACAGTTAACAACAGGAATAGGAACAGGGCTCACTGTGTAAGATGTAGAGGATAGAAATGTGAAAGGTTTCCCCCCCTCACCCCAGTTGGGCTGTTTAATGCAATTACTTCAATGCACAATATCTTTTTTCCAATTATTAAAAACAGAGTAATGTTTTCCAAGCTCTTGCACCGTAAACACATGCTAATGAACTGAAGTTTGTACTGAGCTGCATGATTTTTCACTTTTAATCTAAAAAACACAGAGGCAAGTGGCTAAACAAAAACAAAGAGAAATAATATTTATATATATAAATATATAAAGTTGTAGCTGCCCAGCGTTGTGAATATATGTAATAAATTATGCCATCTGTCTTGCCTCCATAGGTGTCAAACAGTGCCTGTTCCCACCTGAAAATAATGATCATTCCTTAACAATACTGTAGTCAAGCTGATTAGCATATACAGCACCCCTTCTGGCTGATTCACAGAGACGCACAGATGTTGCCTTCAGAGGGAGAGCATTTCATCTACCTCTCTGATTCAAGGGAAGGGATTTCCTGTGGCTAAAAAAAGACAGTTGTAAATGGCCGCTTCCAGAATAGAGAGAGGCAAGGAGGAGCATATCAGGTACCCAAATCTTAGAAGCTCTGTGTTTTCTCCCCAGCACCACTTCCCAAAAGGTGCGTCCAAGCTTATCATCAGTGCCGCTTCAGTTAAGGTGCTGCCTCCAGACATCTGGGTAAAACAATTCATTAATTCTGTTCCGTTTCATTACTCTGTGCATCACAGCGGGGCAAGTAGGACTGTTACTCCCCAGTGTTTAGAGATCAATATACTCTAGTCTCCGGTATTGAGTTCAGAACTTGACTTATTGGCCCTATTGCTAGTCTTTGTGCCCCTGCTTCATCTTCAAAGTTCTGGCCCCTACCCCATATCAGAGGTTTATTTGCCTCAAGGAGGATTTATTTTTTCCCATTGACGTCAGAGAGCATTGCAACATCCTTTTGGACCTACACAAAAGTCTTCACTCAAATGTTCCCCACCACTCTGGTATTGGAGCACTATACAAAACCGGAAGATGAACAGATGGGTAGCTGCTAAAGAGCACTATCTGCTGGCAGCTCAGAATATGTAGCCATGCTCACAAGTTAGTAGATTCAATAAAGTTGTTTTGGCTACCCCCTGCAAGTGGCTTCTTAAGTCCAGGTCTTAACAATGAACACCAACAGCTCCATTGGATACCAAAGGACTTCAGCACTAGAGCGAGTCAAAAGAAGAAGGTGGGTTCTGCAAAAATAATTATACTTTTTGGAAACAGCACAATGCCCATGGGAGTTGCAGTTTGTGTGCCTCTGCTCCCATGCTTCTGTGTTGGTGTGGGAAGGTGTTGCACCGTGGGCGTCTCTGACCATGATGCATCATGGGAGATGTAGACTAGCTGGGGTAGCCGCTCCATAGGGAATAGAATGATGAGGAAACTGCAATGGCGTATCCAGCTTTCAGCTGCAATATTTTGGTTTCCATCTGAGAATCAAACATGTCTTAATTTGGGGGTATTTAGCTTGACCAAAAAACAAACAAAAAAAAAAGTGACATTTTTCAGATTTTTTTCTTCAGAAAAAAAAAAGGGTCTATTGAGTCAAAAACCCATTTTCCCATTGAAAACCTGTTGTGATGGACAATTTGCAGCTCGTCCACTTAGCACCTTTGAAAATTAGGTGCCAAAGCTTTTTCCAAATGACACAGTGAAATTGTTTTGCTCTTATATTTGGAACATATGGCAAATTACCCATCGTGTGAGCCAAATAAGATATAATGCTATTTAGAAGTCAGGCCATTTTTAGGTTATCACAGTTTCAGTATATTATATTCCACAGCAGATAAAACATCTCAAAGGGTGTTTAATTACTCTTGTCAAATGTTGTATGTATTGGATTTACTGGTATTGAATTATGTATGCAGTCTGTCCTCGGCTACCTTTCATCTATTCCTTTTATTTTCTCCTTGGGAGGTAATTGTTTCCTGAACTGTGAAGGGCCTTTTAAAATAAAGTTTATTTAAAAACCAAAATGGAACACTTGCATAGCTATTATGCCACATGCTATGGTCTGACCTAATAGGTGCTTGGAACTTAATGCAATGTATAACCCTACCCAACACATATACTTGCTCCATTCATTTCCCTGGAGTTTAGTCTGCAGAAGAGAAGAATGAGGGGGGATTTGACAGCTGCTTTCAACTACCGGAAAGGGGGTTCCAAAGAGAATGGATCTAGACTGTTCTCAGTGGTAGCAAATGACAGAACAAGGAGTAATGGTCTCAGGTTGCAGTGGGGGAGGTTTAGGTTGTATATTGGGAAAAACTTTTTCACTAGGAGGCTGGTGAAGCACTGGAATGCGTTACCTAGGGAGGTGGTGGAATCTCCTTCCTTTGAGGTTTTTAAGCTCAGGCTTGACAAAGCCCTGGCTGGGATGATTTAGTTGGGGTTGGTCCCACTTTGAGCAGGGGGTTGGACGAGATGACCCCCTGAGGTCCCTTCCAACCTTGATATTCTATGATTCTATGAATCTATGATACACAGAGGCAGGTTTTACCTTTATCCTTCTGCCATCCCAGGTTTTAATTGCTGCTTACTGTCACACACTGTGCTTTCTAATTTCCAGAAAAGTACGACTCTGCTGTGGAACTGTGCAAAGTGCCGAAATGATCTAGGCTGATGAGCAATTTAGTAAGTGGCAGGAATGTATAATAAATCCCCCGGGTGGCTGGGGGAGGGAAGCATCTTTCGGTGTTAGAACTGTATTCCTAAACTGCTTTGATCTACTTTCATTTGAGTTGTATAAACCTTTGCTAATTGATTTAAAATCAGCACAGGACATTGTCTTAAAGAAGCTTTGGTTGTATACAATCTCATTTGGAGTAATACAACAAGGTTAAGCATGTCCAGTTTAATGGCTATCATTTTATTTATACAGGACCAGATTCTACCCAGTTGTTGCACTGGGTAGAGAAGGGAAAGGAAGACACAAGCCATGTTCACAGATGCATAAGCCTAGATTCTCAATAAGGACTCGTTATTTTTTGTGCCTGTGATGGGGTGTGACTCACCACACTAACACCTCCTGCTGGCTGTCCTGGGGATTAGCTCTGCGAGCCAGCACTCCTTCTTCTGGTGATGTCTCGCAGCTGTCACTTCTGCTCCTGGACCCATGTTGTTCCAAGGACCACGACATCCTCTTCAGGACACAGCCCTCTGGTTGTGTCCCACTCCATGCTCCTCCCTTCTGGGGACAGTACTGCAGTCCGCTGGTCCAGCCACTTCCTCAGTGTCCAGTGGGGAGGTGGGGGGGGGGGGACCCAGGGCTGCCCATGACTCCAAATCCAGGCCCAGGGACTCTGTAGATGGCAGCAACATGCTGCGTCCCCGCCAATCTCTCAGCACATTTCCCTGGGCCACTTCCCCGCCACGCTAGCATCTTCTTCACCCTTTACCTCAGGGCCTCACCATGCCAGTGTTAGCAGCCAGCCCAGAGCACATTCTCACGCCCCTGATCCTGCCCAGCACCGCTCTGTCCAAGGTACTAGCATCCTTTCTCCTGCAAGGCAGTCAGTACTCTTTCCTTGAGCTCTAGAGGGCAACTGCCTCCGCTCTGCCATGCAGCTCTTCTTATATGGGTCTACCCGGCCCTGATTGGCTGCTCCTCGCAGCCCCTCTTCAATTGGCTGCTTTATGCACAGCCTCCCCAGGGTTCCATTAACCCCTTACTGACCAGTGTGGCCCATCACAGTGCCCAAATGGAGAGACACCTTAAAAAGGGGTCTGATCTTCAGAGGGGCGAATGCTCAGCACTTTCTGAAAGTTAGGCCCATCTACGGTGTCTCAAGTCGGGTACCTGAAACTCACTCGTCATGTTTGAAAGCCTTGGCCATAAATTGTAAGGCCAGAAGGAAAAGTTATGATAACCTAGCCTGACCTCGAACAACAAGACAGACTTTTTACCCACTGATAGGAAGCCACCTTCTGCAGGGCAAGAGAAAGCCCAGCTAAGCTTGGCATCAATCAATCAAACTCTCTCTATATCTATATATATCAATAGATATCTATCTACATATATATGAGCTGATAGCAATACACAATATAATAAAGAATTAATTGGAAAAAATGAAAAATGTGCTAAAGTAGCTAAGAGGAGAAACATGTAGAGCATGCAAAGGTGACTCAAACACACACAGAATGCCACTCTCCCTGTGCTAATACTTGGTTCAATCAGATTATTTCTGAACTAAAGCAGATTATCCCAATGTTATTAAAACATTAACTTTGACAGGGAAAGTGGGTAGTGAGAGAACACATGATAGCAAGAGTTCTCATCTGTTAATTTATTGGGCTGACCACAACATGTTCAAGATTTGTGCACTTTGAAGTCCTGGCTTTAAAGGTTTCAAAAAGAAATGTGAATTCTCATTTTATCTAACATCATTCC
Source organism: Eretmochelys imbricata (assembly GCF_965152235.1). Taxonomy (NCBI): domain Eukaryota; kingdom Metazoa; phylum Chordata; order Testudines; family Cheloniidae; genus Eretmochelys; species Eretmochelys imbricata. The sequence continues at coordinate 9,689,807 of NC_135597.1, forward strand.
ATTCTGTGATTGCATTCTTTCTCTAAACTGTGCCCAGATGTCAAATCCAATAAGAGCATTAATTAGGTCTGATTTCTTTAATGGTCTAGTTTTATTAAACCCTTGGCAGGCATGACGACAGTGCAGCTTGTGCCAGCAACAAACTCTGAGTCTGGAAATACAAAACACACACACACACCCCCCACACTACACAAACACCAATACCAAAGACCTGCATAAGTTTGCAATGAAATGGGCAGCACAGGTTTTCAACTAAGTAGGCCTGTCTTGGGATATCAGTCACGGGCCAAGATTTTCAGAAGTAGATTTTGGAAGCCTCCACTTTTTTAAGGTGGCCAACATAAAAAAGGGGCCTGATTTTTACAGAGTGCTGAGTAGGGCAGTGCCCTACCTCAAAGGGGTGTTGTGAGGATAGATACGCTGAAGACTGTAAGGTGCTCAGCAATAGGCGTGGGGAGGGAGGGGCTATAAGTATCTTAGACAGCATGTGAAGAGCTTTGAGACCCTAAGATATACATCAGTGCAGTGTTATCATCCCTCTGCATCCTTGTAGGTTCATGTCTCCTCCTCCTCCACTGACCTAATGTTCTGCTCCTGAGATTGGCTAACAAAATGAAGTATGGCTAACAAAATCTATGAATTTTGTTGGAGCTGGCTCAAGCTCTGTATGGGTCAGTAAGTAAAATACAAGATGACAGCAATCATCCTTCTAGCTCTGCTTCTAGAGAACTAAGTGACACAACCAGCCCGTTCTTTTGTTCCATCCTCTCACTGAAGTGTCTGTTTTCTGCATGTCAGATTGATTCGAGTTAAAAAAAAAAAAAAGTCCTAGAGCACATGGAATGACGTCTAACAGTCTAAATCATCAAGAGCGACTGACAGGAAAACAACATCGTTACACATGTGAGACCGCACGCAACCAACACTGTCAAACAGGGAGCAATCTACCCTGATCTGCCAGTGAAACACTGCTGTGGGATATCATGCAACTGATGCAGCCAATGCTCAGAACAGTAACCCTCAGGCTAATGGAGCGAGCCACTGAAATCCCATTGAAATTAAAATGGGAGTTAGGCACTTATCGCTCTTGGAATTCTTTGGAAAATCCCATCTGTAAACTATAAACATTCATACAGCATTTTATTGTCTGGTATGTGTAATATAAAATTAGTTATATACATATAAATATTGATTGTATGACTCTAATATGAATATATGTAATAATAATAATATCTAGCTTTTATTTGGCACTTTTTGGCAGTGGACCTCAGAGAGCTTTACAAGAGGTCAGTATCTCATTATCCCCATTTTACAGATGGGGAAATGGAGGCACAGAGAGGGGAATTGATTTGCTCCAGGCCATCAAGAAGGTCAGTGGCAGATCTAGGAATAGAACCCACTTCTCTGATGTTTCAGGCCACTGCTCTATCTAGCAGTCCACACTGCCTAACATATGTACACATGTTAACATACTTTGGAGTTGTTTAGGCCTCTTTCCCCCCGTTACGTCTCATGTGAAACAAAAGTATTTTCTTTGTTTGGAGTTATTTTTTGCAATGAAAGCCCAGAACATGCTGATGCAAGTGGGCATTTTCTGAGACAGTTTCCAGTTAATGAAAAGGAAAAACAAAACAAAATACCTAGTTTTCCATAAAGAAAAGCTCTGATGAAGACTTTGAGCCAAGTCTCCTACTAACATGCACAAACACGCCCACCATACATAAGACAATAGCATGCTTATTTGTCTTCCTGCCTCACAGTATTGCTGGTATAAGCAATAAGGGATGGGTTGTTGTTGGTTTTTTTGGCTCTTGTAACCTTCCTGCTATTGGAATACTCAGTGGAGTCTCTAAAGAGGCCTACTCTGTTCCTTTCAGAACTCATAACTCATTTTTGAAAAATAATTTAGAATATCTATCAAAACCTACAAGCATTTGCTGAACTGGGGAAAAAGCTTTTCCTGGGTCTCAGTGCAGTATATTACTTCAAAGACTTCAGAAGTTGCTGTAGCTTTCCTGTTTTGGGGTCAATACATCACAAGTTCAGACTATAATGACAACTAATCACAAGCTATGATTTTATCAGCATAATGTAACAGTTGCCATCCAATCAATTGCATAACATTTATTATTACTGCTTACTATTAACTTTGAGAGGCCCCAGCTGAGATCAGAGCCCCATTGTGCTAGATACTGTGGTAAGGAACAATCGCTGCCTCGTGGAGCTTACAGTCTGAAAACAAGAGGTAGACTAAGAAAGGGAAGGAAAAGTTACCACCACGTATGCGTTTTGCAGGACTGGCACTTTAGCTTTTGTGGGAGGGGGAAAAAAAAATCAAATCCCTTGCATGGAGGAGGCTTTGAAGAAGATGTGTGAAATGACAGCAACAGAAGCCTGCAAACCGATCCTGGTTTCGGAATATCCTGCAAAAGGGAGGCTTGGATCATTTTTGCTCAACAGTTCACTTTGGCTAAACTCCAAGCAAACTTGGGTCAGTTTTACATCAGTTTTAGGCTGGATTATGGGTATGCCTGGAAGCCATGAGAGAAACCTGTTTTCCACACAATGCCAGGTGAAGCTCAGGGGGGAAGAAAAGATCTCACAAACCTCAGGTCAAATAAAATCACCAAGCTACAAAGGGCTTTACTTTGAATTTTTTATGGTCTCTATCAAATTTGATCAAATCTTCCTTAGTTGCTAAAATAGAAAACAGTCAATGTCATGGAAACAATGAAGTTCATCCTAGTGTAAAGGGCAAGCAAAAAGACTTAAGTCCCAATTAAGCCTTCAAAACAAGGGTTTAGGCGGTCCCCAGGACTTGTGTTGGCACTTTGCACAGGGATATATTTCACCATCAGAAACTAAATGCCATTTTCCCCAAAGGGTTTTATAACACAGCCTCTTAATCCAGACATTTTTCAGTCCCATGAAATGTAAGGATATGATATTTCTTCTTAAAATTAACTGACAAGCAAACAAAACTCTGTATTAAAAAAAGAGAGACAGACTAAGGCCACTGTGAGGACCTGTTCCTTCAGAAGTACAGTCCTACTAAAAGAGCAGGAACAATTTTTGCAAAAGGGAGATCTCAAATATGAATAATTTTCTTTGTATTTAACACTTTGAATCCAGTATCCTTTCACTGAGTTGATTTATCTTAGGAAGGACATTCCGGGTACGAGTACAGTGCAGCTGGGCGGGTGTAATTCCCAGTTGGGATATACACACATACACTAGCTTGGTCATAGAATCATAGAAGGTCAGGGTTGGAAGGGACCTCAGGAGGTCATCTAGTCCAAACCCCTGCTTAAAGCAGGGCCAATCCCCAATTTTTGCCCCAGATCCCTAAATGGCCCCCTCAAGGATTGAACTCACAACTCTGGGTTTAGCAGGCCAATGCTCAAACCACTGAGCTATCCCTCCCCCCAAACTAACGTGCTAAAAACAGCCAGTGGCCGCAGCTGCCTGGGCAACGGCAGAGTACGTCTTGGATAAAATTGTACGCAGGCAGCCAGGCTGCGTTGCGACTCAGCTCGACCAGAGCTAGCACATGTACATCTATCGACCCAAGCTGGAAATTCTACCTCCTGTGCTGCTGGAGTGGAGACACATCCTAGTCGACTTTTCCATTGGTTTGAACAAATTCAGTTTCCCTCCATTTTAGGAGAATGTGCATTTGGTAAGCAAATTTCTCCTTGTTTTCTCTAATCGGACTGTAAAAGCCCCGCTTGGTTCGCCCAAGTCTTTCTGATTGTTCACAGAGATCAGACAACAGCTGCAAAATTAGTTGTGAGCTGGAAAAATGTTTTCATATAATGGCATGCAAGACTGCACGCCTTCTTTGTTCTAATGGGAATGAGGTAATCATTGTAGCTGTGCCGAAAAATTGCACACCTAACCAAGTCATTACATCACTCTGTACAAGTCCTTTGTGTGGATGAGACATTGAATTCTTGTTCCATTGTTCCATGTGACTCTTGTGGTACTTTTCCCCTCCTTGCCCCTGGATACTCAACTTCCTCCAGTCAGTCGAGTTTTTTTGTGCCAGGGTCTCCTTGAAATCATAGTGGAAGGGTGCCGGCAGGGCATATTCTGTGAGGTCCCTTACACTTCGTGATTCGCTCTCTCCCCATCAATGCTCAAAACAGCCCTCATCTGTTGACCTTCCCAGAATCAGCGGAACTTCAACGGAGCAGAGGCATTATGCTGGCCTGATACACGAGGATGAATTTCACTCTGAATCAATTACTTGCTGTTATTTATTTACCAAGCTCAAGTAATAGGCTTTGGTTAGATTTAAACCAGCTAAAGGAAGGACAGCCTGGAGGTTAGGACACCTATCTGGGATTTGGGAACCCCCAGATACAATTCCCTGGTCCACCACAGACTCCCTATGTGATCTAGGGCAAGTCATGCACCCTCTCAGTTCCCCATCAGTAAAATGCGGGGTGGTAGAGCAGTGCTATCCCACGGGGGTGCTGTGAGGATACATGTATGAAGGGTTGTGAGGAGCTGAGGAGGACATTACCAAGATATTTTATTTAGTCATGTCAGAGAGAGCACGACTGCAGAAGTCCCTCAAAACAGTTGAAACTCTAAGGGATTCTTAAGTCATTCTAAAAATATATTACCAGGGAGGAAGGGCAGTGTGGCTGAATGTAAAACAGCTTTCTTCTTCAGGAAAAAAATGACATGTTTATTATTCCTCCTCTTTTGTATCCTCCATTTTTTATCCTCTTGCTCATTTCCACACTGCATACTACTGGAAGTCAATAGTGTAACTGAAAGCTTTGTGAAGATATGTTTGTTCAGTAAACAAGTTAAATGTGTTTGTATAATTCTTACTGAAGTAAGATTTAGCCTTTACTGAATGGCTACATGCTGTGTATTTCTCTCTGCAGATATATGCTTAAAAAAGAAAAAAGAAGAATAAAAAGAAGAGGATTTAAAATAAACAAACAAGCCACCGAAAGTTTCCAGCCATGAATCTTATTATGAAGGAGAGAGAAAGTAAAAGAGGGTGACTGAGGATCTTTCAAAGGATGTGTAATACATTTCCATGACAACTATACATGTACTGAATACAAGGACAAATAAAAAACAATAGAATTATGATGCGAATGTTTCAGAATGAAACAGTGGATAAAAAACGTCAGAGAGATTCTACTGTTGATGTTAAATGGAACTCTTTCCAGAATAAGAGACTGAGAAAGATTGGCAGAATTTGACCCACAGGTAAGAAAACAAACTAGTAAAATGATTTTCACAAGTGTTTGGCATAATACTGCTCCCACTAAGGCAGTCAGGCCGAGTGCTTTTGGAAATCCCACGTATGTGCATCCCAGATTTTTAACTCCTAGAAGATGATTTTTGCAGATACTTCCCCCAAACATCTGCACAGTTAATCTCTCCAAAACCAGAGAGTTCTAGTAAGATAGCCCATCCCATGAGACACGAGCAATAAAAAGTCAGGGATAAAAATGGTGAGACTTTGGAGATGAAGGAAAAGTCCCTCAATGGGTGAAATACACCCCTGTACAGAAAGCCAGCTCAAGGTCCATGAATTACTTGAAGCCCACTTAGGTCCTCAAAATAGAGCTTTGGGCAGCGCATTCACCTTGTGCAGAATCTCCGCAGAGATATAAAATGCATCCGATATTTGACTGTCTACCTCCAAATCAGAAATGGACAGTTATACAGCATTGATACGCTACTGAACCAAACTGGTCCTAGTTGTTTCATTAGCAATAAATGACACAGGTGGTAGAGTTCTGACGTTTACTGAGCATGCACAGAGGCCAGGGACACATGCGTAGAGGCCTGTGTTTGTCGGTAGCAGCCTGGTCACAGCTTGCATTCCTGAGCGTCTGGTTTTGCATGACATTAGGTCCCTCTTTCTCTAGTTCCATTTGTTGCACTACTACCCACAGATGTTGAAAGCATTAATTTTGGCTGCATGATGCCATACCAATAAAATTACCTCTGGCGCAGTCTCCACTTCGATCACAAGCCTATTCAGCACCCACTGTGGCCTCTGTGACCCCCAAACAGTGCCAATCTGACTACTAACATTGCAGGATTATGCAGAAGGGGAGGGGTACCAAAGGGGCACCTTGCACCAGGCCTCCTATTAGAGAAAGCGCCCAAGCCAATTGCCAGCAGTCAGATTCACAGGCATGGCATTTAATGCACAGTGGAAAACATGCATCAAGCGTGATGCACAGGGGAAAACATAATCCCAACTATATATACAAAATAAAGGGAGTCTAAATGAGCTGTTACCACGCAATGGCTAGTAGCGAAGATGGTCTGGAATGGAAACCCATGGGTGTCCCTAGACCTTTGACTGCCAGATGCTGGGATGGGAAGATCACTCAATAATCACTCAAGATCTGGGATGGGAAGATCACTCAAGATTGCTCTGTTCTGTTCCCTCCCTCTGAAGCATCTGGCACTGGCCACTGTCGGAAGACAGGATACTGGGCTAGATGGACCATTGGTCTGACCCAGTCTGGCCATTCTTATGAGGATTGCTCTTCACTACAGTTGCATTTAGCAGCTGTTAGCTGAAGTGAATACTGTTCATGCGTCAGTACTGGAAGCATTCAGCTTTACAACAGCTACTGCATACATATTACTTGCTTAAAGGCAATTCTTTGAAGTTTATAATCTCTTCTCTTTCTTGCGTACTTCTTCCCCTCCCTCCCCCCACGTGTGTTTTAATGTCTTACCAGGGTGAATTGTGCTTTGGCATGGTCTTTGATACTGTCTTAGTGTGTATTATAAAGATAACAAGAATTGTGGCTACGGGGAGTCTGAACAAGTCCCCAGAGGCATGTTTCTTTTCAGCTCTTGTTTTATCAACAGCTGATGGCATAGAGCGTTAACATGAAGCATCATTAGTATTACAGCTTGTATTAACTTTGCAGGAGGAGATATTTCTTCCACCATTTCCACAGGACTATTGTCTAAAAGCAAAGTAGCAGGTTTCTTGCTAAATAGTGGAAGAATCTATCCCTTGTTAGTCACATTCGGTAGTGCTTTGCTTAGCGAGTACTCTCGCTCATTTTAATGGGACTACTTGAAGAGTACTGAGCTGCTGAATGCTAGGATGGAAGGAAGGAACCTTAGTTTGTATGATCCAGGGAAACTGGTCATCAGAATTGTAAGGGCGGGAAACTGCTGGCGGAGTATTTGGAGTTTTTAGGTTGCCTGGCTTACTGGCAGTGGGTTATATATTAATGGTACTGAAGAACTTGTATGGAGTGTGGAGAGGTGCCATTTTCATTTGCCTAGCATTTTTATAAAGCTAAGTAAACAATTAAGAAGTCATTTGAACCATCAAACTTAATTCAATGTGAAGGCAAACCAAAAGTTTACAGACTCAACATGTCCAGATCTATTACTAATCCTTGTTAACAGAGACCATCCAACCCCTCCCCACCCGCCAACATTCACAAAAAAGGCATCTCAAAACATATTTCCCTCTTTTCTGGTAAAAATTTGACTATATGGCACTTTTATCAAAATTTTAAACATTTAAAAAGATCGAACAGCTCTAAATTCCACAACAAGGAGGGAAGAATCTATTAGCTCACGTATCCGGTCTATAAGATCTAAAGTCCGAGGAACCACATTTCAGTGCCCACTGGGTCAGCTCAGCCTTCTTAAAGTAGATAAATAACCAAGTAATAAATGAATGAATACGATTGAAAGTGACTCTTTTGGATGACACTTCATCTAAATCACTCTGGTCCCCCAAATTGAGTGTTCATACAACCTCATGGCACAAGTTTCTCCTTTGTGGACAGCAAGAAAACCAACTCATCTTATTCCCTGCTTCTGTGAACTGAACCAGTGCCCACTGGAGTCCATGGAATGAGGCCCACTCACTTCAATAGGCTTTGGACCGTGTACCAAAAGAAAGATTCCTTTTCGGCACTTTCAAAGTCAGGTTTGAAAAATGCACTTCTGTGAGTGCAGTCCCACTTATTTCTCACCCTAAGCTACAGACAGTTTTCACCAGCATAACCTCTCATTACTATATGTAGCACAGTGTTTAAGCATATACATTTTGTTGATAGCTGTCACTTCAATTAGTTCACCAGTTGATTTTGTGTAATTACAATAGTTTGTCATTTGGTTGTTCTAACTAATTTGTAGTCTCACTTATATAAATTAGATTGATTTATAGGAGTGTTTGCGTGGATTACCTTGTATGCGCAAATTGCAACTGGAGCTCTCCTTAGCCTGCTTGATCATTTCACTGCATCACGCACTCCCACTGGTGGTTTTTATTTTTTGTCCTAGGTGATAAAAAGAGAAATCACTGATGAGAACAAAGCGCTGGTATTCCTGAGACCAGATGTTCTTCCCTTGTTGCCTGGGCATTTTGAGTAGGCTGAATTTTAGAGAAGGCAAGTGAGGCAACCCTTATTTAAAAAGAAAGAGTGATTATTCTTGCATTGAAAGTGTTAGAAAAGGACAGTGGGGGGCAAGACTCCTGTGTTTTATTCTCAGCTCTGCCAATGACTCGGTGTGACACCTTGGGCAAATCATTTAACCTCTCTGTACCTCAATTAACTCAAGTGTAAAATAATTAATTCAGGTTTATAATTATACAGCAGCTTTCATCAGGGGATCACAAACTGACTCAAATTATTATTAATAATAGTTCCAAACATCAGAGTTCCCTGCAGTATTACTAGTCTGCTCAAGGACATCACTGTAGAATGGACACACATCGCTCTGTGTTGTAAATGCTACATTGTATAGCATTTATAACACAGGTAACTACTTAAAAGCATAAGCCGCAAATGCCTCAAGGCCTGATTTTCCATTGCAATGTACCTTGTGTCATTACTATAGCTGTGTGAAATGGGCGTAAAACATTACCAGATCAGAATGGCAGTGTTCTGCATTCACTTTGCACTGGTGAAAATTTCTAGATAAGGTCCAGCCAAGAATCAGGACCCCAGATATTAGCACTCTATTAATGTTCCAACTGTGTATCATTAGTGTAAAGTATGCACATTCTGAAAAGTCATGAAAACATTTCTAATCAGATTAGATTTTGCAAAACTAGAGCTGGCTGAAAAACAGAATTTCTGTCCTACTGAAAATTGAGATGTTGGAAGAAAAATTGATCCTGAGTCAGGACAAAAAGTAAAACCTTTAAATTTCTCATAGAAATTCCAGAAACAGCTCTGTGCAAATCCCCTTGGTTGGTAACCAAAATATAATGCTTCGAGTGAGAGCTACATTGTGGCTTTGCTGCTAGCCTTTGAAAAAAAGAAGCAGTACACAGCTGCACCATCCCAGAAACAACACAGGGACAGAACTATGCTGCACGATTACTGACCCACACCACCAGCAAATTATTTCTCCCCCTTATGGCTAATCCACTTCACTGACTGGTGTGCAGAGAAAGACAGAGTCTAGGTTCTATACGCTCCCTATCCAGCCGTTGCCCACCTGCTTAGGGAGGACAAAGGTGTAGTGGGCCCCCTGTGACCAGAGCCAAGGTCTGGTAGCACCACAGGGGCATTACTAGGGCCTGAATGGAGTGTGGGGTAGTTTCTTACCCGCTTTTGCATCTCTCCACAGGCACATAATCGAGCCCCAAACTGGCAGTGTTGGGAAGTCGTTAAAGAATATCTCATTGGGATATTGTGATGATAAATACATTGAAAGTGGAGTCGTGCAGGTAACAACTTCCAATTCTTGGGGAAAATCTACAATTTCTACGTTTGTTTTTATGAACCTTTAAAGTTCATTGGGGGCTGGAGGAGGTGTCAAGCGAAACATTTCGTTTTTATTTCAAAATCGTTTTGATTATCACATAATCTTGCATAAAATACATTTCAAATTAAAAAGTCACCTCAGAATGAAAATGTTCCATTCCGAAAGTGTCAAAAGGTTCCTCTCCCCCACGCCCGCAACCGAACTTGGTCAAAATAGACACGTTCCCATGGAAAGTTTCAGTTTGGATGAAACCACATATTTTGATGGAAAAGCGTTCCATCAGAAAGTTTTTGACCAGCTCTAATTAAAAGATTATGAGGGTGTAGCCAGGGTGGTCACCCCGCTCCTGCCTGGAAGGGCTTCTTAAACCAGCCCTGGGAGAGGGCTGGGGCAGGGGAAACGCTGGGCTGAGTGGAAGGCAGCCTGTGCTGTGGCCACGCCCCAAACAGACCTGGCTGACCCTATAAAAGCCAGTGAAGGCAGGAGCCGGGGCACTCTCTCTCTAGCCTGTGGAGAGGGAAGGACCTGGCTGCTGGGAGTATACCAAGGTATCTGAGGTAGAGCAGGGCTGGGGGAAGGCCAGAGGAGCTGGGGAGCTCTGGCCTGGAAACCCCCCAGGCTGCAGGCCTAGTGGAAGGCTAAATAGGTACTGGAGTTGCAGGGGGCAGCCCAAGGGGTAGGCAGAGGCAGCAGGTCCAAATCCCCCTCGCCTATGACGAGTGGTGCTTACACTGCAGTCGGCCCCAGGGAACGGGGGCGAGGTGATGACTGGCAGTGGCCATAGACTGAGGCGAGGTGGGGGTTGGGGGTTCCCTGGTGGCAGCACCCCGGCATGAAAGGGGGCACCGAGGTCCAGGAGGGACTTGGGGCCCAGCGGCAAGCGAGACACCGGCCTGCAGAGGGCGCTCCGGAGGCTGGTGAGCTGATAACCAGCAAGAGGCGCCGCAGAGGTGAGTCTGACACCGTTACAGCGGTGCACAGATACTACAGTCATAAGGGACATGCAACTACAACAGACAGATCCCCACAGCAGAAATTATGGGAATAATGGCACCTTAAATCTTCTCAGGCAGAAATTAACTAGTTAGGTTCTTAAGAGATGCAAGGTTAAAAAAAACCAAACAAACCCACAACGTATCAACTTTTTTGAAGTTGACCATATAGTATACCCCCCCAAAAGTGCCCCCTCCCTGCCAAAAAAGACGCAGCTAAGAAGTGGCACAGGATTGCTGCCAATTCAAAGCCCTGTCTATACCCTGCAGCATTAGGAAATCAGACAACTCTTGGTTTTACTATAAATAAATAAAATATGGAGGAGGAAAACGCCTCTTGCTTACAGCAGTGTAAATCAGGAGTAACTCCGCAGTGAAGTTTTGCTGGAGTAAAGGAGAGGAAAGCAGGCTTCGGGTTCCATAAAACCAGAACATCAGACTCAAAATAGTCTAACTGCAGTCTCATCAGACAGTAAGAGAGAAGAAACAATGTCGAGAAAACTATAATTTCATTGCAGAGGTCTGATGATATCAGACCAAACCTGAAGTGATACTGGAGCAGGTTGTTAAAGATTGAATTACTACTTGAGCTTGCAGTCATCAGAAAGAGACCGATACCTTCTTCTATTCTATAGATTATATTAGATATATATTATCTGCCGACAGCATCTGCCAAGATAGCACGTTGTTTACTCAATATGTTGGTTGGATAGGGCTCTATCAAGGCCATAGTGCCAGGTAAACAGGCTCTTACTCCTAGCATCTGAAATAACTGGGTACAATTAACTTAGACTTGAATAAAGACTGGGAGTGGATGGGTCATTACACAAAGTAAAACTATTTCCCCATGTTTATTTCCCCCCACACACCCACCCCTACTGTTCCTCAGACGTTCTTGCCAACTGCTGGAAATGGCCCACCTTGATTATCACTACAAAAGGTCCTCTCCCGCCCCCAGCCCCGGCTCTCCTGCTGGTAATAGCTCACCTTACCTGATCTTGTTACAGTGTGTATGGTAACACCCATTGTTTCATGTTCTGTGTTTATATATGTCTCCCCACTGTATTTTCCACTGTATGCATCCGATGAAGTGAGCTGTAGCTCACAAAAGCTTACGCTCAAATAAATTGGTTAGTCTCTAAGGTGCCACAAGTACTCCTTTTCTTTTTGCGGATACAGACTAACACGGCTGTTACTCTGAAACCTGAAATAACACTGCAATTGTCAGTTCATTAGCGATCAGTCTCTTCCCTGGAACAGAAGAGTGCACGTGTTTCTGCCACATGCTTGTTATATCTCATCATATCCCTTTGACTTGAGGATCATGAGGGTTCAAATCAAAGGATTTTTGTTACTCTGTTAAGCTTTTCAACCATCACTGCTGGGCTGGGATGCAGATAACTATTCATAAAGACAATGAAGCTACAGGGTAGGTTTTGACTTTATTTCCCCCACTTCTCTTTGTATACAGTATTGAAGCTGTGTATAAAAAAATAAAACAAACAAAAAAACCTCAGACACCCCTGCCCTTTCAGGCTAAGTTCTACATTTTTTTTTTCCCTGCATGACAGATGTCACTTCAAGTTGCTAGGTCTGCATGTATCGACTGTAATGGAAATGGACCAGATCCCCAGGTAATTTAAGTAACTTTCAGCTACAGTGATTTACGTCAGCTGAGAATCTGGCCCACTGAGCTTAAAATTTATGTAGGATTTTTCCATATTCTCCAGATACTTGGCAAACTTGTTTATAATTTAGTTCTCTCGATAGTGTAGATTGGGAATACAATTTTCAAGAGTGCTTGGGTGATTTATGATCCTAAATCCCATTGTAAATCAATGTGCACCAGAATTTCACACAGCTGGGAAAAGCTCCTAGGATGAATCCGTGTTTTGTTTTGCACACAGAACCCAAACTCCCCACTTTTTTAGGCCAGGATCTCAGACTCACCCATCATTTCTACTCCTTTTTATTTACATATTAAACTTGTAGACAGCAATATAAACTGCTTGCTAATCCAGGTTTCCCAGGAGGTAATGTTTGTTTTTCTCCTCTGTTCAAATGCTGCAACCAACTGTCCTTGAAAGGCCCGAAAAAAAGGAAGCAAGAGACAAGAGCTGGAAGTTCCATGCTCCAGGTATTATTCTTTCGGGGGGAAAAGGTATGCTGCCTTTGCATCAGTCTAGGCAAACAAAACTGATTTCAAACAAGCTCACACCAACCCAATTTAAAGTCCACAGACCAGGTTGTTTTAATCAGTCTCTCTAGCCTGTCCAAACACTAACCAGGTAGACTTCTTCCGAGGCAAGAGAAAGGATTCCCCGACAGGTTTAGTGCTCCAGTTGGCTAGCAAAGTCCCTTCTTCCTCAGTCTCAGGAAGTACTTCTCTCCAGCCCCCTGCTGTCTTCTGCAGAGATGGCTTTTTGGAGCTGTAATCATTTCACCATTTCACGAAGCGTAACCTCCAGCAGCTGACGTGGGAAATAATGAGCACAACCGGTTCCCCAGGGCGTTAAACAAAAACAGCCCCCACCTCACCCCAGCAGCCCCTCAACAAAACATGCAGACAGAGAATGTAGTGAAGAATCACAGGTGGGCTGACATGTTACAGATGCACAGCTGAGGCACACGTGCTCTGTGTTCCTACAGCTGAGCAAAATACACACACAATGGGGTTTCCTCCTCCTTCCCCCACCCTTCTGTTTTCAAAATCAATAACACTTTGGAAACCAGTCAGGATTCCTAATTCATCCATTGTCTAGGTTGTTCCTAACTATCAGATGCTGCTTTGAAGCAATCCTGTCAATTAATAAACATTCTGTTTCAGCACCCGTTGGGTGTTATTAATAGCTTGTCTTGTATATTCACATTTCTTCCAGTTGAACAGATATATTTTGTTCCAAGAATCAGCGAAATTAGATGAAAGAGACAGATTAGGTTATTTTACTGCAGTGGTTCTCAACCTTTCCAGACGACTGTATCCCTTTCAGGAGTCTGATTTGTCTTGCGTACCCCCAAGTTTCACCCCACTTAAAAACTACTTGCTTACAAAATCAGATAAAAAATATAAGTGTCACACCATATTATTACCTAAAAATTGCTTACTTTCCCATTTTTACCACACAATTATAAATCAATTGGAATATAAATATGGACTTTCATTTCACTATATAGAGCAGTATAAACAAGTTATTGTGTGTATGAAATTTTAGTTTGTACTGACTTTTAGTGCTTTTTATGTAGTCTGTTGTAAAACTAGACAAATATCTGGATGAGTTGATGTACCCCCTGGAAGAGCTCTACGTATCCCCAGGGGTACACATAGCCTGGTTGAGAACCACTGATCTACTGGTGCTGCAAGACCATGTTAGCTGATGGGGTTATGTGTACTGTTTTCTGATGGCAGTACTCTCTGCTCAACATTTTCCAAAGTGATTCACAATTTTGGGGTCCTATTTTGAGATGCAATATTAAGAAGGCAATTGCTCATCACTTTTTGAATATCAGACTCCATTAAGGTGTCTGAAGTTCCCAAAATCACTAGTCCTTTTTTTAAATTTTAGTCCCTTGCATTTTGTTTCACTTTGCAGGTTTGGCTGAACCCTAAAATTTCAATTGACTTAGCACTGAAACACAGATATGTCTCACTTTGTCATGAAAGCTAAACCACAACGTTCATCTGGAAGAACTGCATGGAGTTCAAAGTTTTTCAGATTAGTTTTGCAATGCTTACAACTAGTCCGAGTTCACAAACCCTTTTCTCCATGCAACTGAAACCAACGTTTCCCCCCCACACACACACACACACTTCTCAAAGAATACCATGTTTTATAGAAAAGGTTTTCTAACTGAAGAGAATCCTGTAATCTTGGTTTGGGAAATTTGGATAGGGATCCAGTTCTGAACTTGGCAACTCAGGTCTCTACAACTGAGTTCAACACAGCATTTTGCAAAAGTGCTATTAAAATGACCACAGAAGCCGCCATGAGTCACTTAAAATCTGGTTGCTACAAAGTAGGAGAACAATGAACTGCTGCTGTAATTTCTGCAGGATGTCAAGAAGAACACACACTTAGGCTTATGTTAAGTGGGCCCTGGATAGCACTACTTCTTCACACATATATTGATGGAATTGTGTTTAGTTGACTGTTCCATGCTACAGGAGCGAGAGTATGATTCAGAAGCCCTTGCCAATTCAGAAATATAACAGATACTTCACCTGCTTGCTTCCCATAGGTCTGCCAGCAACCTAATAGAATTAGATGCTTTCTGAATGGACAAGTAATCTCTAAATAAGCAGTTCCATACTAGTGCTTAGCCTTCGCTGTGTTCTTTCCTCCATGGTAATGTAGGATTATGAAGAGTAACACCTCCAAATATACGCACACACACACAGAATATTTTTTTATACTGTGCATGTATAAAATGTAGATATATACATTTTTAAAGAGGTAACTGTGTGCTTGGAGCACTAGCCTCGGACTTGGGGTTTTTAGGTTCAAATCCCCTGTGCCACCATAGACTTGTTGTGAGACATTGGGCAAGTCGCTTATTTTTTCCCTGTACATCAGTTCCCCATCTGTAAAATGGGGATAATAGCACTGCCCTGCCACAAAGAGGTGGTGGGAAGATAAATACATTAAAGCTTGTGAAGCATGAAGTACTGTGCTAACAGGGGCCACATGGGTGCTTAGATTGCTCTCTTAAAGGGCTTCAATCAATCTGATCTTCATACATAGAGCTAAGCGTAGCAAGAAAGGATAGCCTTGTGGTTAAACCACTGCCCTGAGACTCAGGAAAGCTAGGTTCAAATACCAACTCTCCCTTAGTAACCTTACACAGGTCATTTAAACTTTCCATCTGTAAAACGGGAATAATAATATCTCCTTCCACCGGCCTCGTCTATTTAGGCTATAGAGCTCTTTGGGGCAGGGATGGTCTGTCACTATGTGTACACGCCTCAGCATGATGGAGCCATGAAGTGCTACTCTGGTATACATAATGACACAAGGAGACCGGGGTTGAAAAAAAGGGGGAGGAACATGAGCCCACTAAGAGGGAGGGAGGGAGAAGAGATTGCAGACACCACAAGAAAGCCAACATAAGGCCTCAAACAAGCGAGGAGAAGATAAGGGTAATATACTTGATGAAGTTACACAGAAAGATTGACTGCAGAAATCTGTCCAGACCATTTATTCCTCTGCGAATGACTGGATAGACTCATTACAGATTCTGCCTTTGTTGCTCTTGAAAAATGAAAATGCTAATTGGTTTACTTGAAGTTTAATTGAAAATTAATAGAATTTCACTGGAGATTTGTTGACTAGGACTCAAGTTAAAATGACATTTGATTCAAGTCATACGAAAATCTGCTCAAGGACAAAAAGAAAAGGAGTACTTGTGGCACCTCAGAGACTAACCAATTTATTTGAGCATGAGCTTTCGTGAGCTACAGCTCACTTCATCGGATGCATACCGTGGAAACTGCAGAAGAGATTATATACACACAGAGACCATGAAACAATATTTCCTCCCACCCCACTGTCCTGCTGGTAATAGCTTATCTAAAGTGATCAGCAAGTTGGGCCATTTCCTGCACAAATCCAGGTTCTCTCACTGGGGTGGGAGGAAGTATTGTTTCGTGGTCTCTGTGTGTATATAATGTCTTCTGCAGTTTCCACGGTATGCATCCGATGAAGTGAGCTGTAGCTCACGAAAGCTCATGCTCAAATAAATTGGTAGGGGGGTGAGGGAGTGAGAGAACCTGGATTTGTGCAGGAAATGGCCCACCTTGATTATCATACACATTGTGAAGAGAGTGGTCACTTTGGATGGGCTATTACCAGCAGGAGAGTGAGTTTGTGGGGGGGGGGGCGGAGGGTGAGAAAACCTGGATTTGTGCTGGAAATGGCCCAACTTGATGATCACTTTAGATAAGCTAATACCAGCAGGACAGTGGGGTGGGAGGAGGTATTGTTTCATGGTCTCTGTGTGTATATAATGTCTTCTGCTGTTTCCACGGTATGCATCCGATGAAGTGAGCTGTAGCTCACGAAAGCTCATGCTCAAATAAATTGGTTAGTCTCTAAGGTGCCACAAGTACTCCTTTTCTTTTTGCGAATACAGGTTAACACGGCTGTTACTCTGAAACCTGCTCAAGGACAGAAATTTTAAAGACAGTAGCTTTTAAAAAAAAAAAAAAAGAAAAGCTGACATGTTTACGTATTATTTCTAATGTTTTATATCTGTTGGCCACAAGTGTGAATGGGCAACAGGGGACGGATTACTTGATGATTACCTGTTCTGTTCATTCCCTCTGAAGTACCTGGCATTGGACGCTACCGGAAGACAGGATACTGGGCTAGATGGACCGCTCATCTGATCCAGTATGGCCATTCCTATGTTCTTATATTGTATCCACTGCTTTTAAAGGGGATTGGAATACAGGATATAGCAGGATATAGCAGGGTAACAGACGGCAAAACTCTATTGCCTCCTCTTAGTGCCTGTATGATTCAATCAAAAGTGACAGCCATACTAACCAGGTCATTATATACATATTTAACAGCATCCCTGGATGGTTCATGTGAAGGGATTGAGACCAGGACCTCTGGATCCTAAAGGAAGAGCCTCTTCTGCTTTAGCTCAAGAAACAAGTTCATTTGCAGATTCAAACATCTATATCCAATCTTGCCACTGGAAGGAGACAAACAGCTATATGGTGTTAGCACAGGTTGCTATTTGGATTATTATTATGATTATTATGATTATTTTAGTTCTGGCAGCATGCTCAGCTGGGGGACACATAATACCAAAAAAAAAAAAAAAAAACAGTGAGGCTTTGAGACTGCAACTATCTAAGGCATCAATCCTGCAATGGAGCACCCCACAGGTGCCAAGATCCAACCACATGGTTCCCATTGCAGGCTCAAGGTTTAAAGCATAAAGGAAGAGAAGACAAGACACCTCAAGAAGGCTTTACTGAGTGAGGTCCTGTGGCCTGTGTTATGAAGGAGGTCAGATAGTAGGGTCCTTCACACATTGTAAAGCTAGAAATCTATTAAATCCAGTGTGGGAGTTCTCACCATTCCCGAGATGATTGCACTTCTGACCCTCTCACTGTGTCCTTGAGGGCATGGGCTTGGGCTCAGGCCATTAGCCATCACATGTCTTAGGGCAGTACCCCAATTTCCTCTCCCTCCAGACTGGGTCTTGGGCTGCAGAAGCTTTCTATGCATTGCAATTATCACAGCAGAGTTGACTTTAGTTCAGCACCTGCAGTCCCATTCTCCCAAGGGCAATGACAGGATTAATCAGTGACCACCAAGCTTTGATAAAGCAAAGTACTATTTATTCAGAAGAAAAGCATTCTAGAGAAAATACATCTTAAAAACAACCAACAGCTTATATGCATGCATAGAGCTTACCAAGTGTCACCCATCTTCCACATGGTAGATTCCAAGGTACTTCAAGCCCTTTCTGAAGGGACTCTTGGTCCAAGTTTCAGGTCAGTTCTTGGATCAAGTGAGTGACCTCTCTCCCCATGTTTGGGTGGATACTTTATACACTTTAGAGTTCTCTTGTTGGTCAGTCATCTTTAACCAGACAAATCCAGTTTAAGCTAGTAGCCCTACAGGGTGAAACTTCCACTGAGTTGATACCTGCCTTCGGGATTTGCATTAAATAATTTCTGGAAATTTTAGTTCCTGCAGGAAACTCTATAGCTCCCCATGGAGCTAGGAATGCAGTCTCTAGCAAGCTCATAGAGATAGACATAACATTTATAAAATTGACGCAAGAGTTTTTGAATTTTCCATGTGTACACGATCTGTCACAGGTGTAATTTAGATGCTGCTCCTACAAATGCTTACACAGCTACTTAGCTTTGCTCAGGTAAGACAGCTCAATGACTTCCAATGGGAGTATTCATATGAGAAAAGTTAAACAGTTGCCTAAGTTTTTGCAGGACTGTGGACTTTGTCATTTGGTTTTTATTTTTTGCATTTTGAATTATAAACTCACTTGTTGTGGTCCTAGCTCACTTCTGGTTACGTAGGTAAATCCCTGATTTTCACAGAATAATAAGCTGGTATCTCTCCTTGCTAAAAAGTGTGTGGTGACGTTGGACCTGTGCCTCCTGAGGTTGTTTTCTTGCTTTACAGCTCTGTATGCAGCTAAATATAAAAAAATGCTGAACCAAAGCCATTTGCTAGTGCTGTTTTCTATTTGTTTCACCTGAAGGCAAGTCAAGGGGGAAGGTTAATTCCTGAAGCTCCAACGTGCTAGAAACTCTATTACACAGGCTGGAAAAGCAATACCTTTCAGTCAAGCTATAACTGCAGGAATTTCTTAGTTGTGAGGATAAATACATTGCAGATTGTCAGCTGCTCAGCTACTACAGTAATGGGGCACCACATAAGTTCCTTAAATAGACAGGCGGGACTCCGTAGTTGTATCCGCAACATCCCTTAACCTGTCTGCTGTAATTAGGTGACAATTAGTACCCAGGGCTGGTCAAAAAAGGATAAAACTTTTAAAATTATTTTGTTAAATCATTTTGTCCAAAATTTTAATTCTTGAAAAAAATGTTGACCAGGTATAGTGAAACAAGCCCTTCGGAAATTCCAGGTAATGGGACCAAGTGGGGCCACAACAGACTTCTGGAAATGAACTGGATTCACTGAATAGTTATTTGGCTGATTGGAAATCAGCTCCTGTCAACATTACTATGACAACCCATTAGGATGACATTTGATATTTGCATGCACCACATTACAATTTCAATGCAGTAACGTAAGAATGAGTCATGTAAGTCCAATCTCAATTTACACACGTGGGTACCTACCCTTTCCTTGTGGCTGACTTGATTGCTTCCTTTCCACTCATGAGGGTAATTCAGCACTAATAGAAAATTTCTATTGATCTGAACCACAGCGCGATCCAGTCTGAATATTTTCAGTATTAGCCAACTAGGAAAATAAAAGGACATCCTAAATTACCCACATCATTTTTTGCTATCAATTTCCTTCATCGGTTATTCTGGGAGATCAAAAGATGGTCGAATTCGAGAGGTATGAGTTGAAATTAAATCTTTCTTTGCGGTTTATTAGATTACTGTATTTGGCATACATGGTAATTATATCAAGCCCAGATTTTTAAAGGACCTCATCTCATTTCGGGACCTGATGGAATGTGCCTATTTTCCAGAGATCTCTCAGCACTTAGCAGAACCCACTATTCTTAAACATGCCAAGTACATTTTTTCGATATGTTTTGGAAAATCTGGCCATTTTATTTACTTTCCTGTCTAGGAGCTCACGGAATATGTAAGGAATCTATGGTACTTTTATATTCCAAGGTCTCAAGCCGGCAAAGACTCATGTACGTGCTCAACCTGTGTAGATCCCCTGAGTTAACTTAAAGTTCAGCATGAGCAGAAGTCTTTGCAGAATCAGGGATGAAGTCACTGGTTCGATTGTAGCGCAGGTGGTTCGTGTCTGAAGAGTATGATTATCCATTGGCTGTTCAGTGGCTGATGTGAAATGAGTTGCTCATTCTCAGACTAGTGGCGCATATCGTAAGAAACTGCAACCACACTTTGTCTCCTTGTTTTAAGAGAAGGAAAGGACTGTGCCATGAAGTCTTAACTATCCTCTCCCCATGACAGGGAATCCATCCACAAAAGGGTTGAGTCAGGAAGCTGAAGTTTGCACCAAATGACGCTGCCCAGGCTGCATTTGGGTAGCCAAGAAGGAAAGATTTCCTCTCTCTGTTTGATCTTGTTGACTCACTAGAGCTGAGGACAAAATTGATTTTTTTTTTCAGTTTTGTGGCCAAAAATCCATCCAATTTTTGTTCTCACCTTTTTTTGCACCACAATAAAAGCAAACCAAAAAAAAACCCAAAACTATTTTGGCCAAAAATATATATATATCTCCATCCATTTCATTTTCAGGCATTTTTAACTGTTTTGAAAGGAAACATTTTGACTTTTGAAATGTAGCTAGATTTGTTTTTGTTTTTTTGAAAGTGCTGGAAAAAAAAGTGACTTTTTCAAGAATGATTCTCTCCAGCTCCCCCCACCAGAACTATTCAGCATATCAATCAACCCAAAGCTGCATTTTTCAGCCCCAGAAATGTCGCTCAGCTCTAATGCCTTACTAGAACAAGGGGAATAATTAAAAAACAAAAACAATCTGGGGAAATTGTGCAATTAATTGCATACATTAGAATCATAGAATATTAGAGTTGGAAGAGACCTCAGGAGGTCATCTAGTGCAACCCCCTGCTCAAAGCAGGACCAACCCCAACTAAATCATCCCAGCCAGGGCTTTGTCAAGCTGGGCATTAAAAACCTCTAAGCATGGAGATTCCACCACCTCACTAGGTAACCCATTCCAGTGCTTCACCACCCTCCTACTGAAATAGTTTTTCCTAATATCCAATGTAAACCTCCCACACTGCAACTTGAGACCATTGCTCCTTGTTCTGTCATCTGCCACCACTGAGAATGGCCTAGCTCCATTGAAGGCTGCTATCAAATCTCCCCTCACTCTTCTTTTCTGAAGGCTAAACAAGCCCAGTTTCCTGAGCCTCTCATAAGTCATGTACCCCAGCCACCTCATCATTTTTGTTGCCCTCCGCTGGACTCTCTCCAATTTGTCCACATCCTTTCTGTAGTAGGGGGCCCAAAACTTGATGGAATACTCCAGATGTGGCCTCGCCAGTGCCAGATAGAGGGAATAATCACTTCCCTAGATCTGCTGGCAATGCTCCTACTAATGCAGCCCAATATGCCGTTAGCCTTCTTGGCAACAAGGGCACACTGCTGACTTATATCCAGCTTCTCATCCACTGTAATCCCCAGGTCCTTTTCTGTAGAACTGCCTTTAGCTAGTCAGTGCCCAGCCTGCAGCGGTGCATGGGATTCTTCTGTCCTAAGTGCAGGACTCTGCACTTGTCCTTGTTGAACCTCATCAGATTTCTTTTGGCCCAATCCTCCAATTTGTCTACGTCACTCTGGACCCTATCGACCTCTCCCCATTAGCAAATAGTTATAATCACAAAGGTTGAATTTTGCTCCTATGCCAAGGACAAGCAGAGGGTCTTTTCATCTCAAGTCCCTCTGAAGAGCAGATAGACCACAGCTGATGATGAAGCCTAGCTGAGAACAAACAGGCAAGGCTAATATAAGGCCAGGAAGGGGCTGCAGTGAGGGAACATGTAGCTGTTATCTGGACATTAGAGAAGGAAGGAAGGGAACCTTGGGGAAAGGGTGTAGGAAAAGGTTTAGGGAAAGAGCAGCAGGGTTTACAATGGTGCAGACCTTGGCTGCTGATTAGAGAGTGTCTGAGCTGGGGCCTGGTGTAGACAGCGTGTCTGGGTTCCCCTGCCAGCCACTGGGGAAGCGGTACCATCTGAGCAGTGAATGGGAAGACTGCCTGAGACTGTTTGTACAGAAAGACTTTTGACACCCAAGAAAGGGGTAAACACACAGTGACCTGGCTGGAGGGCCAAGCCATGAAGGAAGGGTATCTGGAGTTGCACAGAGTGAGAGAAAGTGGTTGGGGTGTTCAACCTGGAAGGAGCTAATCCCCAGAGCAATAAGGAGGAGGTGCCCTCGTGGTGAGTGGGACCCCAGGATAGCCCATCTCTAGGAATTACATAAAGAACATTCTACATCAGGATATATCTATTGCAACTTAACCACCAGCACCACCCCCTGAAATGAATCAAGCTTTCTCAAAGTGAATTACACATCAGAACAAGTTTTGATAATGCGTCCTGAAGCAATTCAGAAGAGTTCCCAGATTAAAATGTGTGCACATAAAACATCAGGGAACACGGTAACTATTTATCTACTCATACGAAGGAAGTTCAGTATCTGAAAAAGGGCGAGGCTCACCCAGTGCCTGGTTCCACGCTTTTTTACAGGCTTTGCAACCGAAATGAATACTTGGATTGTGATGAATAGCAGCAGTATAAATACCAACTTGCAGTTGGAATCCAGCTTCCCCACTGACAACAGGTATACGATCCAAGATGGTGAAGAAAGAATGTAAGCTATGACATGACTTAATGGCCACCGCATGACCTCTAAAGAGGAAAGGAAATACATTTTTTTCATACCTGCTGTCACTTACAGGAACAGAGTCCAAAAAGTAGGTCATTTGCAAAGCAATTACAAAAAACCAAAAAACCAAAAAGGCCAAGATTTTCAAAAGTCACCAGTGATTTTACCCCCAAAATCATTGGTCACCTTTGAAAACCTTGGTCAGAGTCCGTGATTTTGAGGGGGCAGGCATTTGTGACCTACATTCTTAATGACAATCACAGCTGCCTGACAGAGATAATGGGAAATCTCAAGTACATAGATCCTTTGTGCCAGCTGGCAAATCTGGCACATTGTATGTCCTTCATCAAATCCGTTAGTCTCTTTGTGCCCCTCCGTAAAGCTGCTACGTATACCTGGTTCACACATAGTAGAAAGGATTTAGTTTCAAATTTACATTGGAGAGAATTCAGCCAGCATCAAAGTAGATAGGATTTGTAACAGTGTATGTTCCCTGCATGAAACTGGCCTACTTCTTTGATGCTTCGTGAAAATGGGACAGTCTGTCTTGTAAAATGGCATGGGATTATACAATGAAACTTTTACACAGGTAAAAGTTTAGGCACGCAGCGTTGTTGTAGCTGTGTAGGTCCCAGAACGTTAGAGAGACAAGGTGGGTGAGGCAATCTCTTATTGAGCCAACTTCTGAGTCAGCTCGGAAGCTTGTCTCTCTCACCAACAGGGAAAAAGATATTACACTCTTCTGGGAGGGAGAAGGTCACCCTGTGCAGAGTAACTCAGCACAACCCCTTTCCAGAGGTTAACTCTCACTTAAGCCCTCAAGACACTGCTTAAATGGGGCTGAAGCGTTTATAGTCCTTGCTCCTCTAGCCCGCTGCACAGGGGTGATTTTCACCCCATGTGAATAGCAGGCAGGCAAATAAAGACTGACACTGTCATATCAGTTGGCTGGTTAAATTACGAGCCAAAAAAAACAAAGCGATAGGCTGAAATCTGGCCATGTAGCAGATGTTTTAACACAACTGAACATGAGGCTTAAATAATGACATGAGTTAGAATCTAAAGGATTAGTTTATTTGCAACAAAAGCAAGAGGAACGAGGCAACATGAAGCAGAACAAACCACCTTTGGGACAAGTAAATCAGATCTGAAACTTGAAGCAAAGAAAGAAATAGATGTATGTTGCACAAGAAACTGGGAGTATCAGTAGAATTTCTTATTCTAGAATTTCCAAATTCATCAACGTGATTTTGGAGAGTCGCTGAACAACGAACAATACAGGGCCTCCTCGTGTAGTGCTTAGTATCAAGCCCCATTGCCTTCAACGTCTCAGTGTCTCACAGACTGAGTCCAGTGTGAGAAAGAAAGGAAAGGCATGGCCAGTGAAACAAGCATGGGAATAACTTACAAAGTAAAAAGAAAAGGAGTACTTGTGGCACCTTAGAGACTAACCAATTTATTTGAGCATAGGCTTTCGTGAGCTACAGCTCACTTCATCAGATGCATCCATTACAAAGTAATGGAATTGTTTGGAGAATTTAAGCTGATTAACCAACAAAATGTTTCTGGAAGGAAACTATTGGTTGTTCAACAACCTTAAACGAAGAGGCAAAGGCAGGTATCCTGGTTCTAGCATTGTTTGAGAGGTTATGTTGCTGAACCCCATGCTTAGTGATAATTGTTTTTGGGGGGACGGGGAGGGATTCACTCCAGGTTTTAGTTTCTTAATGAGCACACACAATGTAAACCTTCTACTGTGTTAACTACATGCTACAAGGGAAATTTCACATCCCATATCACCTTTGTCTCTTATGCTTTTCAAGCTATGATGGCAGTATTTACATGGTTATTATAAAGCAGTTAAATGGGTGGCAGCCAAAATGTTTTCAGCTCACTCACTCCACTGTAATTTTGTTAAGTCAGTTTACCCCAGTCGAACACAAGCAGATAAACACAAAGAAAAAGGCAGAAAGGAGAGATGCTCTGTTACAGCTAGATGTGGGTGGGTGTTTAGCTGTTACATCATGTGAATCTGGTGTCATCACTCAAGCAGGCAGAAACCCCCTTCTAGCTAAGGTACTTATATGGCCCAGGAAACAGGCACTGTTCCTCAGGGTACCCCACTGTGGCCCTGAAGGCACCCTGTTTCGGTTTCTGTCTGAGCTCCCCCAAAATAATCCAGTCATAGGCAAGGTCAGTGGAAAAATATTCCATTTCTCATTTATTTAATATCATTCACCTCCCATAAAGGCCCGTTTCTGCTCACCCCTCAGCTTTAGGGTCTCACAGTCCTCCTTCCTAGGACTGTGGCTTTAATTCTTTGCCTCCCCAGCCCATAAATCAACCCTCAAGTGTAGTGGTTGCACAGCCGTCCTTCCTGGGCCTGTGTGTTGGCTGACGTCTTTCCCACAAAAAGAAAAGGAGTCCTTGTGGCACCTTAGAGACTAACCAATTTATTTGAGCATGAGCTTTCGTGAGCTACAGCTCACTTCATCAGATGCATACCGTGGAAACTTTAGATAAGCTATTACCAGCAGGACAGTGGGGTGGGAGGAGGTATTGTTTCATATTCTCTGTGTATATATAAAGTCTGCTGCAGTTTCCACGGTATGCATCTGATGAAGTCAGCTGTAGCTCACGAAAGCTCATGCTCAAATAAATTGGTTAGTCTCTAAGGTGCCACAAGGACTCCTTTTCTTTTTGCGAATACAGACTAACACGGCTGTTACTCTGAAACCTGTCTTTCCCACAGTCGATCCCCTTCTTCCCTTCAGACCTCTCCCTTCAATCCTCAGGCCTGGATTGAGTTTGTCAAATGGCAAATCATTCTCCCACCTGGGGCGGCAAAGTTCAACTTGTGACAGGTGGTGTGAGGCCCATCTTCCTTTAACAGGCCAGCCACCCTGTGACAGGTCCCCCATCACCATAGTAGCCGAGCAACTCACAATCACAAATGCCCGTTGCCTAATACCCCTCTGCAGTAGGGGAGTGCTACTATTCCCATTTTGCAGATGGGAAACAGGCTATGCAGCTTGACCAAGGTTACACAAGAAGCCTATGGCTGAGCAGGGACTCGAACACAGGTCCCAGGTTAGCACCCTAGTCACTGGACCCTCCTTCCTCTTTCCCTTCTTGGGACTTACACATTGGCCTCAGTGCTGGGGTAAGTTCAGGGAGGAGCTCTGCAAGAGCAAGCTTCCACGTGAGGTCCAAAGTCAATGGTGGAATATAAAGCCACCAGGCAGCAGATGTAGCTTGGGTTAGAGCTGGACCCCAAACTCAGCACCCCTTCCCTCAGCCACATGAGGAAACCTAGCCCCACGAGTCAGTGGCAGAGCTAGGGACTTAACCCACATTTCCTCTTCCTCAGCCCTCAGATCAGGAGCTTGACCCAACTCTCATTGGAGTCAGTGTAAAATGGACTAAAATGGGAGCTGGATCAAGTTGCTTCATTCTCTGACACACTGTGCCAAATCCATGGATGGCAGAGATGGATGTACTCTGCTGCAAGTATTAACCTCCCTGTGCCTCTGTATCCTGACCTTTGTCTGTTTTGCCCCAGAGTGCAAGGTCTTTTGGGCAGGACTCTCTTGTGTCTGTGCAGTGCCTACCACAGGGTTCCCTGACTCAGTTGGGACCTCTAGGTATTATCATACGAACAGTATCAAGCCTTCCCCAGGAAAGGGGGTGTAAGGTTTGGGGAGGATTTTGAGGGAGGGGGAAGACGTTTCCAACCGGGCTCTTTCTCTGTTATATATTTGTTCGACGCTTGGTGGTGGCAGCAATAAAGTCCAAGGGCAAAAGCTAAAATAGTTTGTACCTTGGGGAAGTTTTAACCTAAGCTAGTAAAAATAAGCTTAGGGGGTTTTCATGCAGGTCTCCACATCTGTACCCTAGAGTTCAGAGTGGGGAAGGAACCTTGACATCTACAACCTATCCTGAAGGACCACCCATCACTCTCACAGATCTTGGGAGACAGGCCAGTCCTTGCTTACAGACAGCCCTCCAACCTGAAGCAAATACTCACCAGCAACCACACACCACACAACAGAAGCACTAACCCAGGAACCTATCCTTGCAACAAAGCCCATTGCCAACTGTGCCCACATATCTATTCAGGGGACACCATCATAGGGCCTAATAACATCAGCCACACTATCAGAGGCTCGTTCACCTGCACATCCACCAATGGGATATATGCCATCATGTGCCAGCAATGCCCCTCTGCCATGTACATTGGTCAAACTGGACAGTCTCTATGTAAAAGAATAAATGGACACAAATCAGACGTCAAGAATTATAACATTCAAAAACCAGTGGGAGAACGCTTCAATCTCTTTGGTCATTCGATTACAGACCTAAAAGTTGCAATTCTTCTACAAAAAAGCTTCAAAAACAGACTCCAACGAGACACTGCTGAATTGGAATTAATTTGCAAACTGGATACAATTAACTTAGGCTTGAATAGAGACTGGGAGTGGATGGGTCATTGCACAAAATAAAACTATTTTCCCATGTTTATTTTCCCACCCCACCCCTCACTGTGCCTCAGAGGTTCTTGTCAACTGCTGGAAATGGCCCACCTTGATTATCACTACAAAAGGTTTTCTCCTCCCCTTCCCCCCTCCCCCCCCCCCCCCCCCCGCTCTCCTGCTGATAATAGCTCATCTTAAGTGATCACTCTTGTTACAGTGTGTATGGTAACACCCATTGTTTCATGTTCTCTGTGTATATAAATCTCCCCACTGTATTTTCCACTGAATACATCCGATGAAGTGAGCTGTAGCTCACAAAAGCTTATGCTCAAATAAATTGGTTAGTCTCTAAGGTGCCACAAGTCCTCCTTTTTTTTTTTTTTTCGCGAATACAGACTAACACGGCTGATACTCTGAAACCGTACAAACAGTGATAATACTGGGCATGTTTAAGCAGTCCCTAAAGTTACATGCATAGTCAGATTGTATTCTGAGTTATATTTATCACCCTCCTTTCTCTGCCTTTGATACCGGTCACAAATGTTATTCCAAACTGGAATGCAGTCACTAGTTATTGTCAGTATCTACCAAATCAAACATTTTGCTCCTTAAATATTTCATGAATCCTGTCACTGAGAAGTTATCAATGGGTTACTAATACACAGAACATGTTTTAGAGGCTGAGTGCTAAATGGGTGTCGACTTGGGTTGTCCCTGAAGGCACCTGCTGATCGGTAGACTGCTAAATAGAATAATCTCAGAGTTGTACAAGAGTCTTTGATCAAACATGAAGAGCGGATGTTAAACAGTTGTAAAGAGAAAAGAAAGAAACTAATTAACAATGGATCAATCTCTACTAGTTAGGCTGTTGGCCTTCAGTTTTCAGTTGTCGGGGCGGGAGGGAGGGGACACATGGAAATGCATAACTGAAGATTAATTGATCAAAAGAAAACTGTTAGGGGACAGAGGGGGATTTGGATAAACATTCTCCTCCTAATGCAAAATAAAGTGCAATTGCATAAGATCACTGCAGCCACAGATGCAGTTATTTACTCACCGCTCGAGTGCATATTTTAGTATTTATACACACCCACCCACCATTGTAAATGGGCATTGTACCGTGTAATGATCAACTGTCCAACTAAGGACTAATTCTAAAACTAATTCCCTGCCCCGTGCAGCCTGAGGTGCGAAAGCAGGAGCGGGTATATTGTAGTACAACACAATTCTAAATTCAAATCAGCAATAGTATTAAAATGGACACGTATTGGCTAATGGCTGCTCTGAACTCTGTCTACTGTACACATTATTACAGTCATTCAGTTAAGAACAACTTAACAGACACCCTTATATTAATATGCCCATGCAAAGTCAAACAAAAATAGCTGATGGGGAAGAGGGGAAATTTTTATACTGAGTACTCAGGGAATAATCAGTAATGTACGCAACATTAAAGTGCTCCATTGTAAACAACAAGTCCCCAGCAGAGTATTAAAATATAAATTGGTCAAGCCAGGAACATTTGAAACCAATTACCTCTTTCCCTTGCAATCGTAATGGAATGATTATGCAGCGGATGGAGAGAAGAGAATTAAATGCATTGGAGGATGCGTGGGAGGACAGCAGCTTACTTGGTGACAAGATGCACTCTGTTCTTTTAATAAATATGAACCAATTGCATGTATTCAGCTAAAGTTAGGCAGTGAGGCAACCACTTCATTTCCTGAACTGGGTCCCAAAACAATTCTCATTCTTGCTGCCACTTAAAAAAAAAAAAAATAGAACAAAATTTCAGGGAGCAGGATGGTGTCAGGGCATCTCTCTTTATCTGGCATATCATGACAAGGGCTTGTTGTCAGTTCCCAAAATTAAGTCGTCAGTGAGGAAGTGACTGGCTTAAAACACTTCTTGTCCCATTAGCTGCTGGGTGCGTGGATGTGGTGGTGCTGCAGGTTTTAATACCTGTTAGAGCTGGAATTTACTTTTTCAACTAACTCATCAACCTGGCCGTGAGCTTTCAACTCAGACAGTCCAGGACTTCTAATGAAATTCAGCAGTGTGATGGGTCGTGGTGGTTGGGGTTTGCTTCGGTTTTTAAAAAAAGGCATAACCTTTTCACTAAATCTGAAATGTAACAATTCTGACAGGTTTATTAAAACCTGTTGTTATCACACTTGACATTTATGAAGGGTAGATGCCAAATATGTGGCAGGATGAATCATTTGCCACAGATTCACACTCTGGTGAGAAAACCTTCCCTCCAGGCTTTCCCTTAGAAACTCTGGGGTCTCCCATTCACTCATGTCTGGCTAGGAAAAAAAAAAAAAAAAAGAGAGCTTGATCCAAATTTTCTGAAGTTCAAAAACTAGTTTAGTTCCAGCTTTGGGCGAAGGGTTGCTTTGGTCCTACAGGCTTCTAGCTATTTTCTAGTCACCTCGTTATCTTTAAAGGGTCGATCTAGTAAGGTGATGAGATGTTGTGAGCCCTCATCGAATTCCACCTGGGGTTGAGAAGGCTCAAAAGCTTGCAGGAGACCATCAGCACTTTGAAGAAACAGACCAATAGGTAGCAGATATAGTCTAGTAGAGTACTTAGACTGTATGGCTAAATAGGTTTATTAGACACAATTACAAGCCACAACTCATGGAAATGGGATAAGTCTTGAGATGGGATTTCGGCAAAACCAGGGAGTCATAAGCATGATCATGTTTTGAACATGTGCATTGTCTCTTGTGAGTGGTTCCTCATTCTGGTATATCACATGGGTGGAGCTTGGAAGAGTATCATGGCTGTTTCTCTCCCCACCACAGACATTTTATTGAGTAAGGGCAACTTACCTGAGTGAGGGTTGAAGAACTGAGCCATTGTTTCCTAACCCATAAGTATAAACTCAATTCAACTCTGTGAGAGCAACAAGACAACTTATACATTTCAGAGTGATATTGATATTCTGTTATGAGGAGTAATAAAACTTAGTATTTCTGTAGTGCCTTTTATCCCCACACTTTACTAGTTTCAACTATATATTGCATGTCCACCACCCACCACAATGCAGTTACTGCAAGGGTGGAACATGACAGTGGTTAAACAGTGCACAGCAAAACTACTCAAGACCTAAAGACTAGAAGCTTATAAATAATAATTCAGTTTACAATACATCACTGCCAAACATGTGGAGGTGCTGAACAAAATAAAGTGACAGGGAATCAAAACATAATACTTTAAGAGTGTAGCACAAATAATCACCTTTACAAACCTCTCTTGATTCAGTGGAGGACACTAAGAGAACCTCAGCTGTTCCATTAAATGATTAGTAATAATGAAAAAAAACCAATAAATATACCAAGCCTCTTTTTTTTTTTAAGTTGCAAATCTTTTTTTTTAAACTTACTCCGACGGTCCATCTCTCTGATTTTTCTCCATAAATCTGCTTTCTGAAAAGCTCAGAATCAGCTGTGTTGAGGAGCATTGGTATATAGGGCACTGGGTTGGGAGTCAGGAGATTTTGGTTATATTCCTGGCTCTGCCACTGACCTGCTGTCTGAACCTGGGCAAACCACTTCCCCACTGTGACCCTCGCTTGGTCCACCTCTCCTTTGGTTGTCTATTTAGACTGTAAGCTCTTCAGGACAGGGACCTGCTCTCTGTATGTGTTTGTACAGTGCCTTGCACAATGACCTGGGTTAGCCTCTGTAATATACAGAAAAGCAGAGAATGGGTCCAGTAGGCAAACCTGGATCTGTGCTTAGATTCTACTTAGACTAAGCTCTTGGAGTCAGGGATCTTCTTCTTGCTATCTGCATGCACAGTGTGTAGCACAGATCAAGAACCCACCTCTCTCCCCCCAGTACTTGAATCGCTGTTCCTCAGACATGCCGCGGCATACGATCATGCATGTGAAACTGCAGGCAGACTTATTTCAATTTTGAAAAGTTGGGAACACAGATTGCCCCACTGACTGGATCAGAGCAGTGGGCCACCTAGTCCAGCACTCTGCCTCCAACACCAGCTGCTTCATAGGAAGATGCAGGAAACCCTGCAGTAGACTATTATGGGATAGCCTGTCTCTGGGGAAGTTTTTTTCCTCACCCTACTGTTAAAGACAGAGGTTACAACTGAGTTTACGGAGGGGAAATACACTTCAGCCTCAAAGTAGTGAGATGATAATAATAGTGTCTCCATAATTCAGGAGCTGTTTTATGTACAGGTGCGAAAGCTGGCCAGACCCCAAAAGGTTTACCAGGCTGCTCTCTGGGCAGCCAGGTATGAGGTTGGTTGATTCTCTGCCTTAAACTGACACGCCTGCTGGCAAAAACCGTCATTTTCCAGTTTTCCAATCAAGTCAATAGAGAGGAAACACAACCTTCAGTTGGGGCCCCTTGATGTTTTTTCTACAATAGCACATCTGCTAATTGAAAAGGTGAGGTGAATAAACAGTGCCACAGAGCACTCAGTTGTGACTACAGCTTCCCTTTGAGTCTTGGCACGAACGCAGTTTTGTAAGAGTAACTGCTGAAAGGAACTAAAATGATAAATGGGTGAGAACGTGACATCCGATAAAATGAACCAAACGTTGCAAAGAATCCACAATAACTATATAATTCTGTATTCATTACTGTTTTCTTATAGGGCAGCGCGTCTAGTGATTAGAGCAGAGAACTAGGCACCAAGACTGCTGAGTTTTATCTGTGGCATTATTATATATTATTTAGGGCTGATCAAAAATAAAAGAAATGAAAAATGTTCCCATCTGAAAATGGGATTTATCTAAGCTGAAATTCTCCATGGGAAATGGTTAATTTTGGCAGTTTTCTCAGGGGCATTTTCTACCAGCAAAAGTGAAACACTCAATGTTTAATTTCAAAAAGAAAAGGAGTACTTGTGGCACCTTAGAGACTAACCAATTTATCTGAGCATGAGCTTTCATGAGCTACAGCTCACTTCATCGGATGCGTACCGTGGAAACTGCAGCAGACATTATATACACACAGAGATCATGAAACAATACCTCCTCCCACCCCACTGTCCTGCTGGTAATAGCTTATCTAAAGTGATCATCAAGTTGGGCCATTTCCAGCACAAATCCAGGTTTTCTCACCCTCCGCCTCCCCACACACAAACTCACTCTCCTGCTGGTAATAGCCCATCCAAAGTGACAACTCTCTTCACATAGAAAACCTGGATTTGTGCTGGAAATGGCCCAACTTGATGATCACTTTAGATAAGCTATTACCAGCAGGACAGTGGGGTGGGAGGAGGTATTGTTTCATGATCTCTGTGTGTATATAATGTCTGCTGCAGTTTCCACGGTATGCATCCGATGAAGTGAGCTGTAGCTCACGAAAGCTCATGCTCAAATAAATTGGTTAGTCTCTAAGGTGCCACAAGCACTCCTTTTCTTTTTGCGAATACAGACTAACACGGCTGTTACTCTGAAACCTGTTTAATTTCAATTCAGGCTTGCCTGCCTGGTGACCTTGGGCAAGTCACTCTCCGTGTCTTCATTTCCCCACTTGTAAAATGGGGATAATCACAATGACCTCCTTTACAAAGTGCTTTGAGATCAATAGATGAAAAGTTCTGTGGAAGAGCTAGGTGCTATTATTATTGTAGTAAAAACATTAGTTTTAGTCAAAAATATTGTTACGAATGGTTTTGACATTTCTGAATTGGAAGTTTTCAAAACTTCATTCTATTAAAATGTTTCAATATTTTGATTTTTAGCACATTTGGGACAGGAAAAAAAAGTTGAAAATCAGAATCCCCTACACTACAGGAATTCCATTTTTCTGTAAACTCGAATATTATTAATGGGCCCGTTTTCCCCTCTTATCCCCCATAACGTAGGAGCAACAAAACTGAGCTAACATGGAATTTACTTTCAATTGACTTCAGTGGGACGAGTCACAACAGTAAAGCTAAGCACATGTGTAACAATGAATAGGATTGGAGTTTAAGAAAAAAACAGTTGAAAAAAAATGGTATTTTCTAATTTCAAAAAAAATTCTTCACTAGCTCTAAGTCTAGACCATTTGTCTGCAGTAGATTTTAAAATGTATTTTCAAGTAACACTGTGTCCACTAGCTGGGAGTACAGACATGCTGACCGTTTGAGCTATAGCAAATATCAAGTGCCTGGCCATCCGCAGACATAAATCATTGTTGCTGGGCTCCATCACAGCCAAAACTTCAGATTCTGAACTGTTAATGCACTGCGTACACCTCAGCTGTTTGGTAGAAACAAGAAAACGTCTTGTTTAAGAATCCTAAAAGAGAGAAGGATTCATAGACTCCAAGGCCAGAATGGACTATTGTGATCGCCTTGTCTACCTGCTATATAACCCAAGGCCACAGCATTTCCCCAAAGCCAAGTGCCTTTAAAGGATACGATTGGAATGGATTGAATCCCCACCCTGTGCTGAAGGAGGCAGAGAATGTGGGAAGAAGGCAAAAGGGGAATAACCAGGCTTCGAAGCCTCATGGACAATGATGACCTACTGGTATTTTCAGGAAGAGCAGGGCAGCCTGAACATCTCAGGCTCAGGAACAGGAAAGCACAGGAAAGCTCCAGTAACTCATGTCATGCCCCTCTCTGACTGGATGTTGGGGACTGGCTGTAGAACGACCTGTTCCACGTCCAGGTCACAAGTTCAGCTCTGACCCAGTCTGCCTTCCAGAAGGCTGTTGGGCAGCCTATGTGATACAAACTGGTCTCAGTCCAGTTTTTTGTGCACAGGAATCTGCATCATAGAATTTACCTTCAGAAAGGGGAGGGACCTGGAGCGGTAGGGAGGTGAGTGGATTATTCAACAGACTTGGTTGAAAAAACAAAACAAAACAGCAAAATGTCATGTTCCTCCCACCCCCAAATCTGAAATTTTGATGACTGTCATCAAAATAGCTAATTTTGAAAATTTTCAGGTCAGCTTTGCTACCCAGTGGGCATTTGGAAATGTTATGTGTCAACTCAATAGGCACGAAATACAGCCCTGATGCGCTGGCAGTCCATTCATGTGCTTCTGAGTTGGAGGCAAAGGTGGCTTCAGACCACATTTGTACTCCCTGTATTCTTGGGGCAGCAGCGCCTGGTTTCCATTAGGGAAGCCTGAAGGCCGCTCCAGCTTACTGTAGGGTAGCCAATGACCCTAAAGGGGCTGAGAGCAGCTGAGAATGATGGAGTGCTGAATGCTCTTGTCACTTCTCCTCTATTTCCCCTACATGAGAGACTAGTGTTGAACTCTTAGGAGAGTTCTATGTCAGACTGGCAGATGACCATGTCCTGAGGATATTCCTCCGCGGGTGGCTACTGTAGTAAACTTTTCCTTTTACGCTGTTGGAACAGCGTAGAGGGGGGCAGGTCCCAAGAGAGACCAGAGCCCTATAGATCCTTTCAGTCAAAGAGTGTTATGTTCACAGCCGACACACAGAAGTTTATACATAAACACACTAATACTCTTGCTGGAAGTCTGCAATATAACACTACTTTACATCTCAGAATTCTGAACGATAGTACATAGGAACCCGAAAAGAGAAAGAGAGAGAGAGAGAGAGGGGGGGGGGGGCTGCTCTCTAAGGGAGACAAGCACAACTCACCTAACTTTGCTTTAAGTTGGCTCTCACCAGACTGACGCTGATCGCACAGTTCCCTACAGAGCCCCTAGCCCGCTGACAGGTCCAGGAAACCCCACTCTTAAAGAGAGAGTTTGCAATTCCAACGCAGTCCACAATACACCACAAGGAGGAGCTGCTACCAGTTCGTGGCTGATGGAGGTGGAGCGTAAAGGAAGTTGCTGCCCACATGTTTACTATTGTAGGCATGATTAGACGGCCTCAAATCCCTGGGAATCCAGCTTTCACAGCTGGATTAATTAATTTCACATGTATTAATTTCATTTCAAAACTGTGGTTAGCCTGCAAGTTAACCCTCCCTCGCCCCCCCCCCCCCCCCCCACACACACACCAAACAGATGGACAATGCCATAACCTGGTTTTTAATCCTGCCTACATCCTGTCATAGATGATGGTTTGGGAGACAAAACTCCCCTATTTGTAATCACATGGCAAATTTTAATTTATTGTATGCTGCAGACATCCATCTGCATTTTTTATTCAGATGCCAATAACAGAGATTAAAATCACATTAAATACTGAAAAACAGCCTGTCATAAAAGCACATCCAGTAGATGAGGGATGACCTTACAAGCCGTGTGATGGACAAAAATCTGTAATGGGAAACAATCAAATTCATCATGCATATTTCCTGTTGGAAGATCTATAGGTGCAGTCAAAAACCACCCCGCTCCGAAAAGCGGGAATTCTAGAAATGTGTGAAACCACCTAAATCACATGAAATGAAAACTAAATCCAGGGGTGCATTCTCCTTAAGACAAGAATCATTCAGGATAAGACTATTTTTCATAGCTAGTTCTGATGAGAACTGAACACAGCATCCCAAATTCTCCTTTGAGATCCTGCCACTTTGCACTGATCTCACTGTGCAAATCAACCAGAAAATAGCCAAGACTCCATGACAATAGGATATTCCTCAGCTGAGGTAAAGCCAGTATAGTTGTGTCCTAAGGAGCATGAAGGGATGTGACTTGACCACCACTGCACACTTGCTGTTCTCAGTTGGCTGCTCTAAAATCATGTCTGGGCTGGCAAAGAAAGGGTCCCAGAAACAGGGAGCTGCAACAGACTATTTTGCACGTCAGCCTACATCTCTGGAGCTGGCCTCATAATTTTATAAAGTGATCCATTTGTTTAAGTCTTGAGGAGAGCAATTATGCAAAGATTTCATAAGCTATGGTACAAACCGAATATGCAAGCCACAGGAAAAAACAAACAAGAGAGTAATAGAACTAGAGATCGCTAGAAATAGAGAAGACATGACAGTTTCTGTGGTGCATCACCTGGCTGGGAAAATACTGAACTTTAGAAGCACCAGAAAACAGTTAATCGAGAAGAGAGGAAATTTCCCTGGCTTCCCATCATATGTATCCATCACTGATTGCATAACCACCTGTAGTCACAACAGTTGGGAGAAGTCTATCCAGCGAGGAATCTAAAAGGAAATGGTAAGTTGGGGGATCCTGGCAGCTGGGGAGACGGAGGAGCTTGTGGTAGCCACTGGTGGAGCTGTCATGGGCTACACCCACCTAATGCTGTGACTATTCAGAAACCTGGGACTGTATTTCATCTTGCGGCCAGTGGCAAACTCAGCGGGACTATTCACATGAGTAACATTACTCACGTGTGTAACAGTTTGGAGGACTGGCCTTAATTTCTGTGGGTTTTGTTTGAGAGAGAAGAAGAAAAAAAAAGTCGGTTGTAACTTAATTAAAATTAATTGCAGTACTCATAAAACTGGGGGTGACCATATTTCGACTTTTCCAGCCTTAAGTGTCTGAAAAACGTAATTCTGCTTGTCTTGCTAACAATATCGCTGTGCCATGGGGTTAAGTCAAATGAAAAACAAAGTGCTAATTAAAAAATAAAAATAGTGAAAACCCTGTTCAAAAAGAAAATATAGTGCCAAGTGGAAAAGCAGTTATGTTCATTCCAAGAAGGGAAATGTAATGCAATGCAAATTAATAGACACAATAAGATAAACGGATGCAATTGTCAAATCCAATTTAGTGAATCCAAATTAGTACCTAGTTGAAGTTCACTTAAAGAAATTCAAATCAGTTACCCTTAA
Organism: Eretmochelys imbricata; assembly: GCF_965152235.1. NCBI lineage: Eukaryota > Metazoa > Chordata > Testudines > Cheloniidae > Eretmochelys > Eretmochelys imbricata. The sequence continues at coordinate 9,726,790 of NC_135597.1, forward strand.
ATTAAGCATATTTTATTATTCAATTAGCCAGTGCAATGTGCAACAACAACAAAAGTAGGGCAATAAAGGGCAACAGCATGTGACAAACAAGGTGAACTTTTCTTCCCCTTTAAATTTACTTTCTTCTGAGACAGGCTGTGCTAATAAGACAAATGCAACGACTTAGGAAGTGACATACGAGACTAAACCAAGGATCTCTGGAGTTTGGTATTGCATCTCTGACAGGGGCCAATACAGATTGCTTCAGAGGCATATTTAAAACTGCTAGAGTGCAGCTAATTTGCTAGCACTACCCTGTGGAAGGAATTTTTTCATCCTGATTCCAGGAGATTATGTATTGGCTTTCAATGGGAGTTAGGTGCCTAACCTGCCTCGGCATTTTGAAAATCCCACTAGGTACCTTTCTGCATCATTAAGTGCCTAAATACCTTTGTAAATCTGGACTTAGTCATTTTTGAAAAATTTACCCCATGAATCTCAGAGAGACTTAAAAGGGCTTCCAAGTATCCAACAGTCTTTTGAAAATGGGACTTCTTGCGCTTTTGAAAGTTTTACACATGGGTGCCTTGAAGTGGGAGGATGATATACTTGTGTTCTAGCCAGTGTAACTAAAGGTACTCTTATTTATAATCAACCTCAAATCCTCTTCTCAATCTTACATTTCCTGAGGGGTTTGCTTTTACAGTGTGGCAATCAGTTCCACAGGTTATCAATGCACCATTTAGGGAATATTGTACATGCATTGCATATAACAACGGGCATTTCCTTGTTCACCTCATTTTTATCAGAGTCTTATTGCAGAGACATATTACAATGTATTATGGGATAGGCGCTGTGACAGAGGGCAGGGAGTTAACACATGCGCCTGCACTATGATCACTTTGGCACTAATTGGCTCCCCCAGAGAGGTCTGGCTGGGGAATGAAGTGTAGTTAGCTAATCAGGATAGCAGTCTGGGTGAGTTAAAGGCCCATCAGCTGGGGACTGATAAAAAGGCACAGAAGGAAGTGCTGGGGGGAGGAATGGGGCTCGCTGAGTCCAGAGTCCGAGATCTCCAGGAAGGAAGACCTCTTTTCCTCTTGGGCCCTGGGATAGGGACTGAGGATTCAAGAGACATTGTTGCACAAAACTTGAAAGGTGCTGGTGGACGGATCTGAACTAAACAAGCACCATGTGGATACCCAACCAGTGGAGTCTGAGCAGGTTTCTCTGAGGCAAGAAGGCAGGAACAGATCATGCACTGGTACGGGCACGAAAGCCCAGATCCTTAAAAGGTATGTAGGCACCTCACTTCCACTGAAATCGTTGGAAGTTAGGTGCCTGGACACCTTTGAGGATCGGGGCCCAAGAATCCCAAACACAGCATAACTTTGAAGCCATAAAAGTAAAAGAAAAAACACATTCTATTCTCAGCTCCACCACTGACTCAACCTATGACCTATGTGCAAATCAGGTAATCTCTGCCTCAGTTTACAACAGAGATTTAATTTACCAGTCATATAGAGGGGGTGATAGGTTTAGCTCTTGGGTCAAAATCTGTGTCATTTTCTGCTCCTGAGTTACTTTGGATTTACACCAGTGGAACTGCAAACAGTAGTGTCACCTCACAGCTCTTTGGAAGTTACCAGGCACAACTATGATGCTCTAAGCAAATGCTAAACGACAATGCTTTCAGAGCCTAGGGGAAGAGGTGTTTTGTAGTAGGATGGCTCGCGCAATTGTAGTATTTATCTGTTGTATAGATATATAGTAAATAGATAAAACATTAGGAATATCCTACTTCCTGAGCTGTCATTGTATTTGGCTGCCGAACAGAGGTATGCGGATAAAAGAATCCAAGTGCTGGAACCCTCATTCAGGTCAGTGGCCCCAATGCATGTAAGTCCCATTGGAACTATTTTCATGAGTAAGGGATGTTGGATTGCACTAGAGCTACCAAAGTCGTCATCATGAATATGAGGACCCTTTCACTTGCCACTCCATCATGCTGAAATATCAATCTCAACTGCACTGTATCTGAAGAGGCAGCAGTTCCCCAAATATTAATCATACCAAGAGATGTGGGATCAGTCCTGAGGTTAAACTGCGTGCCTCAGGGTTAATACTCCGCAACCTGTGATGTGGCAGGAAAACCACACGGTCATAAATATCTCAATATTTACAGAGCGACTGGATGTATTTTGTGCGTGTGAGCCTGATGCTCAGTCAATGATCTAAAATCAGTCTGGTCTGTGTAATTGCATGGTCAAGACTCCTTTGAAGTCCATGCACATTATAACAAAACTAGAGCTGTACAGGAACCATAATTCCTATTTAATGGGAAATTCTGCGATCTCAAAATTTGTTTCATTCCAAATCAGAACTAAAATAAAGAATTTTGAAACTCCTCTTGGAACGAAGTTTCTGAAAAAATTTCATATTGGGTCACTTAAAATGTTTCATATGTTTCCTACAACATATGCGCGAGCCCCTTATGCTTAACAGAACATTCCATTCCAAAAATGTCAAAACAGTACATTTCAACTGCATTTAAATGCTTTTTTTCCTCTCAAAATTCAATGGCCAAAATCAACATGTTTCTGTAGGAAGGTTCAGTGTCCACATATTGGCATTCTCCAGTGGAATAATGATCTGTGGGAAAACTGCTGACCAGTTGTAAACAAAAAGCTATAACCACCTAGGATTTTAGCAACTGTCATAAGAATCATCTGAGTTTTCCAAGATTTAAATTAAATTTAAAGCTTGAATATAGAACTGTGAAGTTTTTTTAAAAGCAGAAGATTTTTCCATCAGACATAACTTTTCCTTTCAAAAAGTAAAAAAAAAAAAAAAAAAGAAATACCAATGACACTCTGCAGCTTTCTTTGACATTTTTATAAAAATTGAAACGTTATCCAAAATATCAACCCTTATTAAAATAGTTACGAATGTTTTCATTTTCCTGACACCTGGTTTCCAGTGAGCAAAAATTTCATTAAGGTTCAGATGTCAATAAAAATTATGTGAAATAATAGTAAAAGAAACCCCGGCAAAGGGTCCATTTAAACCCATCAAAACAAACAGATTTTAACATTTTTTCACAATATGTCATTGTGACTAGCTTCATGGAAATTAAAGAGGAGAAAATGTATATTGCAATTTTCCCAAACTCCCTCTTTCATGCAATTATCTAGAGTTGGTTGAAGTTTCTAGAATTTTTTAAAAAAAGATGGTGAACTATTTCCCATTTTCTTTCACCAGAGCTAACTGTTGTTAGGATATAGATATTCAGGCCTGTCTGTAAAGGCCTATACTGTAAGAATTTAGGTGTATTCTTATCACTTGGCTAGTGACAGAGGTACAAAAGAAAGAATCAAAATCACGGTCTGACGGTGTAAGGGCCTTCTCTTACCGTGACAGTTTGTGGCCCTGTGCTTAGGCTCAGGCCTTTGGCTAAGCAGCAGAGGCAGCCATAAGCTGGGAAGCGACCGGTCACCTCCTCACATTCCAACCTAGTCACATTGAAATAAGGTGCTATTGGGCTGTTAGGCACTGTCAGGACAGGATTGTATTCCTATCACCTCCAGAGAAAGGGAAGTGCCTAGAAAATGTAAAAGGAAACTTAGTTTGATAGCATCCTGTCTGGCAAGAACTCACTTATCAATAGCTGGGATGTGAAATCCTCACTTCTGTATTGTCTTGTCATTATAGTTCCCACTTTGCTATTGTTTGTCTGTATAATCTCTGTCTGGTTCTGTGATTGTTCCTGTCTGCTGTATAATTAATTTTGCTGGGTGTAAACTAATTAAGGTGGTGGGATATAATTGGTAACATAATCATGTTACAATATGTTAGGATTGGTTAGTTAAATTTCAGAAAAATGATTGGTTAAGGTATAGCTAAGCAGAACTCAAGTTTTACTATATAATCTGTAGTCAATGAGGAAGTGAGGGGGTGTGGGCGAAGGAAATGGGAGCAGGGAATGGAAGTAAGAAAACTGGAATCATGTTTTGCTAAAGGGGGAAATGGGAACAGGGAATGGGAGTAAGGAAATTGGAATAATGTTTTGCTAAGTGCAGGAATAGGAACAGGGACGCAGGTGTAAGGCTCTGTGGTGTCAGAGCTGGGAAGGAGGACACTAAGGAAGGAAACTGCAATCATGCTTGCTGGAAGTTCACCCCAATAAACATCGAATTGTTTGCACCTTTGGACTTCGGGTATTGTTGCTCTCTGTTCATGCGAGAAGGACCAGGAAAGTAAGTGGGTGAAGGAATAAGCCCCCTAACAACTGTCATTATGCTGTGTGGCATGGTTAATTGCAACTACCTGGCAGCAATAGGAATAAGCAGGAAAGTAATTTCTTCATCTTTTGCTATCCTGTTGGCTGCTTTTCTCGCTACAAGGCTACCCTTCTCCCCATGGGCACCTAAGTCACACAAATCTACACAAATGAACTGATATGTCATGTTCGCCATTGTTATCCCTCTCTGAATTTGGCTTACATACATATCATGCAATTCTAGCTTTGTGATTTTTTTTTTCAAAATTCTTCCCTAGATTCCCCCTTCTACAACAACTCAATTCTCTGTCTCATCTCATCACAATAATATTTTAATTTATCAGTCATAAAAGGCCCTATAGCAATGATGGCTCACTTTCTGTTCATGCTATCTAACCTATTGTATAACTCATTTTGAAATCATCCCAGTGAAGAAACGTGTACAAAAAGGAAAGACGAGATGCTGGTAAAGGGAAAAAATAGGGGGGATTTTCTAAAAAGCTGCCAGTTTAGACTGATATGGTCACTGTAACATGAGGATAGCTCACCTGCAACTATATACCTTGGAACCTGCACTCTGAACTTTTAAATATCTTGGAACCAACTTTTGATGTCTTAGACTTAGAGAGAGTCCTATGCCAGTGATAAGGGACAACATAAATTAGTACAGGTGGGCCTCCTTTTCTTTGAGACCTGAGATCAATTACATTTGTCCTTAGGGTTGCTGAGATCACAGGTATCCTGTAGCACAGATGAACAACATGCCAGTAGGTATCACTTTTGCCTTAGGACCTAGATGTTCCACAATTCATCATCCTATCAAAGACAGGTTTATATTCTACCAGAGCAAATTTTTATAGCTGTAGGTTTAAAGGAGCAAACACCTCTGAGAAATCTGGAGCCTAACAACAATCCACATCTCTTCAGACATTTACTAAGCAGTCTCAGGCTGTGTTAGCTTTGACAACAGCAAACCTACCATTGAAATGGCCACGGGCTTCCTTGAGTACAACGTTTTAGAATGAGGCATCCATGTTCTGTAATCCAAGACCTAACTAATGCTACCCTCTTATTGTGAGGGATTCTTGGGGGCATTTCCAACCAGTTGTTCCATATGTCGTTGGACTTTCATTATCTTCAGAAACAATATGCAAAGTTAGCAAAGTTTTCTGATTTGGTTTACAAAATGTCTTTGCCAAGACACTGAGAGCATTATAATTATATTTTAGCTCTGCAGTGCCAGCCTTATGCAACACACTTTACAGGCGTGTATGAGGACAAGATCCCAGAGCCACCAAAAATGTGCACCCTAAAACTAGTTTATAGCCTTTAAAACCTGCTTTGATCTAAGGGGTGGCACGTGGTGGCACCTTCTCAAGAGCTCAGAATGAATCACTCAACTCTCTAGTGAGTGAGAGGGAAAAGGGACATCACTTGCTCGCTATGGATTGTAGCATACGAGCAGCTCCTGCTCTCCTTTCCATGCCTGGAGTCACAATCAGTGCAGGGCTGAATAGGGAAATGGAAGGAAAGCTTCCAAGTAAGAGCTGTAACAATCTAGCCCTCGGTATTTTAGGACAGCAATTCCCAAACTATGGACCATTGGGTGGTGGGCAGAGAGTTCCCTGGTCACACAGTGCTGGCTTTCCCCCCCTCATTTCCAGCTGCTTAATCACATGAAAAACGGGTTAAAACCCCCCAACATTACTTCCTTATTTTTCCATGTGCGCAACTGCCGTAGTTGACACTGGAATATTAGACCTTTCCAAATGGGAAAAGTAACGTATGCAGCCATACAGAGAAGGGAGGCTGGTCAATGAGAGACAGACACTCTGCTGAAAAAGTTGTCCACACTATGCAGAAGTTTAGGAAATCCTATTGCAAAAAAACAAACCCACAAATATTTGCAAGTTTTGGGCACTTGCTCGTATCCATCCTGATTGCTCGGATCACTCAGATGCTTAGCTCAGCTGTCCCACCTTAACTCAGATGGTGCCAGAGCCTTAAAGCTAAGTGGGTCAGGCTAGATCACTACCTGGATGGGAGGGTGCTGCGAGTGGTGACTCTGTAGGTGGCCCTCTTCACCCAAGGGGTCACTAGTGCTTAACTATGAAGAGCTGAACAGAAGACAAAATACTTTTTGCTTCCCAAAAGTCAACAAGGAGTTTGCTCCTCATGCTTAATAAGGTCAAAAGAATTGCTACTTTTAGCTTTCCTTTACTCAACCACTGAGAAGTTATTCAACCAAAGAAGACCTTGAGCTGAAAGGACATGCACAATGTTTTGATGTTAATCGGGTTGAACTTCTCATACAAAGAACAGTTCGGCAAAGAAGGATCATTCTCCTGAGTCTATAGGTTTCTCTAGTTTCTTCTTGACACTTCCTATCCTCACAAAACATTAGGGCCTGATACCCCACTGCCTTGCACCATGTGCAGTCATTTATTCCAATCTAAAGTGCTACCTGATCAGACTGATAGAATTTTACACCTTTGTAAATAACAGATGGTCCACAGCCAAGACACCACAATGCATCTGAAATAAAGTGGACAGAAACTGACCATCTTTATTAGCCAGCATATTACTGATACGTTGAAGAATTCTGTTAAGGTGGCACACAATTCATTTCTCAGTTAATTGATGTGGATGCTCAAAAGAACAAAACTGAAAACAGTATACCCTCCACAAGCTAACCCGAAAGGTGATAAATAGCTCAGGAAATGGTCTCATTAGGTCTCGTATCTAGGTGAATAATGGATTTTTCAGTTTCATTGGCAATTTCAACCGGTAAAAAAAAAAAAGGTTGGGGTCGAATTGAACACCGGGTTGTTATTTAAATTTCTAGTGAATTGCAAAGTCAAACTTCATTTAGGGTCAAATTAAACTAGTGACCTGGACCCCAAAAAAATAAAAAAGGTTCAGTGTTGACCATTTAACATTTTTTCACCATCTTTCCGCCAAAACAAGTCTGCAAAACAGACACAAATTTGAAAAAAAATGGTGGGGTTTCCAGTCTAAGCTTTTTGCCATACAACATTTTGGCCATGAAATTTTGCCTAGCTCGACTCAACCCGAGAACAGTTGAGCCTGAGTTTTATGTAGATGGGAAACCTCACCCCACACGCCCAAAAAACTGCAAAGGGAAAAAAGTACCCCAGGATGCTGTAGAAGATGGCACTGCTGAAACACTACCCTATGGGGCTCCAGGGGCTCTATCCTCTTGAAGGTCATATACAAGGAACATTCTGGCCTCTGGTGGTGATTAAAGATCACACGTCCCTTGTGGGGAAAAGGACAGGTATTGCTGTCAATCCTAGCTAAGTTGCAATTGGGTAGTTCCATGCTTTCAGTCTGCAACTCCCCTCGTATCTTGAAATGGAATAAACCATTTTGCATTTCCTCACCATAGCTATTCCACCCCCAGCACAAATTCATTTCACTACTGGGTAAAACAGACCCTCTTTGCAGAATTAATCAAATACTTTGCAATCTGTGAATGAAAGGTGACCTATTCAACACCTATTATTAATAAGAAATGTCCCAGCCCTCAGGACACCGTGCAACATACTCAAATGCAGTAAAAGCATCATAATTAATAAACACACACACACTGAAGAAATAATGCTTGAAATCATTTTAGCTGAGAACGCGCAGGTGGATACGTCTATCAGGGAAACCCATTATGAGGAGGAAGAGCACTAACACCGTGGAAGAGCTTTGACTAAAGGCAGTCAAAACGTTTTCATCAAGAGTAATCTGTTGTGTGCTGTAAATCGCAGTTTGCAAACACATCCCCAAGAAAAGCAACACAGAAGTCATTTCCATTTATTTGTATTTTCTTCATATGTTTTTAGTGTTGTTTTTAATCCCCTCTCCTCCTCCTCTTCCAACAGTGTTTTGCAGACCACTCAATGTCTTTGATTCCTGCCACCAAAACAGAGGGATGTTTGTCCCTGTTCAATCAGCTACAGAAAGACTAACCAATCAAAATGACCTGCCTTCTTCATCCCACTGTTCCCTGCCTTCGGAGAAGCCCTTCCACTGCATGTTCTAAACAGACACTGACTGGTGTTCAACCAATTGGGTAGCTGCACAAAAGGGGGAGGGGAGAGGCTAAAAGGTCTCTCCTAGAAAAGACTTTTTGACTCCCTTCTTCCATTATTGTACAAAAATCCAAGATCTGAGAAATGCAATAAATGGCCCAAATTGAGAACTCCCATTCAAATCTTAGGGCCACAGGGTGCCTCCAGGCACAGGCCTGCAGAAGAAGCATCCCCTGGGAGATTGTGCCTCAGTAGTACCACTCAGACATAATTCCTCCCCTGCTGCCCCTTTGTTCTGGTCTAGACCAACAGCAAGTCATCACATTGACAAATGATTACATCTGCATCCTCATTCCACAATCTAATTTTTGCTGGGCTGAGGTCCAGCCATTTTTATTTATTTATTTTTTGGCTGGTGCCATTTGTACAAGGTTAATTTGCACACACAAATGGCGATTGCAGTCACATATCTGAGAAGTTACGCTTCCAAATGAATGTCAGCTCTGAGGTCCCACTGAGCAGTGTGACTCTGCGCTGCCCCAACAGCAGACTGTGTTCAAGACACAATCCATCCAAACATTCAGTGAACACTTGTACCCTGAACCTACAATCAGATCACAGATTCACAGAGTTTAAAGTCAGAAGGGACCACTAGATCATGTAATCTGACCTCCTGTATATCACATTCCATTCCATTCCCCCGTATTGAGCCCAGTAACTTGTGTTAAACGAAAACATTTCAGTCCTCAAGAGGGTTGCACTGTGTGCCACAGGCAGAGAACAAGAGGGACCCGGGTGCCACAAATGCCTGAGACCCCAGCAATGTCAAGGAATTGATGAGGTGAAATATGCCCAAATGCTCCTAACGTACAATCCAGGTCCTATGCTGCAGAGGAAGGCAACTTGCCCCAAGATCCCCGCCAGTCTCAAGTTTCACCTGCACAGAAACCCACAGAAATCAGGGGCGCCCCTTGGACTGGGACCCTTGTATCAAGCAAGATCTCTAGCGGACAGGTCACTGGACTGGAATTGGGGAGATGACTCAGATTCTGTTCCCAGCTCCTCTACTGATCTACTGTATGACTTTGAGCAAGTCACTTCACCCCTTCTGCCTCTGTTTCCCCTCTCATCCTGTGCCTGCCTTAGTGTCTTTTTAGACTGTAAGCTTCTCAGAACAGAGACTGTCTCCTAGTGTATATTTAGACAGCATCCAGCACAGGCCTCAAGTTTTCCATCTGCGTCAGCACGGAGTTCCTGAAATGAAGCATGGGCAAGAATTGGGGGAGGGAGGGGAAAAAAGAAGCAGCAACATTTGTACTGGGATGCACATAAACCAATATTTTTGAAAGACAGCTGAGGAGCAGTGATTGATGGACGTGAAAAAAAAATATCAGCCATTTCAAGCTATTTCTGTTCTGTGTCTCTTTCCCCAAGTACACAGTGTAAAAAAGTTGTTTGTTACATATTTTGGTGGGGAACATAACTCCCAATCAGGTTTCTTGTGGTCTCTTTTTCTGACATAAAACATTGCACCAAAAGAGCAGTTTAGTTTGTAGCAGCAACACTAGAAATACGGGTGACGTGTTTCTAAGATTGATAAAGTGCTGAGGGCCCTATCACTCAGGGGCTAACTACATGAACAGGTATATTGAAAATGCAAGCAATCCCCGACACCTGGGTTTTCTTGGAACAGAATGCATGAAGTAGCCGGACAGAGAGAGAGAGAGAGAGATTGCTTTGGGGAACCTGTTACAATGGGTTCTTGAAAGACTTAGGAATTGATCTATTTTTATGACTGTGAAAACCTGACCCTCACTATTCCCTCCTGTGACACAGGGCCCACTGATGGTTCACTGCTCTGTCAGCAACTCTTATCAGGCCTGACAGTAACTCACAATTCTAAGAACCCCAGCAAATTGTTTCTTTGGGGGGTGGCCCGGGGAAAGGCAAGGAAGGGTTGAGAGGAAGGATGACAAATAAAGAAAAGGATGGAGAAATTAATCTGCCAGCTTTGAGTTCTGTGATGTAGAAAATTAAACCATGCTGAAAAACGCGACACCATTGGCTGGGAAAGTATACACAGACAGCCACTGCATAGTTTATGAGAACCATTTCATGCGCGGCTAAGCTACTCTACATCTGTGGAAGCAGATGGAGAAATTTAGAGAGAGAAAGCCAACAATCTTGCAATTCTTATTTTTATCACTTCAGGGAAAGAAAAAAGATTCTCAGATCTCACAAATGGATGATTTTGGAAGCTAAAATGCAGTCCCTGTAGCTGGGGGGGGGGGAGGGAAAGGGGGGGGATGCAAAGATTTTTGAATCCATCTTCTACACAAAAACATTTCACCAAGCTTCTTAAAGATGTCACTCAATATTTTTTCCCTGAAGACTAGGCTATCATTATGTGTGCTACAGTAGCATCAATGAGGATTAGGGCTCCAGATTTTACTATTGATTTTACATCAAAGTAATTCAGATACTACACTGATAGGTGGCAATGTGGGAGCTCTTCAATGACCTGCAAATCAAACAGGAATCCTACAGAAAGTAGCAATATGGACAAATTGCTGAAGAGGAGTATAAAAGAATAGCACAAGCACGTAGAGACAAAAATCAGAAATGCTAAGGCACAACGTGAGTTACGTCTAGCAAGGGACATAAAAGGCCATAAGATGAGATTCTATAAATTTAACAGGAGGAAGAAGAAAAGTGGAGGCAGGGGTGCTGGAATAATTTGCACAGTGAGGGTGCTGAGAGCTATTGAACCAAACCGTAAACCCTGTATACGATGTAAACCGCTTCAAGCCAGGGGGCACGGCAGAACCCACAGCACCCTTAGTTCCAGCACCGGTGAGTGTAGGCACTCAGCCTCTTTGGTGGAATGAGAGCTAATAATGGATGACGTCAAGAAGGCGGAGTTATTTAGTGCCTCTTTTTCTTCCATCTTCAATAAAAGGTAAATTGGGACCAGATACTCAACACAATTAATATGCACCACAAGTGGGAAAGAACACACGCCAAAATAGGGAAAGACCAGGTTAAAGAATATTAAGGTAAGTTAGATGTATTCAAGTCGGGAAGACCGAATCCAATTCACCCGGAAGTATTTAAGAAACTAGCTGAAGCGATCTCAGAACTGTTAGTGATTATTTTTGAGAACTCGTGGAGGATGAGTGAGGTCCCAAATGACTGGAAAAGAGCAAACATAGTACCTATCATTAAAAAGATAGAGACAAATGATTAAACAATCAGAGGATAACAGGGTTATAAGGAATAGCCAGCATGAATTTGGCAAGAACAAATCATGCCAAACGAATGTAATTTCCTTCTTTGAAATTACTAGGGTTACTGGCCTAATGGCTCGGGAGGAAGTGGTAAACATGAAATATCAAATTCAATAAGGCTTTTGACAGTCTCATAAGCAAACTATGGAAATGTGATCTAGGTGAAATTATTGTAAGGTGGGTTAACAACTGTTGAATGGTCAAACTTAATGTAGTTATCAATGGTTTGCTGTCAGACTGCCAGGCATATCCAGGGGGGTCCCGTAGGGGTCAGTCCTGCCATTCAATATTGTCACTAATTGTTTGGATAATAGAGAGGGTGTTTGCTTACAAAATTTGCAGATGACACCAAACTGGGTGTGGGGGGGGGGGTTGCTAGCACTTTGGAGGACAGGATTAGAATTCAAAACAACTTTAACAAATTGGAGAATTAGTCTGAAATCAAGATGAAATTCAGTAATGCGAAGTGCAAAGTACTATGCTTAGAAAGGAAAAAATCAAACGCACATCTACAAAATGGGGAATAACTGGCTAGGTTGTAATACTGCTGAAAAGCATCTGGGGGTTCTAGCGGATCACAAACTGAATGAAAGTCAGCAGTGTGACGCAGTTGCAGAGAAGGCTAATATTCTGGAGTGTATTAACGGGAGTGTCACATGTAAGACACGGGCAGACACTGGTGAGGCCTCAGCTGGAGAACTGTATCCACCGCTGGGTGCCGCACTAAAACAGCTGTGGACAAACTGGAAAGAGTCTAAGGGAACGTAACAAAAGTAATAAAGGTTTTAGAAAACCTGACCTATGGAGAAAGGTTAAAAAAATGGGTATGTTTAGTCTTGAGAAAAGATGACCGAGCAGGGACCTGATAATATGTTAAGAGCTGTTACAAAGAGGACGGTGATCAACTGTTCTCTGAAGACAGAACAAGTAGTAATGGGCTTCCTCTGTAGCAAGGGAGAGGAGCTTTAGGTTAGATATTAGGAAAACGGTGAGCTGTAGCTCACGAAAGCTTATGCTCAAATAAATTGGTTAGTCTCTAGGGTGCCACAAGTACTCCTTTTCTTTTTGCGAATACAGACTAACACGGCTGTTACTCTGAAACCGGTCTAACTATAAGGCTAGTTAACCACTGGAATAGGTGCCAAGGGAGGGATCGCTGGAGGATTTTAAGAACAGGTTGGTCAAACATTTGTCAGGGATAGTCTAGGAATATTTGGACCTGCCTGAGCATGGGGAGCTCAACAAGTTGACCTCGAGGTCCCTTCCAGCCCTACATTTCTATGAATATAAAACCCTAAGATACAGATTTTTCTAGGCATTTGTCAGCAGGTGACTGTCTCCCAAGTGTCCCCTCCTGCCCTCGAGTCCATTTCTTCTGAACCAAGTTATCATCCAGGCCCCTCTCTTCGCAACTTCGCCTTTTATTGTCTACACATCAAAGTTATTACAAGCAAAATGATCTTGGCCTCACCGGGGCTTTGTGAAGTCTTATATACTGTGTCCTCATAATAAAGTATTTCAATCCTCTGGGCTGGTTACGGTATTATCCAGGACACTCAGTCAGTCCTTCACCTTTGTTCTCACTCCTCTTCTGAAGAAGCCCTGCCGTTCCTTCTCCGCAGTCCACCCTCTGGTCCTGCCAGAACCCTTCCAGCTTTCTATCACTTCTTCTCCACTGAGGTTCCCCGCTGAGCATTGTAAGAGGCAACTATCCCTCATTAGGTGTCTAATTAGGCACAGGTGGTCTGGGACACGCTCCACCTGCAACAGCCCTATACAAAACACCCAGAAGTCCAGAGCCTTGAATGCAGACACATGGGTGACCTTGAGATCCAAGCTGGAGCTCCCATTAGGATTCCATGGAAACACAGGTGTCCACGAAAATGGATAGTTACATCACCTGGGTCTACGCCATGATGGTGCAAACAACTTTGTGCATGCTTAACTTCACTACTTGCGAGTAGACACATGAAAAACCCCATGAGGCTATGTACTGCTGGAAAGTCAAGCACAGATGTGTTTTCATGATCAGGGCCTTCGGCTAGAACAGGCAGAGCAACACACAAACAAGCCTGGGGGAAAGAACAGTGAAGGAAGTGTACCCTTTGCGCCTGCCTTGCAGATCTTCTGCATTCACATATCTGTTGTGCACATGCCATAATGTAAAACATGATTTTGGGGTCCACTTCACTTGTTTTTTTCATGCATTTCACTTCACAATTCTGCTGCCTTTGTTTTAAAAACAGTGTGTGTGGGAGGAAGGGGGGCTTCAGTAAAAGGCCACATGTTCAGCAGCTTACAGTCGTCTTTCCAAAAGGCCAGCGTGACAAGCTGTAAAGGCACTACGGCATGTTCCAGGCTCCTCTCTACCATACAGCTGATCTGGGCAAAGTTCTACATGGAAAGGGGAAGCTAGCGTATAAGAGTCTTCTCTATGAGAAGGGTGTGTCCTTTCCCTCTCCCAGTTGGCTGACACTGGAGAAGCCTTGGGTGGTTACTACCAAGTAGCTTGAGTTGATTTATTCAGGCTTTTGGAAATAAAGCAAGCCTCGAGGCAAGGGATGTGAAGACAGCTGTAGTTGGGACTTCATTTTTCCAGCCAGCATTCAACCACCCTTATTCACACAGAGAAATTCATCACTTGGCATCTATTACTATTTGAATCCAATTGAGTTACCCGTGGAATAGGGTATGACTCAACATAAACATGGGTGGCATGATCTCGCCCAAAGGCTTTTGTGCTGTCCTATAGCATTCAGCAGAATGTATGCCTCTCAATTTACAAGACAAATCCTTATTTTAAACCTCTCACATTTTAATGAATCTCTTTTAAAAAGTGAAAAGAAAAAGAGCAGCTCTAACATGCACAGCTTAGAAGGATAGGATACAGCACAAAGTAAAAACACCTTAAACCATATTATGCACGCCTTTCCTTATTCCCACTTAAACAAGTGTAACCATGAGACAGAGAACATTTCTGCAATCAACTCTGCCTTCTTTTTTTTTTTTTAAACTGAGACTGAACCACCTGGTTCCTAAACTCTAGCAATTATTCCACACTTTTTATATCCATTTATTAATTGTGTTTTCAGGTACAGTCACCATACTGTATTTAAATGTCATTAGCATTTATATGATATTGACTTTTTACTATAAGATTAATTTACTGTCCTTGCCTAGGGAAGAGCAATATATATGGAATAGAGTTGAAATGTGTTTTAAAGTTCCAGTTCAATTTTATGTTCTAATTACTCTGGAGTATTATGGAGTAACTGTAATATCATATCATATAGTCTTGTCATCCCATAAACAGCTTTACAGTAAAACAACAAAAGTATATTGAACTCATTACCTGAGAGCATAATTGAAATTGTTGCCGGCACCCAGTGCCTAGAGGCTGAACAACAGCTTGAGTGGTTCGTTACCTGGTGTGCTACACCCAATAATCACAACGGGGTGGAGAAGCAGAAAAGTTTATCTGCAGCTGCAAAAAGGTACAGGGAGAATAAAATCTCAAATCCTGCACACAGAGCAGGAAGTTACACAGGCTTTTATACATCCTTTTTCCAGCATACTTATCCAATAGCAAGCTGCCCCAAGTATCCATATAGCCAGCCAGTCCAGTTCCCAGCTAGTTCCCTGATTCTCTGTATCATTTGTTAAGCTGCTTTATTCAGCATTGTTCTTCCATATCTGCCCTGTTTGGCCTTGCTTAGTTTCAGGCAATCTGACTCTGCAACATATTGTTGCAGATCCTCAGCATAACTGCTGTGTGTGCCTCCAGGCGGGTGGGGGCGGGGCGGGCGCCAAGGACACTTGGGCCCAGTACGCAGAGCTGCTGCGAGTGCCTCCAGGCGGGAGGGGGGGCCAAGGACACCTGGGCCTAGTGCGAGGGGGCTTCATCGACATTCGTGGTCTTCCATCCCCTCGAGTTACCTAGTGGCCATGCCCCAGCGTCCCCAACAAAATGATACAAAAATTGCTAGGGGATAATAAATATGATGCAAGAAGCAACACAGCTTTCCATAGTTCTCCAGAATTAATCTGGATTGTGACAGAAAACAGTGCATAATGGAAATGGACGTATTTCGGACTTCTCCCTCTCCTGTTAAAAAGGATAATGGGTCTGATCCTTAGCTGGTGTAATTTGACACAGTCCCACAGACTTCTGGTAGAGTTATGCCAAGTTACACCAGCTGAGAAGCTGACCCAAAATAGATTTTCATTGAATTTCTGTTAGAGAATCCAACACACCTGCAGTCAGACTCAACCAAGCATGAACCAAATACCTGTCAAAGACAAGATTCCGATGTTTTTATAGTGCAGCAATCACGTTACCTATTCCACTGCATGAGTGCTTCTGCACAAATAGTTATATGGAATTTGTGCTGGGAAATGGGAGAAACTCAATATTTTTTAACATTTGCTGTATACACCATGCACGTATCTTTCTGTCACACACTTTTATAGGATTCTGCATTTATGTGGTAATCAGACTACACTAGCCATTAAAAAAAATAAAAGGTTTAAGTGACTGTCTGTTACAGCACATTCATAGAAGCCTAGGCATGATTAATATCTGAGTCATGAGTAACCCCCAAGAGTGCAAAACCAGTCTTGTCATGCAATTTTAAGTAGCTGATGTCCCACACAATGCTTCATAAGCCATGGTGGAAATGCTTTTATTTACTACGTGTCCAGAAGAATTGTATAATCAACCCAGAAGGGGAATATCCTCTCCCACATCAGTCACTTTCACAGAAATTAGACATGCATTAGAATCTGTTGGCCATCCCCTGACAATGCAGTATCGTTCCACCTACTGGGATACTTAGCATTTTGTCCAGTCGGATTTTAAATAATTCAAAAGATGTGGTTTTTATCATGCTCTTCAGATTAGTCAAATGTAACCAGTAATAGAGAAATAGTGCTACATTGCAGCTCAGCCAAAGGGGCCGGGGGAAAGAGGACTGTTATGCAGCCTTTAGCACCAAATCCTACTATTTCTTTGTATCCAGCGTGTGTGATTTGTCCTGCTCTAATCTAGGTGACATATTACTGCATTAGTATATGTCATGCCACAGCTGTACATTTCTTTAAATGTTCATTTTACAATAAGAAGTATAGACAGTATATAAGGTTTCCCAAAAGATTTCTGCTGTTACTACATTTGTTTAGTTTATCTGTTGTTATTTCCGCCCCCTTATCTAGAGCCTTTGCTTTGAAAGGACTCAGTTTCATATTCTGCCCTTTCCCCCATTCAGGATAGCACTGAAGCAGGTGCTTAAATCCCACTCAAGTCAATTTAAGAATGTGCTTTCCACATCAGGGCATCTATTTATTGCTCTTCACCACCCCTTGACAATCTTGCATGTATTTTCACATTGCTTAATAAGGGCTCGATTTTGCAACTCTTAATCATGTTTGTGAGCAATCCCTCATAGGATTAGTCCCACTGAAATCCTGGGCCAGGCTGCAGAGCTGTTATTCATGGAAGAGAGCATTTATTCATGCAACTGCTCTCACTGGCTTCAGCGTTCCCTTTGGTTTCTCCAAAACTGGACAGTAAAGTGTTTGGGGTGGGGAGCAGTCATGTACCTCCACTTGCCTACGTGGAGTAGGCCTTAGTGTAAGGCCGACAGACCCCGGTCATCGGCGGGCAGGATCAAACCGGGGACCTCTGGAGCTTAGTGCATGAGCCTCTACCGCATGAGCTAAAAGCCAACTTGCTGTTAGCTAAGGTTGTAGAACAGACTCATTTTGTCTCTCTTTCTAAGTGGTCTCGGTGCCACCAGATGGGACAGAACACCACAACCACAAGGTGTGTGGGATACATTAGCAAAGCCTTGCAATGGCTGCTTCAGCCCTTGTACAGAGGAGTCATTCATATTGTATAAGTTAAATGCATATGAGGCATATCTATTTTTCACCACTGAATTATTCCAGTTTTACCCCATTAATTTCAATGTGGTAACACTTGCATAGAATTAGTCTAGTGCATTGTGGGTCAGACCCATTGACTATACTTACTGAATTTGCTGTCAGACTGGAGAGACTGTGCCCTACTTTTCTGTTGAATCTGGGCCGCATGTGGACAGACTATGTTAAAATGGGAAGGACACTGAACTAGGACTCAGAAGACCTGGGGCCAGATCCTCAACTGGTGTAAATTGTCGTAGCTAGCTCCATTTGGGGGCAGCCCTAGCTGTTTTTCCAGCAAAGGCGAAAAACATTTTCAGTGACAACAGGCCAAGCAAAAAAATAAAAACAAAAAAACCAGCCAATAGCAAAGCAAAAACAGAAAATTAGCAAATCAGTAGAGAAGAAGGCACCTGGAACAACCACTCTGCTCGCCTGCCCCTAAAACCAGCCCTGGCTCCATTGATTTCAACTGAGCTTTGAGAATTTACAAAAAATTGAGGCTCTAGCTCCTGGGTTCTACTTCCAGCTCTGTCACTGACCTGCAACGTAACCTTGGGCAAGTCACTTCACCTCTCTCGCAAAAAGAAAAGGAGTACTGGTGGCACCTTAGAGACTAACCAATTTATTTGAGCATGAGCTTTCGTGAGCTACAGCTCACTTCATCGGATGCATACCGTGGAAACTGCAGAAGACATTATATACACACAGAGACCATGAAACGATACCTCCTCCCACCCCACTGTCCTGCTGGTAATAGCTTATCTAAAGTGATCACTCTCCTTACAGTGCGTATGATAATCAAGTTGGGCCATTTCCAGCACAAATCCAGGTTCTCACCCCCCCCCAACTTGAAATGGAAATGACCCAACTTGATTATCATACACATTGTAAGGAGAGTGATCACTTTAGATAAGCTATTGCCAGCAGGAGAGTGGGGTGGGGGGAGGTGTTTTTTCATGCTTTGTGTGTATAAAAGATCTTCTTCACTTTCCACAGTATGCATCCGATGAAGTGAGCTGTAGCTCACGAAAGCTCATGCTCAAATAAATTGGTTAGTCTCTAAGGTGCCACAAGTACTCCTTTTCTTTTTGCGAATACAGACTAACACGGCTGTTACTCTGAAACCTGTCACCTCTCTCAGACTCTTTCCCCTCTTCTACCCTTTGCAATCTAAATGGATAAGACAGACAAATGCTTCAGGGTAAAGATTGTCTCTGTCTGGTCACATAGCACCTAGCACTGCCGGGCCCTGATTCTGACCGGGATGTTGAGGCAGTGCTGTGATGCAAGTGATGGTTTTAAAATATTCAAAAATGTCATGAGTAAGAGTCAAAAATGTCAGTGATTTTTGTTCCTCCACCTCTTAGCGAATGGCTTTTCCAAAGTGAGAGCTCCCCTCCGCCCTCAAACCCAAATCCACAGGCATAAGGCAGACTCCTCTCCAAGCATCAGAGCTCCTCAGTGAAGAAAGTCACAGCAATAAATCATCTTTAGAAGCATCTGCTGCAAGCCAACCTTTTTCACATTCCATGATGACAGCAACTAAATCTTTATTAAAGGACTTGAATGTATAAATAATCAAAATGCGTATCCATTAATTGAACTCCGGGGGGCGTGGGGGGAGGAATTGTGCAGCATCTAAAGATGAATGATTTCAGCTCGAGTCAGTAAGATTTCATCAGAAGAGTCTGGGCCTCATAATAAGCCTACACGACCTGAAGACGACGTAAGATGAAGAAGCCACTTTCGCGAACTGAGTGACGCCACTCTGAGTTTCCAGAGAACCTGCACGGTCGTTCTTCGGTGTGAAAGGACTCATCCATTTCAGTGGTGGCTAACTCAGATGCCAATAATGATGCTTTAATTTAAATATCAACAGGAGCTAGTTCGTTGCTCACCTATGAAAGGATGGCTCACATTAAGAAAATCTATACCGGCATTCCTCAAAGTCTATGTGAGGTGGGATGCAAAAGAACTAGGGGCTGATCGTGTGGACGATGTATACATTCAGATGCATATGCCTTTAAACACAGCATTACCATCCAGAAACATACAAGGTAAATGATCAATTGTGTCTATTAGATTAGAGATACAGAATTGTTCTGATATTTCAAAATGGTATGGCAACTGGTATAAAACTGGCCTTTATATCTCGTAGCTGGGAAGATTAGTACATATTTTGAGACTAAAATGCTTCCACTGGTTGCTGCTCACTAAAAGCCATAACTTTTTGATGAATAAATGGATGTGTTTTAAATCAACTGTGGTAAGAGCTGGTTGAAATTTTTCTTGGAACATTTGGAATACTAATAACTGGCTATTACAGAATACTTTTAATCTGTGGATCTCAAAGGTCTTTACAAAAGACAGTAGAATCATTATGCCCATTTCACAGATGGGTAAACTGAGGCACAGAGCAGGGAAGTGACTTGCCCAAGGTCATCCAGCAGGCTAGTGGCAGATCTGGCAATAACCCTCCTCCCCCGATCTTCTTAGTCCCCAGTTTAGTGCTCTCTTCACATGGCCACACTGACTCCCCTACACTCTACGATCATGGAATTGAATCTCCATGGTTTTTCAGCTGAAAACACAAAAGGATTATGATCAATACACATTTTTCAGGCCTTGCATATAATAAATAATTTCAGTTTTGATTAGTTTGCCCATTAAAAATACCAGCAGAGCAGTTTGAAGGGGGGGAAAGTGCAACACTTGGATGACTACTTTTTAAAAATATTTTTTAAAAAAATCTCAACCTACTTCATCACAGTTGGGGCAAAAACAAAACCCTCCCTTCCCCCCCAAAATTGTGGACATATTTTATTTTTTAATCAAAATTGGATTTCCCATTAAAAAAATTTTCAACCAGATTTACCCACAGCTTATTTAAAAGATCTGGGGTGAAGTCCTAGCCTCACTCCCATTAGCTTCAGTGGGACCAGGATCTCACCCTATACAAATGGATACTCTATGGACAGGTAAACATAAGCTCAGATCCTGAAAGGATACCCTGTAAGGTTGTACTCCTACCCTTGTCAGTAAATTGAAGGGGTTCCATGAAAGCACATGGGACCACAAGCAGGGAAGTCACTGCAGGATTGGGGCTATACCCTTTACATGTAGATCTCAGATGTCACATGATGCCTCTTATATACCTCTCACAAGCACATCAGTGTTTTCCCCCTATATGAACAGAATACATCCTCACTGCATCACCTGAAATTCTTCTCTATTCATCCTAGAGATGCTCACATGAAAACGTGTGTCCTAGTTTCAATAATTGTTGCCCTGACGTGGAACAAGAGCCATCCCATCATGCTAGGAACAATCTTTCCAGGGCACACGCAAATCATTTAAAAATGCTTCAGAGTCCCATGTATCAACGAAACATGTAGCCAATATAATTCTGACTCTGAGTGTCATTTATACTCCCATGCCACTCATGTAATATGCAACACTAAGGCAAAATTTTCTAATAGAATCGTTATTTACATAAAGCCAAGTACTGCATGCTTTATAGTCATTTGTTAAGCTAGGGTTGTGCCCTTAAGAGCTTACAGTCTAAACAGACAATCTAGCAGACTGATAGAGTGAGAAAGAGGATATACTCCTAAAATGACTGCCCTAATAATGCGTGACTACATGGGAAAGAGATTCTTGACAATAGAGGGCTCTTTAATATAGCAGAAAACAGGCATAATGAGGTCCAATGGTTGGAAGATGAAACTTCACAAATTCAGACTAGAAATAATGCACACATGTTTAAGAGCGACCGTAATTAATTAAACACTGTAACGACTTTATCTAGGGATATGGTGGGTTGTCCATTACTTACAGTGTTTAAGCCAAGGCTGGATATCTTTCTGAAAGACATGAAGTTACGGGCTCGATACAGAAGTTGCTGCCTGGAGTTTTTTTGGCTTGTGTTTTGCAAGAGGTCACACGAGATAACCATAATGGTCCTTTTAGGTTCATAGATTTTAGGCCAATGAATTTTTATATTCTCTTTCCCTGAGTTTGCGATATAGAATTCATTATATGTGGATATGTGCCTCAGAAGGAAGTGAGTCCCACACTGTGTGACACAAGTGTGTCTCCATATTATACGAAGGGAGTATCCCTATCACTTAGCTGGTTTTGAAACCTCAGCCATAAGATGTCCTAATAATGTACATTCTAGTGTTACATAGTCTTCCCCATCTATACAGATAAAGAGATTTATCATTTGGATACCAAGAGATTTCACCACAACACAATAACTGCATGCTCCATTTAAGATACCCGAGGCAACCTACAGTTGCCATTGATTTTCTCTGAACATCATGCAGTTTTCATTATTATTTAGGTGTTCTGGGTACCTGTGGGCATGTAGGGCCTGCAATCACTAAATTCCACAACACTGATCCCAATGTAATTATGTAATTTAATTCAGTACAGAAGGGTTTTGTTCTCACTTCCACTGACTTTACACCAGGCAATTCCATTGGCTTCCAGAGTTTTATCTTTACATCAGATTGAGGCTAACCGAGTACACCGACATAAATCTGCGAAAATCAGATCGTTCCATGCAGCAGCTTTGCAATCCAGAGCGCCAGCCGTACTGCAAATAGCATTCTGATGGCATTTCCAATGGGATGAGGGACAGTCTCACAAAGCTATAGCTGACAGATTATCAACATTGTGAAAACGAATGTATTACTTGGGGACTAAGTAGCATGATCAGTTTACTCTGGAAGAAGCTCAGAATCTACCTGGAAGGATAAGAAATGGATGCTGTAAGCATCTGGGAAGAGATTTAGAGAGGCATCATGGAATCTGGAAATGTCTGTGCCTGGAAATGGACATATATGAGATTAATAAAATCTAAGGTGGAGAATAAGAGAAAAGCTGCAGGAATGTGCATTAATAGCATCAAGAAATGATGCCAGATAGATCTATGTGCCAGGAATGTGGCAATTCATAAACCCTGTTTTATTTTCATTGATAATCATTTCTTTGGAATCTGCAGGAGCCTATCCATCTGCTGAGTGTATTTTATTGCTATGCTGCACCAAACATCTCCCAAGCAATCTGATCCTCTCACAGGGGAGGTTTACACTGCAGTCACAGGGTGTGATTGCAATTCGTGGAGACACGCCCAAGCTTGGAACAGTAAGGACACAGCAACACATGCTTCAGTGGTGGCTTTACAGCCCTTTCTGGAACGCGAGGTAATTACTCAGGCAGCTGGCATATGCTGCCATACCTTCAGAGTTCTGGTCCCCAAGCTAGCAGTGTAGATAGACTCTCAGTGAAAGAAGTTCTTTCCTACCCTGCCCTTCCCCACTCTATAGCGGTCAGCAAAACTGTTCCCCAAACTACACTCGGAATGTATGCTGCGTGGTTATCCCTGTATTCAGCGCAGCCCGGAAGCCAAAACTGGGATCACTGCAGCAGCCAGTTGTGTCGACTGGATGAGCAGGCAGGTCCAGAGACAAGATTCAGGACACCAATAAATTCAGAGGCATCCAAAAGGCTGCAGGACCCATTCACTCCTTCTGTCTACTCTGTATTTATTAAACGTACAGATTGGATAGCTCTGAGGGTTGGTGACAGATTTAAGCACCTTTCCTCTCCGCAGTCAGTTCAAATCCAGCCCAGGCGGATAGTGACTAAAAGCAGTTGCCATCCAATTGTGGCTGAAAGGCTCCTGTGAAATGACTTTCATGGTCTCAGCCAAGCTACCTTTGGAAAAATGGTCACAGCCAAGAAAGCATGATACGCATCGGCACTACTTAACACTGTTAGCCGTCCTGACAGAGGCACCAGAGGATGTAAGAGTGATTGGAAGAGATGGAAAAAAGGAACCCAGCAGAAGTACAGTCTGTGAACAAATTTATGGAAAAAAAAAAAAGACAGCAGATTATATTGACTCTGTAGAAATAGGGATGGAGACTTCAAGATGGTTCTTCCAGGTCAGGTTTAAGACACTCTGGTGGAGTGGAAGCTTGCAGCACCACTGTCCACGCGGTGCCTGATCTATGGATAAATAGAAGCCTTGAGGGCCAGATCTCAACCGGTTTAAATGGGCATGGCTCCTGAGAAGTCATCTGGATTTATACCAGCTGAAAATCAGTCACCTTTAACCACCTATAGCCCCAAGTCAGCAACAAATTTCAGCATGTATGTTTAAATTCAACAAAGTACTTTAGCAAGCTGCTGAATTTGGTTAGACTGCTGAATCAGGGCCTAAATTCACACACAAGCAGACTATATATTAAAAAGATGGGTGGTTAATAGAATACGATGCGAGGAACAAAAGCAGTATAAGAAAATTACCTCAGATTTTGCATTATTGCTGTTAAATTGCTGGTGCCTGACATTCTGAGAGAGACTTCTCCTGTAAGAGTTGATAGAAATAGTGAATCATTTAACAAGAACATGGATTTTATGTTTTAAGACTCAAGGAGCTCAATCTATTCAGTTTAGCAGAGAGAAAGTTAAGGAATGACTTGATTACACTCTGTAAGTACCTACATGGGGAACAAACATTTGATAATGGGCTCTTCAGCCTAGCAGAGAAAGATATAACAAGATCCAATGGCTGGAAGTTGAAGCTAGACAAATTAAGACTGGAACTAAGGTATAAATAATTTTTAACTATGAGGGTAATTAACGATTGGAACAAATTTACCAGATTTACCACCAAGGGTCGTGGTCGATTCTCCATTACTGGCAATTTTTAAATCAAGACTGGATCAGCTCTAGGAATTTTCACGGGGAAGGTCTATGGCTTGGGTTTACAGGAGGTCAAACCAGATGATCCCTTCTGGCTTTAGCATCCAGGAATGAATGAATAAGACCAAAAAAAGGTGCACAGCACAGAATTTAAATAGTGATTGCATGGTGCTCAATATTTCTTCCTTTTCATGACTTTAAGAAATGGATCGTTTCCTAAAGACCTTCGCTTTATGCATCATCCAAAGGATGATACCGTGCCAAAACCATTATGCTCCAGAGCAGTGACTCAGAGAAAAGGTACTGTACTAGCTAGTGACTCACTAATGCCAATTCATTTTGAGGTTTTCCATCCAGATATTGACCCAGCTCAACCCTGCTTAGCTTTAGAAATGTGACAAGACCAGAAGCCAAGGAAGTACAGCTACTGATAATAAAGACTTCTTTGATTATTGTACTTTGTTTTTATTATATTAGAAAGAAAACACTACAAAGGACTGTGGTTTCTAGGATATTTTTATAAACGGGGTCACAGTAACTGTCTTCGTGTCTGATATTCAGTGAAAAATCCTGGAGTCAGAAAAATGGAAATATGTTTTTAACTTTTCACAAGAAAGGGGTGGGAAAGGAAATGTCAGCTTGCATGCCAAATAATAATTTTTAAAAGCGGTAACGTGTTTCTTCTGACCCTAAAAGGCAGGGTCATGCAGAGTCTTATGAACAGAACTGGTGAAAATATTTTTTGAACAAAGAGCTTTTTGGCTGAAAAAAATATCCTTCTCCAAAAAGTGAAACATTTTGTGAAAAACTGAGGACTTTTTTGGATTTTGTAAAATTTCAAAACGTATTTAAAATTCATATCAAAATTCCTAATTGACAACTGTTTAAAAAAAACAATTGTCAATTTTTTATTTCTTGAAAAAAAAACAGCTTCTGGGTCAACAAAATGTGCCAATAATGTTTTTAAAAGGGTCTGTTTCAAACCCTGCAAAATGGATACAACTTTAAATGTTTCACAATTCTCCCACCAACAACTTTTTAATCGGCTCTACTCATGAACTGTTCCAAAATTCCCAAGGAAGAGTTACTGTATCTCCACTGAATGAACAAACCATAAAAGGCTGAGTATGGATTAGAAGTAATAATATTGTGAACTTCTATGGCATCTTTTTCGTATAAAGATTTCAAAGTGCTTTGCAGATGTGAGTGAACTTAACCCATAAGTCCCCCTTCCACAGATGGGGAAACTAGCGAAGATTTATTTTTGCCCAAGGTCACATATCTGTAGCACAGCCAGGAAGAGAAGCCAGCATTTCTGATTCCCATTCCTGTGCCTTGTAGCCACAACCCACTCAAATGACTGAAAGATTGCATCAAGGTCTTGTGAGGCCCTGCCCTTTACCTCTGGGGATGCTCCTGCAAGCATTGTCAGCAACAGGTATTATTCTTATTACAGTAGCACCTAGGCACTGCACTCACAGTCCAGGACCTCATCATGCTACATGCTTTTATGATACAAAAGCAAAAGATAGTCCCTGACCCAAAGAGATACATTCTGGGGCAAGTTTCAGAGTAGCAGCCGTGTTAGTCTGTATCCACAAAAAGAAAAGGAGTACTTGTGGCACCTTAAAGACTAACAAATTTATGTGAGCACAAGCTTTCGTGAGCTACAGCTCACTTCATCGGATTCTGGGGCAAGACTCTTGTCCCTCAGCCCCGTTCTTTGACTGGAAAAAGCTTCTTCACAAGGTGTCCCCAACCCTCCTTCCCGCTCTAGCAGAAGTCTTAAGGGAAGACTTTTCTCCAGTCATCCTAGACCTCAATCCTGTCCGTATTCTTAAATCCCACCTCCCTATGGAAAGACGTATTTCAACATCCACCTGACCCGGTATCAGAACCCTCACTCCTAATAGAATCTTTGTCCGCTCAAGGCTAGAAACCGTATGTGGAGACATTTGACTCCATCAGCCACTGGAGCATGCAGAGCAGCAAAGCAGAGGATTGTTTAAGATGGGCTCTGCAATTATGTAAGGCTACTGTGAGAGACTAGGAAATGGGGAGTGGGGTTTAAAATGGCTCGGGGCATTGGTATTGGGATGTGGAGCTTTTCGAAGCTCGATTGCTTGTCTATATATCTGACTCAGGTCCGTAATGTTTGACAGCTGTTAATATCTACAGACTTTCTGGTGTCCCATGTTAAATAATTATTTGGGTCCTCTTTCAGTTCCCAGTAGACAAGTGTCCACAAGCCAGAAGCCACTTACACAACTGGCACAAATAGCCCTTCTTGCTAGCTACCAGTCCAGAGAGGCCAAGGACTTAACTGGCCACAGAGGCTGAATTCTCATCTCACGCACATAGGTGGGTCCCAGCAGATCACGGCTGAGTACCATAGGTGGGAGGAAGCTTGCATGTCATTGCCCATGGAGTACATCTGCACAGAACAAAAGACTTCAGTCACAAGCAGTGTTGAGCCAGCTCCTTTAAGGACTACGTTCACTCAAAAAATGCAATGCTCTCTGTGCGTGTGTGCGCACGCAGAAGCTAGAGAGGCTTCTGATGAGGGGCAGTCTAGAAAAGAAACTCCTTAATCCAACTGAACTAAACCCTACAAGTGTTGCATGAATTGGACAATTGTTACTTTGCCTGTACTAGTTCCTCCATCATTAATCTCAATGGGTGAAATTCAGTTCTGTGCACCCACACAAAGCCCATGTAGCACTTTAAATTCTCATAATATGGTTTAAGTGGGACATAAGTAATATATAAGCCCTGTTCTGGCCCTCTGCACAAGGAAGACTCTCACTCACTGTAATTTTACACAGCAGTCAAAGTACACAGTGCATTAAAACAACATTAGTAGTTTGACTAAGTCAAGAAAATCCAAAGTTAAAGCTGTAACTCCATCCTGTGGTTCCAAGGTATTACCGCACATATTTTAATTCCAGTGAGACACAGTTTTCAGTGATATGCTCATATACCTAGGCACATTGGGGAGCTTTTCAGCCTTTATTCTGAACATCCTCATTTCTGTGTGTTGCATAAGTTAGATCTGCCCTTGCATAAGTTAGATCTGCCCTGGAAAAGTCTATTCACTTATAGCATTAGACTTGCACAAAATCAGTGTTAGGACGAGCAAGCCAATTTTGTGCCTGGACTCAGCTAGACAGGTGTTCCTTTTGCAGTGTTGTGGGCTAACTGAATTTCCTTTGGTTTATATTTGCGGTGGGGGAGTATGTGTGTATATATATATATATATATATATATATATATTTTAAAGCAGGATCATTTCTCGTGTGTGTGTAAGAGCTGGAATCAGCTCTGAAAACCTCAGTATGGCATTTTGCCATTTGGCTGCAATTCAATCAACTCTTTCAGTGTCGATTCCATCTTACTGGAAGTGTACGACAAACCTAATGCAGTATTGGATCTCTATCTCATCTCGAAGTGGAACTTGCAGAGAAACCCAGGAGGCTTTAGAAAATTGAAACTGGGATATTTTCCCCCCATATTAAAAAAAAGAAGTTTGTCCTTCAGAGAAAGAAAAAGCTGATTTGTATCACCATGACTTCTCACTCTGGGAGTCAAGACTCATCCACTCATTACACAGAAAACATTTATGTATAATTGATTTAACAATTAATCCTACCTTTGAATGGCCTCACCTGACTCAAGGTAATACCAGATCAGGTTGTCTTCTAGCAGCTTTATTTCTAAACAAAATCCTGCAGAAGTAAATTGACCTGACATTTGCCACTTGTTTAAAGGTCTTGCCCTTCTTAATTTACAAGCTATTGAATTGAGAAGAACCACCTTGTCATTTCATGAGATACTTATTCCTTCAATTCCTTTCATCTTTTCTCTCACACCCTGACCCACCCCCATTATGAAGTCAACATTAGCCAGCAACTCCCAAGCAGTTGCTATTATTATTTATTTTTTTAGTAGCACCTTGGGCCTCTACCCTGATTAGGGACCCACTGGGCTAAATGCTGCATAAATACATAAGAAAGAGACAGACCCTGCCAAAAAGGGTTTGCCATCAAAATAGGCAAAGGATGTGAGAAACTCTTTCCATTTACCACTGGGGAAACTGAGGCACTGAACAAAAATGACTTGCCCAAGGCTACACAGGAAACCTGCAGCAAAACCAGGAATTGAATACAGACTTCTTGAATCCTGTCTACTGCCTTGGTAATCCCCAGGGGCAGGGAGGGAGAAATGCTGTGGTATGTGTCTTCTGTCCCGCCTCTGTGACTAATTTGCCTCTGGAGACCCCGAGTTCAATCTTTGGCATTGGCCAAGCTGTCACACACCAACCATAAAGCCTTTCTTCTTCACTGTTATTTGCTATTCCAAGTATAAATCCAGCAGAGAGAGACATGACCTCTTTTCATTATGGATGGCAACAATAGACCTAAACATAAACCATGACTGAATATTAGGAGGGATGGAAGCCCACTGCTGATTTATGATGGTAAGGTCCATGGATGAGATGGGCTTTGGAGCTTCTCAGCCCCCCAGCAGCAAAGATATTGTTGCCGTATCTCACTATTTTGCCATCGGTCTCATGATATCTGGAGTTTATATTAAAGTCTCATCTCCTGAAATCATGCAATTATGTGGGAATGTCATCTTTCATTAAAAAATAGTTTCTCGCCTTCATGTTTGACCCTAGTGTATTCTAAATACTCAAACTTGAAGATAAATTAAGAGAACCCCATTTTTTTTAAATCTCGTGATTTGGGGGTAGGCTGACTCATGGTTTTTTGAACGAATGGGACTGGTCACAGTGCTGAAGGCCCAGTTCTAACTTACTTGCAAGTCAATGGGAGTCTTTCCATTGACCTCAACAGCTTCATACTCTGAGTGCAACGTGAATCTGCTCAGACCTTCCAGCAATGCTCCAGAGAGCTCCAAGAGTTAATCTACTGCTGAAGGCGACAGGGAAAAAAAATATTTCCCCCCCCCTCTGTATTTCATCCAGTTGCATGAGCTTTTCCTTAGTCGTGATATGCTAGCAATCAAATGAGTCAAAAAAACAAAAACACAAAACATACACAGAATAAATAAATGAACAACAAAAATTACACACTAGTCATGTTCTACCTCAGAATGTTTTTATAAGTCAATTTCCTTCGCGTCAAGGTTTTTAAACCCAAGATAAAACTGATGCCAACTGCAGAATCTATGAGTGACAGGTGTGAAGAAGTGAGGTTAATCACAGAAGTGTATTCCCAATGGAATTTATGTTTTGAAAAAGACAAGCAAAAAGAAAGTCATTCACTGTGTACCAAAATACAGCAGTACATCTTGAAAGGTAACATCAAAGCAGAGTGAATACATTTAGTTTATACTTGTGAAAAAAAGTAACATTTGCAGCTCCGGGGGGGAGGGGAGAACCACCGCCAAAAGGCCACATCCAGAGATATCTAGGAGGCAGCTTTGATTTTTCTTCGTAACAGGTACCCAGTACATTTTTAGAGACATGGCAATTTGGTTCATGATTAAAAAGAAAGTCCTGTTGTGGTATTAAATAAAAAAGCCTTCACAAAGCCTGTATAAAGAGAAATGTTCTTGTGAGGTTATTAAATTACTATTTAAATTTAAAATAAAGATATTTCAGGATTTAAACATCTTCCAGGAGTGTTGTGAATATAAGTGGTCAGAAAAGAGATTTTCCACCCTGTAACAATTGTGAGATTACGAAGAAAAAATTCATCTCAAATCAGGATGGAATGATAGAATAATGCAAGGAAATTACACGGTAATGAAATGATAGAATAATAATTATTTGGGTCATCTGGGTGGGGGTGAATCTAAATTCAAGTCTCTGCTCCAGAGAAAGATTTCAGACTTGGTTCTCCCACATGGCAGATGAGTGTGTCTGTGTTCTGAGCTTTAGGGTAAGTGAGGGGGGTCCCCACCACCTCAGCCTGTGTTTTATGAATCCCAAAGACACCTAAGTCTGCTTGTGAATCTAGACTTCTACTTTTTTTAAATGGTTTCATTCAACACAAAGTTAATTTTTTGCCCCTGACATTTTGATTTACTGAAAAAATACCATTCTTCTTCTGTTTCAGGTTGACTGTCAACTCTCCAGTTTTTCAGAACTTCCATCCAACAGAAAAATCAATTATTTGTACATTTCTACAATCTTAGGCCTAGCTTCTTTAGACAACACACTGGGTCCTGGGCCTCAATCTACACAGCTCACCAACTACAGCCTCAACAGCTCCTCCCTTACAGAAGTGAAGAGTCATTTATTTTGTGCAGCCAGAGTTCCTTTTTATCTGATGCCTCCCACTTGGGCCCTATGTGGCAAAAACAAGTTTTATAACTTGACTGGAGCCGAGAGCTAGAATCTTCACTGCTAGTTGCTGGGTCATTGTCTCTTAACTCTGAAATGATTTCCGGGGTGGCTTATTTTGAACCATTGTTTCATTTACAACTCCCTATTCAACTAAACCAGCATCTTCATACAGTAATCATCCCAACAACCAGGTCACAGATAGCCTTCCTACAGTAAAGTGCAGCCCCTTATCCATTCTATGAATGAATGAATAATAGTCATCCTTAACTCTTTCACTGCACATTTCATCCACGAGACTCAAAGGTAGGTAAGCATTTTAACCCTATTTTGCAGTTAGTGAAATAGAGGTACACAGAGTGGTGAAATGACTTGTCTAAAGTCACCCAGGAAGTCTGTGGCAGAGGCAGGAAGAGAACCCATTTCTCCTGACTCCCAGTCTGGTGGTCCCTGCTGCCCACAACAGAGGTGGCCACATGAACTTTTGAATCAGGCCCGAGGTGGTTAATTGTAACATAGTTAAGGAGAAAGAAAAGGAGTACTTGTGGCACCTTAGAGACTAACAAATGCGCAAATAAATTTGTTAGTCTGTAAGGTGCCACAAGTACTCCTTTTCTTTTTTGCGAATACAGACTAACACGGCTGCTACTCTGAAACCTATAGTTAAGGAGAGTTTTTTCTGTGTGTGATTCTTTTCTATTTCTAAACTCTTCTTTTGAGGGATTGATAGAGAGCTTGTTTTCCATACAGCATGCAGAATTCAATTATTGATCCAACCAGAATAAATTTTTTGGCCTGATCCTCATTATTATTTTCACAATAATAATAAAAAGAAAAATCAGCAACACATCTGTTTACAATAAGAATCCTTATCTTGAGTGTCAAATACTGAAGATCCCACTGTCCCAAACTCCCATTTTTATAAGGCAGCCTAAAACAGTCAAGTCTGCAAAGGATAACTTATTCTATTATTGCAATCAGCCTTATAATCTGAGATGAGGCTGAGCCATAAGGATTGCATATGTATCTGAATTTCCCCTACCTATGAGATTTACTGGTTCAGTCCATTATAGAAAGGGGGCGGGTGAGGTATCAAGTTGGGACCTTAAGCTTCACCCCAACTTCCCCAAAGCCTATGGGGCATTCAGATCTAGTTTGGGGTTCAGGTTTCTGTGTAATCATCACTTAATGTGACTTAACTTCAAACTGGTAACATCCCATGCAGAGTCAACCATGATGCACCAGATAGTATCCTTCAATCCATTAATCACAAAGACCTTTATCATGCAACTGGATCCATGTGAGCAGATCACTTAATCCAAACAGAGCCCCATTAAACTTCAGTGGGTCTGCCCAAATGGATCTGATTGCATGATTGGGACCTAACTGCCCCCCAAGATAATTTTTCAGAATTCATAACGGCATAAAAATCTCCTGCCTACCCTACCATCACACAGTTCCTGCCTAAAAACCAGTACAACTCCCTTCGCTGCAATGTTCCATTTTATAGTATGTTTGATCATCCTTAATATGTAAGCCAGGAAAACCTTGCATCTGATCACTGTCCTCCCTACTCAGTCCATGCATCATTAATATAACGGTCCCAACCACCAATTCACTATGTACCTTGGACATGATTCTGATTTCAGCAGGAGAGAAAGACACTATCATTTTTTTCCCCCGCTGTGGGTATCTTGACAGATCCCTACGATTTATCACTAAATCTATTAAAGGCACTCATGTGCTGCCCATTACCAAAATACCTAGCAAACTTTAATGCATCCATCCTCAAAACACTCCTGTGAGGTAGGAATTTGCTACTGTCCACAGATGGAGAACTCAGGCACAGACACCCAAAGTGACTCACCCAAGCTCATGTAGAAAGTGTGACAGAGCAGGGAACTGGACCAAGTCCTATCCTAAGTTAGTGCCCTCACCACTGAACCGTCCCTCCTTACGTCTTCAGCTGCAATCTTCAGCTGCACTGCAACAGCTGTATGCCGAGGCATCACAAAGCCATCCTAAAGGTGGTGTAGCGGTTCACACCTTCATCTGGACATCTCCCACGACCAGTATAAACAGCTATGCTGCCACCCCCACCTCCCAGCAGCCAGTGCAAGGGTACAACAGCTTCCCTTCACCCCAGCAGTCTTGTGGTGCAGTAAAAGTCTCTTGGTTGGACAAGCTAGGGTGACCCTGACGCTGCTCTAACAGGCTCTAGCTCTGAGCCAGTCCAGTATTGGGAATTATCAAGGCTACATTTGCATTCTGTCTCCTCAGCAACATTATGCCATTCTCAGCCAAAGCCGAGGATCAGGTTCTTGACTCGTGCTGGGCCTGGTTCGGCACTCTCTCACACACACACCACTGTTTCTGCACTGATGTAACTCTACTGGCTTCTGTGGAGTTACTCCTGATTTACGGCAGTGTGGCTGCAGAATGAGGCCCACTGTGTTTAACTTATGCTAGGAGAAATACAAGGGAAGAGAGATACCTGGGCCCACTATAGACACTCTAAACCATTTTCCCCAGGAGTCCACATCCACATGCCCCAGTAACCTTAATAAAAGCCCCAACCCCTTGCTTTAGAACCACATTTTTAAAAAGTTCCAGGCTGTTTAGAAAACAAACCCTTAGTTGCAACTATAAAGCAGTTACTGAGCAAATGCTTCACAATATAATGTTTTCCAGTAACTTCCCTTCCTTCTTGAGTGTAAGGCCTGTGAATAACCCTATTAGGCATGAAAATGTTACAGCCTGATTCTCCACTGCTTAACACCTTGGGCAGTCATTTCTACCAGTGCAAGGCAGGTGTAAAACATGTCCCCCCGATTTAGAAGCATTTTATAACCACTTTGCACTGGTGTCAATGATGACAGAAGGTGCAAAGACAGTAGAATATGAGGCACTGAAATTGTATGTTTCAGCCAAACCACAATACTCTGATTTCTGATCATCTTGCTGCAAGATGAAATGTGTTAAGAGCAGCACTCTCATAGCAAAATGGTCATTACTTTGCACTAAATCGTGTGGTTAATTCAACTCATAAAAGCCTTTCCAGTCAGATAAATACATGACAAGATCCATGCTCCTTCTCACATTTCCAGCTGGACGCGTTTTTAAATCTTGCCTCAAATTCCCAGTTCCCCCAACACACGGAACATGCAGCCACACAAGCTTCCTGTCTATGTGCTTCTTGTAGGCAAACCATTTGTCTGCCGCCACATAAACACTGACAGCATTTTAACACTATTGCCTGACAAAGATTCTCTCTCTCTCTGAACAGGTAAACAAATGTGAGCATTTACTTTAACACGCCTGCAGCTTCTCTTTCTCAAAAGAAACTAGCTTGTCTGGATTCTCTTCGGTTTCACCCAGAAATCTTCTGTAGAGCCTACTTGAAACTCCCAGCAGGCCCTCAGTGGCTAGAATGGTGAATCACAGGGATGGATCCACTCTTGAGATGCCATTCTGTAGCACAGTCTGGCTACAGTTTACTATATGGTGTCCCAGATCAGGTTTCCTCAATACAAAGGTACTGAAGACTTAATTTAAATTAGATGTTAGCTGCTTGCCACATCCAGTGGAGATGCTTACAAAACTAATGCAGTTTACCCAGTTCCGCAACAAACATTCACGGAGCAAAATTTTATGGATTGTTTTTGTGTACAATTTAAAGTAATTTCCTTGGCTTTGGTGCAAATCACACACCACATAATCACTGACCTCCAAGTCACTGCTTACATGACACAGTCCCGCATGACATTCTCATAAATAAGCTAGAGAAATGTGGGCTTGGCAGAACTACCATGAAGTAGATACGCAATTAGTTAAACAACAGCAAACAAAGAATAATTATTAATGGAATGATGTCAGATTGGAGGGAAGTCTCAAATGGGGTTCTACAACGATTTGTTCTGGGTCCAGTGTTGTTTAACATCTTTATTAATGACCGAGAGAGATCAGACTGACCAAATTTGCAGATGACACAAAGCTAGGGGGTTGCAAGCACTTTGGACAATAGAGTTAAAATTCAAAGGGATCTTGATAAATTGGAGAACTGGGCTATGGACAAAAAAATGAAATTCAGCAAAGACAAATGTACGGTGCCACACTTAAGGAAGGAAAACCAAATGCACAAACACAGAATGGGGGATAACAGGCTTGGCAACGGCGCTGCTGAGAAGGATCTGGGAGTTGTGGTGGATCACAACCTCAGCGTGAGTCAGCAATGCGATGCTGCTCCAAAAAACGCAAATGCAATTTTGGGTTGTATTAAACAGAGGCATACCATGCAAGTCACAGGAGGTGATAGTACCAGCTACTGGGTGCTGGTTAGGTCTCAGCTGGCGTACTGTGTCCAATTTTGGTCACCAGTGTATAGAAAGGATGTAGATAAATTGGAAAGGATCCAGAGGCAAGTGACAAAGATGATCAAAGGGATGGAATGCAAGCCATATGAGCAAAGGCTGAAGGAACCGGATATGTTTAGTTTGGAAAAGAGGAGATTAAGGGGGGACATGACAGCAGTCTTCAAATACTTAAAAGGTTGCCATATAAAAGATGGAGAAAAATTGTTCTCTCTTGCCACAGAGGGCAGGCCCAGAGGCAAAGGGTTCAAACTACAGCATAGATTAAATCTCAGGGAAAGCTTACTAACTGTAAAATCAGTAGGACAATGGAACAGACTGCCTAGGGAAGTTGTGTAGGTTTTCAAAAGGAGGCTGGAGAGCTATCTGGCTTGGATAGTTAAGAGACAGAAAATCCTGCATCCTGGCAGGGGGTTAGAGTAGCTGACCCTTGTCATCTCTTCTAACTGTATTGCTCTATGATTCTACTTAATCTTGGATTAAGATGGAGAATAACATCTTTATTATGTTAAGTACAAGGATATACTTTGTTGTACATAACCTTGTCTGATAGTATCTTAACATGATCCACCCCATTCTATTACGTTTGCAGTCTTTTTACCAAGCCTTCATGCTGAACAGATCCTTCCCCATGTCTTTCTGTTTCCTTAATATCACTGATGTACATGTGACAGCCTACTGAGGTGCTAATATCACCTTTATCACCATAGTATCTGTGTGTCCTTTTACAGAAGGAGAGTAGGGCAAAGAGAAATTAAGTGTCTTGTCCAAGGTCACACAGGGACTGAACCACATTTCCCAGACTCCCAGTCCAGTGTCTTAACCACAACACCATCATTACTCTGTTATAAATATTAATGAGATTAACAGCCATGGTCATCTGAAAAGGGACATTGCAACATCAGCAATAGGGAAGTCCAGTGCCGACACTTGGAATGCATCTTGAATCTTGATTTAGTGCTGATATAACAGGCCCAAGAACTTCACTGTTTAATATTTAAGCAGAATGTTTCATGCCTTGAGGTGACTAAATATGGAAGTGACAATTACAATTAAGGCTTTAGTTTTTAATCACAAGCCCTCTTAGCCCTGACAACATACAGACCGTAGTGCTGATCAGTTTATCTGCAGCTTTCCTTCCAGCGTATCCCCTCTGGTAATGAACTTAGCCTTCCGCACCTGATTTACAACAGCTGAAAGCTGGAGTTCCAAGTCGTCCAGTCACCAAGCCAGGCTGGTGAGATTGTATCAAGGTGCTTGACTTTACAATTTCTGCCTCCTCTTTTAACTAGGTCCCTTGCTAAAGCAGTTCAGTCAATAAAAGTTTGGATGTGCTAGAGATAAAGTATTTCTCACTTTACATTGCCCGAAGACACCTTGAAGTGCTTACTTGTTGCGGGTATCTGACCTGCTTCCAGTTCAGCATTGAGAAATGATGTTTGTCAGTTCTCCAGTGAAGCAACCACTGCCAGACCTGTTCTTTTAGCTCTATCCCAATCACAGCTCTCAACTAGGCCTCTGTATTGCTCAAATTGACTCTATTATTTGTATTACCATAGCAACTAGGCACCCCGGTCACAGATAGTGGTAGGTGATGTACAAACACAGAATGAAAATATGGTTCCCACTCCCAACGGCTTACAATCTTAGCATAAGTGGAGAGAGAGATCACGGAGTGCAAGGAAACAATGAGACAATATTGGTCAGCATGGTCGGCAGTGGTCTGTGTGCACCTACAGCCTAATTGTTGGTTGTCAAGACTTTTGCACACATATCTGCAAAGGAAAGTTTGAAGACAGACTTCAAGGTGGAAAATGAGGAAGCATGGCAGATGTTTACAGGGACCATCACCCAAGCATCTGGTCTTGCATCTATTTCCCCCCCCCCGCCTCACACACACACAGAGTCATGTCTATATAAAATCCTCTTCCCAAGTAACCATTTTCTTTGCCAGTTGTTTTGAACATCTCCTCCTCCCACTGGTTTCCCCCCAGCACCACATCGAGTTCAAACTTTTGATATCACCATCAAAAGCCTTGCCCATATCTTCCCTGTCCTCTGCTCCCCCTGCTTCACCAGTGACTCTAGCCTTTTCCATCCACTTGTCAGTTGCTCACACAAACATCTGAGTCTTCTTCCAGTTGCACTCAATGTTTGGAGTTCCACTGGAAGTCCCTTGCCCTCTCCTCATGCAAGTCCCGCTGAAGACCCTCCTTTGTTAGAGACCTGCAGGCTTTGAGACCGACTCACTTAGAGGCACAGGACAGGTCACGTAACCTCTCTGTGCCTCTGTGAAGTGGAGCTGGGAATTCCCTAGTTCAGAGGAGCACTGCGAGGATCTATTAGTTAAGATCTTTCTATGCTTTCAGTTCTTTATTATTATTGTCACTAGTTTTGCTTCATATCTCCGCTGGAACCCAAAATTGCAGAGGCATCCAGGAATTTAAAAAATATATATATTTTTTAGCCTTAAAAAAGGTTTGGCTTGAATTTGGAGAATGGTCCTGCTTTGAGCAGGGGGTTGGACTAGATGACCTCCTGAGGTCCCTTCCAACCCTGATATTCTATGAATGACTGTGGCATGGCTCTGAAATTACCCATACTAGACTGCTTGTCCCAACACCAACAGGATGAAAGACCTAAGGAAACACATTTTCAGCCCAGGTGAAGCAGTGCCACTCCCAAGCATTCAAAAATTATACATTATCACCCCCCTCCCCCCAAAAAAATATTGAAATGGTCTTTAAAAGATATTTTTTTAAAAAGTAGGGATTTTTTTTTCTTTGCTTTTACTTTTTAAGACTTTAGATTACACGCAAATCACATCAAACTTACCACTGCAATCATGAGGTCTAGAAACATTCATTAAACACAACATTTAAATTGAGACTCATCTAATCATGTATTACCATGTGTGGGGGAGGGAAGGGGGACTGCTCCTTGATGTCATGAGACTCACAATCAGATTGCAAGACTAATCAACACTGCAACTAATGCCTTGATCTTGCAAGCATTGGTCTGCCTGCTCAACTTTTTGCTCGAGTAGACTATTTAAACTTCTGCATAAAGTTAAGCATACTTGCATAAGTGTTTGCAGGATCTGGGCTTTCATTTGGCAACTTTGAATGTTTAGAAGAATCCTGAGCTTTAACATTAACACTGGGCTTCCCCCACACACTCAAAGACACTTCCTGCAGTGGGATTCTGTGCCACCTACGGCTACAAAGATCTGTAAGCATCAGCGAGGAAAAATCCCTTCTGAATATGATTTTTCAAATGACCAGATGGCAACACCTGGAGACTGCTACTCCCAGACTGGAACCAGTTCTTTGCCTACATATAGATATATCTTCAAAAGACAAAGTAAGCAAATCCTTATGAAAGAACAGTTTGTTTGTTTGTTTGTTTTTGGGGGGGGAGGGAGCTGTCTTTCTCCCTATGGATAAGTGATTCTTTAAGCAATGGCCCATGAGTAAAAGAAAAAAAAATTGATTTTCCTCTCCATGCCTTTAAAAAGACATCCATTGAAACATAAAAACCCTTCAAGCCCATTTGACCTTCCTGCCTCCTCTAAACAAAAATAACCTTGTTTAAACCTGGTTGGGGCTAAACAAAATATAACAGGCCCTATTTGAACTATCTGAACAGGGAAAACATGTCACAGTCTTGCTGAAGAACTCGGTTTTAACACTGGTGGTTAGATGCACAGCTTAAGACACTATTCGGCACTTATATAGTCCCCATTAATTGAGTTTCTGAGCTCCTCACCATCTTTAATTATAGAATCATAGGGCTGGAAGCAGAGACAACGCATGCCTGCCGATATTAGGGGGACAGAGTGTGGAGGGAGAGTCGGCTTCAGCAGGGTTACTGAAAATATTTCGTCCATGTGAGCATGTTCAGTAGTCAAAGCCAAGCAGCAAATCGTGGGTGGGGGGGGGGGGACAGGTGGACATGACCTTGCAGCCCCTGCCCCCCTTGCATTGCCTCTGGCTGGAAGGGACCTCAAGAAATCATCTCGTCCAGACCTCTGTGCTGAGGCAGGGTTAAATATACCTTGACCACCCCGACAGATGTTTGTCAAACCTGTTGAAAAAAAAACCTTCCAGTGATTGGACTGACTTAATGTATTTATCCTCACCCCGGTGAGGTTGGGGAGTGGTATCCCCATTTTAAAGATGGGGAACTGAGGCACAGAGAGGCCAAGTGACTTGCCCAAGGTCACACAAGAAATCTGTTGTAGGGCAGGTAATTGAACCAGGGTGTCCCTGAATACCAGTCTACCACCCTTACCACTGCACCATCCTTCTTCTGATTGGTGGCCTCTAGACACAACTGCAACACAAATAATTAATAACTGTCTGAAATGGTTAGCACGTTATTTTTTCTATCCACACACAGGAATGAACCATGTTAGATGATTTGAGCACAACTTCTAACCACCACAAGAATGAAATGTGATCGCAGGTATGGAAGTCAAGCATGCTATTTAAGTGCAGTGGTCTGGCACATGGGTCAGACGGGGGAAAAAAAAAGAAATCTCATGAAGACGCTTTGCCCCTAGCTCCCAGATAGCTATTTCTTGCAGCAACATCTGACATTTTCCAGCTCTTTACAGTGAGATTACTGTGTAACTTTGGGAATTGTTCTT
Source organism: Eretmochelys imbricata (assembly GCF_965152235.1). Lineage (NCBI taxonomy): Eukaryota > Metazoa > Chordata > Testudines > Cheloniidae > Eretmochelys > Eretmochelys imbricata. The sequence goes on from NC_135597.1 coordinate 9,766,348, forward strand.
TTCATGCTTCTCTGACAGTTTGAGTCCGGCTACTTGAAAATAACTCAGCTGAGCCCCATGGTGTGTACAGCACAGATAAGCAACTTCCAGACAGCTTGATTCCTACAGAAAGTACACCAGAGAGGCTATTTAAGCAGTGTGTTTTGGGACAATAGCGAGAGGACTATTTTCAAAGTTGGGGCTATTATACCAGTAATTCCCATTCATGCTGACACTTGGCTGGTTGAGACTGGTGCAGGGGGATAACATACAGTGGTTAGCCTTTGCTTTAAGAAAGTCGAATCCAAAACAGGATTGTAATGGCAGCATGCTGTTAGGAGCACTTTTGTGTGTGAACTCAAGGTGTGATAGATGTCCTAGGGGGACAAAATGGTGGTTAGCAAGCTAAAGTTCTCTTGTATAAGCAAAGCTAAAGGGGCTAAGGGCAAAATCCTGCTCACTTGAACTTCAGTTGGAGCACAGTGTGTTCCCCTGAGGCCCACAAGCAGCGAAGGTGGAGATAGAACCCAAATGTCCTGATTTGTTAGTGCCCCATGTTCATATGCCTGCTAGATAATATTTCCTTTCCCAGCATCTGCACTGGGATGCTTAAATTCACATAGCAAAGACAAGCGTGACTTGTTCAAGACAGGAACCAGCAAGGAATGTGACAGGTGACTTTGGTTACTATTCAGACTGAGCATAAAAATGAAGCTAGGGCTAAAAAAGGTCCACAGATAGTACCATTCCTATAGAGGGAAATTGTCGAGTTAGAAATAGGTCTCAATTCACAATGAAGTCGCCTGAGCTCATCCTGATATTGTTCAGTTTGGAAGACAGCATCTAGGTTGGAGACGTCTAATCACTAATTTATAATGGCAAGAAATAATGGATAATTCATAGGGGATAATTGTGCCTTCTCTCCTAGCATATTTAAAACCACGGGCTTCTTCTCTTGATAAATGAGAACAATGTTATCTAAAAAGGAAAAAAATAAAATAATTCATATGCACAGTTGCAGAGTAATTAAGTGTTTTATATGGGTAGATTGCAGGGGCGGGAGGGCGTCCTCTTGATAACTGTGCTGAGCAGACTGCTCTTAAAAAAATAAACATCTCCGGTATAAAGAGCCTGTAAGTTTAGCTTAGAACAACAACGGAGAGAAATCAGTTCGCAATTACCTCTCTTGTAAAGGTGAGTCCCTCTAAAATTATTATACACTTGTGAACTGACAACCTAACAGGGTCAGAAATTCAGTATTATTAGTAGAGCTAGTCAGAAAACTTTGACAGAGCCAGTTTTGATCAGAAAATGCTGTTCTGTCAAAGTCAAAATACTTTGCAAAACTGTGTTGATTTTCCTGAAATTTCATTTCAGAGAAAAAGAAAAAAAAAATTCCAACAGTGGTTTCTCAGCCCACACTATGTGCTACTCTGTGCTTCATGCCGCATAGGGAATGATCTAGGAATGCTTTCCCGGGCACAGAATGTTTTCATTCCCATTTCTCATTTCAATTTTTAAAAGAAAAATGTACAATCGTGTATATGAACAAAAAAAAGTCAAAACTGGAAAGAAGTGTTTCAATTTTGTCCAACATTTTGACTGAGAGATCAGAAATTAAACCTTAAAAAATAAAAATTCCACTTGAGAATTTCCATTATTTCTGGTTTTGTTCTAAATTGGAGGGACACCAAATTTTAAAATCTCAAAATCCTTCTCCAAATGGAATTTCTACCCTCAGCATAAGCTCTATTATTGACCATATGATTGGCACTATACAAACCCAACTTCCAGAGAGAGTCGCTGGTCACAGGTTACTGGATCCTCCTCCATGTTTCCATCTTCAAAATCACATTAAATCATTTCTAAATGCTACTCCCTCCCAGAAACAATTTCTGTCATGGCTCTGTGATCATGAAGGGAAGGGGAGGTGGTCAATTTAGGTGTACCTGGGAGGGGAAACGTTCACTCAAATGCCTTGTAGGAAGTCAACCCTATCAAACAGTTGGAAATCCCGCTGTAGAAGACACAATCACCAGGACTGTCTCTGACTCTTAGACTTTACAATCTAGAAGACCAAACAAATGCAAGATGCACCTAGAAGCCCATGGGGAAAAGTCATGCTACAGAAAGGATGGTCTTGCGGTGAAGACACTGGAGAGAAATAGGTTCAGCTCCTGACTGTGCCAGACTTCCTTTGTGATTCAGGGGCAGTTCCATACAAAAGGAGATGCACATGGAATAAATTCTACATATTAAGATGATAGATGCCTTAGAAATAATAGAAAAATATTTATGTGTGAGGGCGTATGGCTCCTGTGTGTAGTAATGTAGCAAACCTTCCAGTCTTATCTCCCACCCCATGCCCCCAGAGACGGAAGGATAGGATGGCGTGGAGGGGCTCAGCCCTGAAACATTCCAAAACAAACAGCAAACCCAACTCAATACCGGGGCTGTCCTCCACTCCTCCATAGGGGCATCCTTGTCCTTCCCTTCAGGCTCGGCTCCCAAAGAATCCCTTACCCAAGTGCCACTCACTCCTGGGGTCTAACTGCTCCTCCCCCGAGGCTACTCTGGCCAGCAGGCCCAACCTTCCGCAACTCTGCGAGCCAAGCTCGCTTCAGGCAGAGAGAGGCAGAACTCCATCTTCCTTTCTGGCCGGCCAGCCCTGAAATGAGCCAGGCTCTTTCCTTTTATTCCCCTTCCAGGTTGGGCATTGGCTGCAAGTATAGAGGGCGGGGCTAGTTGGTCCCATGAGCTTTCCTTATCTTCTTCTCTGCTGGAGTGGGGTTGCTCTGCCCTATCATAGTAGGCCTGCGCCTGGAGAGACAGCTTCATGAGACATGGTACAGTAGCCAACTTACAATTTGACTGAGAACATAAAAAGACATTGCTTGAATTTCAAGATTAAACTATGGGGCGGTAAAAATGCCCACAACTGTCCTATGCAGGGTTCCCCTCACTGCCACCCTCGGCAGAGCTGAATTGGGAATTCCAGCCATGGGAATTTTTAACATAAAAGGTTATTGCAGAGTCCCCTCCCCTCCTTGATACGCCTGTCTCTGATCTCACACCAGTTTTACACTGGTACAATGTAGTTGAGCTTAATGCAGATACTCCTGATTTATTCTGTCAAGGGAAACAGAATGAGCCCTGACGTTGCTTAATCCATTCCTGTTAATTGAAGTGTTCTCATTGTTTTATATCAGCTATATGCAATTAATCTAAGAATCCCTCGTGCAGTCTCTGTCTTGGTCCTCTGTTGCTTAGTTTCAGAAAGACATCCATTTGGAATTCCCCTCTGTTGACTATACAAGTATTGCAAGTCATAAGATTTAAACTCCCACTAACTGGAGAACTGAAAGTGATGGAGAGTTGATTTTGAATCTTTATTGGCTGTGGGATTGTGTAATGGTGTAAGAACACACTGCTGCCTTCTCTTGTCAAACCCAGCTCCTGCTTCTGAAATAAGATGTTTCACGTCTGTGGAAATTTTCTGGTTAAATGTTTAAAATGAGTACAGAGGAGCTGATATCTACTCTACAATAGAAACTGGTAGTTTGAAACATGTAGTCTGCAATTCCCCATACTGTAGAAGTGTAACTCCAATGCAATACATACATACAGTCTCCCTACAGACAAGACCCTGAACACCTAATTAAACTAACAGCTAATAAAGATGCTCGAATACTTTGAAATTTTTATTTCAAATTTTAAAAATTAAAACAAGAAAAAATGGTTTTGTACAAAAAACCTGTGTCAAAAGATGGAGTTTCATCAAAAATGAATGTTTTCACAACAGATTATTTTCAATTAAAATAGGCAGATATTCACTGGAAAACTCAACCCAAAGCCTGGATATATGTCTTTAATTGGAAAGAGTGTGTTTTCATGTGAAAGCTTTTTAGGGTTTGGCAACTGCAAAACAAAAATGGTTTGGTTTTTCAACAAAAACTTGATTTAAAAAATACATGTGTGTGTGTATATATATGTATATACACACACAAAAAAAAATGGCCTAGGAAAACAAAAACATCTCACAAAAGTTTGACGAACACTAAAACAACACATACATTTCCCAACCAGTTTTAACCACATGTACCGAGTTCTTTCACCTGAGCCCAATTTATCCTGAATGTTACTCTATTGACATCAATGGCATTACAGTCCTGTGTCTGCATGCATCCGGTGGGCCAGTACAGACAGAAGAGAGGTGGTTTGTACCTCTCTGCTCCCAACGCTGCCAGGGACGGGTCGGGCCTATAAGCTTTGTGGAGTGCAGGAACTCCTTATCTAGATCTCCTCCTGCTCCACAATGCCCTCCACCACTTGGCTTTTGGGGCGAAGGACGAGAGGGGGAAGGGAGAAGAGAGCAGAACAACAGAAGACACCTATGTTATACCAATACATTCTAGGGGCGGGTTTACTGTCCATTTACAGGTTTCAGAGTAGCAGCTATGTTAGTCTGTATTCGCAAAAAGAAAAGGCGTACTTGTGGCACCTTAGAAACTAACAAATGTATTTGAGCCTAAGCTTTCGTGAGCTAAAGCTTAGGCTCAAATAAATTGGTTAGTCTCTAAGGTGCCACAAGTACGCCTTTTCTTTTTGTCCATTTACAGTCTCTGACGCCCAGCCTTTCCATTGCCATCGGGCTGGACAAACTGCTAGACATGAGCCATGCATGTGGAACTCCTCCTGACATCGGTAAGAGTTTGCCTGAGTAATGGCTGAAGGATTTGATCATGTGTTTTCGAGAAAAGGGCCAATCCATGAGAAGAAAAAGAAAACAAAACTATGATCAGGTAGAAATTTATGGGGCCTATGGCATGCTGGGAACTGCCTAAATCTGCAAGTAAAGGACAGATCTTTATGGGTGAAATTCAGCCATAAAGTCTCATTTTAAGAGCTTAAGTGATGCAGAGACCTGATGCTGATCCTCTTAGCAGGAGCAAAATTTCACCTTAGGACTATTTGGACCAGATCAGAAAGCCATATTAACATCAGTACATCAGACTGGCTGTGAAAGGATGTACCAAGCATCTGCTGACTGTCACTGAAGGCCCTGTTGCTGTGGTGCATCCTTCCCTAACAAACTGTCCTGATGAATGGGAAGAGCAGTGAGATTAGACCTCCAGGGACTGCCTAGAGAGGCATCCCACAATCAGCTGCAGGCAAGAATCAGTAAGAGTTGCTCCTCCAGCATCTAGAAGGGGTGGGAGCAGGTGGAGGCCAATCAGGGCTCAGCAGACCAGATAAAAAGGGGGGCTGCCCTGGGTGAAGTCAGGACAGAAAAGCTCTCCCTTTAACTCAAGTAACCTGGTTTGGTCAGAAGCTTAAGCTTTACAGACTTTGCCTTGGACCTCTGTGAAGGACTATTTTTTGTGTTATAGAAATTAGTGCATAGGTGGTTATTTTGACTTCAGTGATAATTTCTTCTCTGTGAAACCTGATGTGAGCCTGCTCCGTGGAGTCTCTGCCTCAAGGTAACCCTTGACACTTGTCCTGATACTGCCCTCTAAGTGGCCAACCTGGTGCATAATATCCACATTGTCCTTAGCATCCTTTCACTTTGCTATGTGGTTTGAAAAAACTTGAATGTCTCTCCTGAAGTAGGAGCAGGCTGCAAAGATCACACTATGAAATACATTTGTTTCTGCTTTGTACTCCACAGCGCTTTGCAGTTCATTTATTAAGATTCCTTTAATTATGTCGGGTGTGAAATAATTCTGGTGTAATAGGCTACTTCGTGCGATAATTTTTTCCCTTTTGCCCATTCTCCCGTGAAATGTTAGAGTATTATCAACTTTAAAAAAAAATCATTCAAGCCCTTACAAATGTTTAGAGGAAAATTTGCTCAAGGTTTTTTTGGTTTTTTTTTTTTTTGGTAGGTTGCTCTCTGCTTATCCATCAAAGCGAAGATAATAATTTCATTTGTATGTAATACCCACCCTCCTTTTCTCTCTCTCTCTCTCTCGAACCTACAAATGCTGACCTTAATTACTCCCACAAATCTGATTAGACTTGTTAACTTCAGTCATTTCAGTAATTAAGAAGGTGAACGAAGAAACAAGTGAACTCTAAGCAATTGTCCTCCGAGCTCCAATAATCACCAGTTTAATAAATTTTGGCAGGAGTATGTATTTTTGCTGCATGAACTTTAAGGCACGCAAAGCTGAATTAAGCTTGGCAGACTTTCAAAAAAATCCTCAAGGAACTCTGAAAAGGAAGCTTACCTTAGATTTGACTTGATTTCTGCGGTGCAATGCAGTAGATTACATGATGATTATGCAAAGCTGCTACATAATAGAAAACCCTACATGACTTTAAATCACCTTTCTGGGTACCCCAAAGAAATACAGTGTATACAAATGCAGATTTGCAGTGTAGAAGTCATCACTGGGTGGGGTATCACTACAGTGGTAAGAATATTTTATTTCTACCTTTGAGGTTCAACATACTTTATAAAAATCAGCCTCCCATGACAGCATAATAAAGCAGCAGGAGAAACACAGTAACTTTTGTCTCTGAAAACACAGGATCAGATTCTCAGTTGGTATAAACTGATGTAGCTCTATTGACTTTCAATGAAACTAGGTTGATTTATACCAGCTGGTTGTCTGACATACTAGTTTAAATTTGGGATGTACTGAACTATATGTATATGAATGAATGAATGAAATCAGAACCCTGAAATAGTCACCCTTTTTTAGAATTGTTTTTTAAGTCTGAGAAATGTTCTGAGGTCTTTTCAACCTCTGAGTTCTGATTCTGATCTCACTTATACCAGTGTAATCCCATTCACTTCAACTGACACCTGATTTACACCAATGTGCCTGGAAAATCTGTCACCTGGTTTCTAACCAAGGACCAGTAATGGAAACAAGTTTTACATTTGAAGAAAACAATGTTTACGAACCGCATTCTGGGTCTGAGTCTATCGCCACTCACATCAGCGCAAAGTGGATGTAAAATGCTACCACATCAGAGTAATGGCAGATTTGCAGTGGTGTAAATGACTGCACAAAGTGCCGGGCAACAAATAATTAGGACTGATTCATTCAAGATAGGGAGCATCTAGCTATGATTTGTCACAGGGCGCTCGCCATAGCACCCTGGTTACTCAGGTTGCTGCAGCACTGGGGAAACTGCAGGCTTAATTTCTGATGGGGATTACTCATGCTGGGGTGTCAACGGCTGGGGCGATGAGGCAACTGGCAGGATATATATTTGGGAGCAAGAGGAAATGAAAGGGAGGGAGAGCTTCAGAGAGGAGAGAAAGCTGTGCTCAAGTGTCCTCTTGCCATATATCTATGGTACCTTCTGTTGTTTGGAACTGAAGAATAAATGCACACCTGCTGAAATGGAAACAACCTGTGCTTGTTTGGTTGGGGGACCACAAGAGCAGCCTAGGCAGTGGTACTCACAGGGCAGGAGAAGACTCATCCTGTGACATGATTCATATAGCAACGCAAAGGCAGGAATAGATTCCCCACTACCTTGTGCAGTTACACCTGCATAAAGCGACTGCAAGAAACTACCAGTCTAAGCTGGTTGTTTATATCCATTTTGCAGTAAGAATTCAGGCTCCCGGAGCAGATAGTAAGGCTATGAAAACATGCTTAGAGTTTTATTGTCAAACTTCAAAGAAATAAGGACCTCAAAAGTGGAAGGAAGAGCAAAGTACACCAATACTTCAAATCCCTCTTTTACTGCAACATAAAATGGCCATCCAGTGCAGCGCTATCGTAAAATTAAATCATTCCCGCTTGTCATTTTGTATGGTCTATACACCAGATTAAAAACTACATGGCAAAATGTAATTTCCTAAACTGAGGGTATAAGAGGAATTTGAAATATCTTTCTTTGCACTGTCTGCTCAGTTCTATGTCCTCCTGGTAATAAAGCAACAGTTACAGTTGGGTAGAATTTAGCACTGCTGTCTGCCTCGAGGGTACAAGCTACACTTGTCCTAACGCTGCTGAGGGAAACAGCAGCAAGTGACAATTACAGTAACATGCCAAGGTTATTTTTTTTCCTCAGAGAACTCCTGGAAAAGCTGCTGTTTTGAAGATAGAAACTTTCTAATTTTAAAGTCAAGAAAAATAAGAATTGCTTCTTCCCATTCCAGCCCCTGTGCCCTGACTAAGAACATGAATCTCATTGTGATCATTCACGAGCAGATGTACGGTATGGACTATAAGAATCAAAGGCCAGCTGATCCCCCAAAGCGTGTCAGAATGGCAAAACATAGCTGATGCTCCTTGACTCATGTCACTAAGCCTTTCTTCTTAATACAATACTGACCGTTTTAACCAGACTATACTTGGTTCCTGTGAAATTCACCCTTGTGTAGGCAGCTAGTATGAAGTCTAACTATCAGTCAGATCCTATCTAAACCCTATTTTTATGGGTGCCATATAAATACACAGAGATAGACAGCAGTCTGAATTAGCTGGTTTCTACCCAAAATGTCATATTTGAATGTTCTTACTGCGGGCAGTAGGTAGCTATTGTGCATTGCACAGGACCGTGTAAACATCTAAGAACTCAGCTAGCTACACTAGGGGTTTGTTCCTGGATAACTGGATGTTGCAAATCTCCTTTTATATGTAAGCAACAGCAGGACTAGGCAGGGTGCCAGAAATGTCATAGCAACAGGTATGGAAGCCCTGCTGATATAAGGCCGGATTCAAAGCCCACCGAAGTCAATAGAAAGACTCCTGTTGACATCAGTGGGCTTTGGGTCAGGCCCATGGTAACTGAATGCCGGTGTAAAATGCTTCAGTGCTCTCCCACCACCAATCTGTGTTGAAAGTGACCAAGGCGGTACTTAGAAAGGTCATGAGAATGACCAATTAAAATAGAATTTGATACGCCTAAAAGTGTGCCTCATAGAATGTGAAATATATCAGCAAATGCAATATCTGAAAAGGCTTGATTCTCATTTACAATAAATCCCCCTTACCTTGCTGTGGCCGTGTAAAAGGGCTTTAAAATGAGAGTGAATGTAATTTACGCTCACCTTAAATCCCATCGCTCACCTTAAATCCCACTACCCATCCCAGAGTAGTGTAAAGGGCCTTAGTGTAAATGAGAACTAGGCCCACAGTGTGTGTGTGTGTGTGTCACAGTTCAGGGCAACTGTGCTTGGATTTCCCCTCCGTGACTCAGCATCGGCACCCACTCTCAGGCTGCCAGCTCCCCAGAGGTTCCCTTTCTGAGTGGAGGCCTTCGTCACACTCCCTTCGGGCTGAAGTATTCCCAGGCTGCAGAATTCCCTGCCTTCATTGTGTTATCCCCAGCAGAGGCAGTCTGGCCAAGCACACCTGCTTGCTTTCTCTTCAGAGACAGATAAGAGAGTGATTGTCAACACTTACAAGTTACCACCCAGCTCTTCCTGTGCAAGCCTGTTTGATTCTTTAGGTAAAAAGCCCTAAACAGAAAATATTAAAAACCGACACACACACAGAGGCACCGACTCCATGGGTGCTCCAGGGAAAACATGGTGGGTGCTCACAACCCCCCTAGCAGCTCCCTCCTACCGCCCTCTCAGCGCCTCCCACCCACCAGCAGGCCCCGGGGATCAGGGGCCTCCCCCTCCCTCCCACCGCGAAGCAGGAGTCTGGGAGGGGGAGGAGGGAGGATGTGGCACGTTCAGGGGAGGGGGCGGAACTGGGCAGGAAGAGGTGGTGCGAGGGTGAAGCAAGGGCAGGGCTTTGGGGGAAGGGGTGGAGTGGGGGCAGGGCCTGGGGCAGAGCGAGGGGTCGAGCACTTTGAAAAGTCGGCACCAGTGCCTAATAAAACATACCAACATTCACCCCAAGCCCAACATGGATTTTGGCAGGAGCAGTCCTTCAAATTCCCACCCAAGGGGATTCCTTGTGGTTACAAGTTCATCACAGTTTCAGCGCAGAATAAGCAACCCAGTCTTATGGGGCCTTGGTAGGCCCAGTCCTTCCAACCCTTCCCTAAGGATTGGGGCCCTTCATGGACCAGGATCTTGTCCGTTTGCTGGCTCAGGAAGAAGGCCTTGAGCTGGTTTCAAACCAGGCTATTTATCCAAAAATCCTTTCTTTGGCTTTTTGGTCCCTGGAGAATCCAGTTTGAACTAATATATGCATACCTCTCTGGGGTAGGGGTGGGAGGGGGCAGGAGTTCTTAAAGAGTTGCTAATACAATAGGTATATTAACATTTCCCCCCACACCCTCCTAGAGAAAGCACCTATGATTCAACAGTTACACTTGAAAATGAAATTGTGCAATACAATGGACCCACCAAGGTATTAACTCTAATTCAATAAGGTTTAATTTAATTCAGTAAAGTTCATTCAGGGTGTTACAGGATACTATCAATCTGTCACAGTTTTCAAGTGAGCTTGGGGCATTTAGTAATCATCAATAAAAAAAACAGGGTTGGTTAAGAACAAGTTAGCATTTGAGCAGCATTATTAGAATGGCATGGCATGTCCCAATTTTCATTTCCCTGGTGATGCCTTCATGGTGAAATTCACCCCTACGCATAGGGCTAGCACTAGTCACCCAGGCCTTGTGCAAACTCTCGACACAGGGTGAATTTCACGCATAGGTCCAAAGCCTGAGGTCCTCACCCTGCCAACACTCCAAGTGACTTCAGTGGGAGCTTTGTCTGAGGGCTTGTCTAAACGTGGAACTATCTCAGAATAGCTATTCCGCACTAGCTTCCCATACAGGCATTCTTATTCCACACGAGTGGAATGAAGTTGTACCACAAAAAGGCACTTTTAGGATGTCTCCTCAGCCTATGGTGGGTTGTAAAAGCCTGCCCCAGACTCTGGGTCTTTACTGAGGCAGCTAGCCCATACAGAAACGCGCATTGCTATAGCTTCACTCCTATTGGTATTCACAGTAGCTAGATTAAAGCAAGCTCTCGTATGTCTACCCGTCCTGCCGTCATACATCTGACTGCAGTGTACGCATACCAATAATGTGGAATAAGAGTGTCCATGTGAAGAGTTAGTATGCAACAACTCCTGTGCTTTAAATGCATGCGTATTTCTCAATAGCTTCTCAGTGTAGACAAGCCCTGAGTAAGAGCTTCAGGATTTAGTCTTTACAGTTTAATGCATCTGCTTTCATTACACAGTTAAGGTCCAGTTCTACCCATGTGCTGAGCTCCCAACAGCAAGTGTTTAATATGTTGAATATAATGTCCATATTTTTATATGGATGTTGTCAAGTTAAACATTCCCTGACTATATGAAACCACCGTATATACTGTCAGTATGAAAAGCGTTCTTAGTAGACAGCAACAGAACTAAAGACAAATCTACAAGATTATTCTTACATTATCCAGTGCTACTGCAAAAGAGGAAACAGGGAGCTGCTCATATACCATGGGGATAGGGGCAATATAGAAATAGATCGAATAGAGTAGATAAAACAGACAGCTGAGACAGACAGAGCTGTGCAGAGGTTGGCAAGCCAACCTGAAAACATGCGAATTGCACCTGCCTCTGAGTTTTGTTACTGATGCAAAACCGAGCCTAGGTGGCTCAAAAAGTTCATTAAGATTCATAAGCCTTTGGAATAAACCTTGATTGATTTATGTTTTTGTCTCCAAACCACGATATCATGTGTTATGTAAAAAGAGAGGAAACTCTGCTGTTTCAACTGAGTTTTTGGTTTGAGCATCCTTAACCCCCAAATCCACAGCAAAATTCAAGGGGCAAAAAAGCAACACAAAGTCAAAGAAAATGGGCAAGATCCTCGTTTACTCTAAGGACATTTTACACCACTCTAGGAGTTCAACTATGGCTGCAATACTGTCCATTTCTGGTGGCCAGAGTTCAACAAAGACGTTGACAAATTGGAAAGAGAAGAACCATGAGAATAATTAAAGGATTAGAAAATATGCCTTATAGCGACAGACTCAAGGAGCTCAATCTATTTAGCGTAACAAAGAGAAGGTTAAGGAATGTCTTGATTACAGTATATCGGTACCTACATGGGGAACAAATATTCAATAATGGGCTCTTCAATCTAGCAGAGAAAGGTGCAACATGATCTAGTGGCTGGGAAGTTAAAGCTCAACAAATTCAGACTGGAAATAAGGCATACATTTTTAACAGTGACAGTAATTAACCACTGGAGCAATTAAACAATGGTTGTGGTGGATTCTCCATCACTGACCATGTTTAAATCAAGATGGATGTTTTTCCTAAAAGATATGCTCTAGAAATTATTTTGGGTAAATTCTATGCCTTGTGTTATGCAGGAGGCCAGATTAGATGACACAGTGGTCTCTTGTGGCCTTCGAATCTATGGACAGGTTCCTTATTGTAAGCGAAAATCAGGCCGCTAGAGATCGATCCAATTCTAGAAAATATGCCCTAAATGGGAAATACACTGATGTCCAGAAGTCAAGCACAAGGCCTATGCACTGCGAATTTTGAGAACGTAAGTGGTGCACAGACCTTGTAATGGCTTCTCTGTACAGGGATGAATTTCACACTCATCATATACAGCCCCTGTAGAAAGGATACATCTGTCAGGGTTCAGGGCAACTGCACCCCTATTTCCCCTTCGTGGTCTTCCCCACTCTTAGGCTTCTGGCTCCCCAGCTATCGCTCTCTTGGGTGGAGATATGCATCTCTCTCCCTTCTGACCCAAGTGTTTCCAGGTTGAACAATTCCCTGCCTTCACTGTATTGCAGCAAAAAGACAGACTACTTCAGCAGGCCTGCTTTGTTTCTCTCAGAGATGGTACACCGTCTAACTGCCTCAGTTAAGTTACCACGCAGTTGTTTCTAAACAAGCTCATTTATTCTTAAGGTAAAAACTTGACACAGAAAACATATTAAGACAATAAAAGAACCTCTAATGCTTGCTAACAAGCTTATGAGAAATTACCCCCCCTCACTTGGGCAAGGGTTCTGGTTGACAATTAATCCTTCAAACCCCACACAGGGGTTTTCCTATGGTCACAAGCTCATCACTGTTTCAGCTCAGAACAAGCACCAAAGTCTTATGGGGCCTCAGAGGGTCAAAGACCTTCCAACGCTTCCCTAAGGATTGGGGGTCCCCCTTGGACCAGAGGTCCTGTTAGTTGTGGGATTGGAAAGAAGACCCTGAATCGCTTTACACTCAGGGTATGTATCCAAAGGACCTTTCTTTGTCTGTTGGTCCCTGGAGAATCCAGTTTGAACCAGTATATAGGAGCCCTCCTCTCCCGGTGGTGGTAGCTCTCTGGAGGTGTTGCAACCTGAGTGAGTTTGCCTAACTGCCTGTCACAGTGTGTGCGACTCACCGTCAGGGCAGCACCGCCTTCTGGTAATGCTGGGGATTAGCTCTGCCAAGTCCAGCGCGCACTGTCTGGTCTTGCAACTTGGAGCTCTCCTCCCACTCACAGAGTCACAGTACGGCTGCTTCACAACTTGGCCCTCCAGTCAGGTCACACTGTGATTCCCCCGTCTGGGGGGAAGTCTTTCAAAGTCCTTCTGCACCAGCAGCATTAAGCAGTCCTCCCACCCCCATCCCTAACAATGTCACTCCAACAGTCTTCCTATTCACTGCCCAAGCAACACCACTCTACAGTGGTTGGTAGGGAACCCAGGCCCACCCTTTACTCTGGGTTCCACTCCTGGGCCTTACAGAAAGCAGTGAAGGTCTAAGACCACATTTACCTTGCTGCTCTCGCCCCTGGACTAATTCCTATCATGCTTCTCCACGCTTTTCATTCTTCAGTCTTCCTAGTCAGACCCCTCTGTCTTCAGTCAACAGATAAACCCTTCTTCTCCCTTTTCTCAGGTGTTGCTATCTCCCTTACCTGAGGGAGCAAGACTGCAGGCTTACTTCCTCCCCAAGCCCCACTCTATTGTCAGCCTCCTGCTTCAGAGAAGCCCCACCTGTTCCCTCACAGGTGAGCGTCCTTCTAATTAGCATCCTCCACTCAGCTTACAACCCCCTCCCCCTCTTTGCAACTTAATTGGCTGATTGGGACCACCTGGCCTAACTCAGCTCTCTTTTGGCCTGCGTGGGGAAGCACACCCAGTCATGCTGTTCTTAGTTCCTGGAGGGCTGCGGTCCCCTGCCCTCAAGGAAAATATATACAAACCTTTAATAGTACATCAACATTTGAATATTTGATATAATGAACTCCTATCATATTAAACTGAATTCAATAAAGGTTTGTCCAGGATATTGTAGGTTATTGTCATATTTGTCACAACATCTCATAGCAGAATCATATGCAAAGAAAACTCAGACAGCGTTAGCTAAAAACATGAAATGATAAATTTGCTCTATCACAGAACCTAGTAATTTCCCAATTCATACTCAACATACTGATCGGATTTAATATGCCACATATACAAGCTAACACAAAGTACTAAATACTTCTTTCAGAACTCATCTGCTTCTCTAATTTCTCTTGGAATTATTCTTAATGCAGCAAATTTAGTTTATCCAACAGTATCTTTTAGCAACAATGTACATTTGCAGAAAATTGCAGACTGCAAGTGGTTTGTTAGAAAAACCCGTACAGTTTTGTGAATAAAATGACCTCTACCAAAAGCCAAACATCTTATTTTTTTCCCTGGATGTTGTGTATTCATAAACATTTACAAATGCGTCATTTCCCTAAGAATGCATCCAAATTAATAATGTAGGTTTTGTGAATGAATGTACATACTTAGCACAGTCAGATTCTCAGGATCTGCCTAACCGATTCCTTCTGCAGGCGCAGTTTAGTACTTGCAGTCAACTCCATCTGTATTTTGTGACCCCAGTGAATTGTGGGCAGATACTACCATACTGAAATTTGAGCCCCTGATTTTCAGGCGCTCAAACAGCTGGGGTCCAAAATGGTAGCTTTTGTGCCTGAAATTTATTTCAGTTGCAAAAATACAGACACGAAATGGTGTGTATGGAGATTTGAAATTCACGCTCTATCAGTTTATTTACTTGAAAAAAAAAATGTGTAATTTGTAAGGAGGTGTTTTAAAACAGCATTTAAGACTGATGGAATGGGTTGGAATTATAATTCTGTCTGTCAAGGTTAAGTGCTTTATTTAGCCATGTTTCAGAGTAGCAGCCGTGTTAGTCTGTATCCGCAAAAAGAAAAGGAGGACTTGTGGCACCTTAGACACTAACAAATTTATTTGAGCATAAGCTTTCGTGAGCTACAGCTCACTTCATCGGATGGATGCAGTGGAAAATACAGTAGGGCGATGTGTCTCAGTTGAGATATGGAGTGACCAAATTCTTGCAATGACTTATTTAGTTGTTCATACCAATGAAGCTGTGCTCATTTACCCAAGCTGAGGATGTGGCCTGATGTTTTTGCATTACAACTCTCACTGTGGTAAAGGGTAGTTTGGTCTTTTTTTAAAAAGGTATTTTGGTACCTAATGATGCAGATAGTGGAATTTTCTGAAGTGGATAAAGGGATAAGTGAGTTAGACGCCGAACTCCCATTGATATCACTGGAAGTTAGGTACCTAATCTGCATCTTTAGGCACCTAAATACCTAGGGTCTATTTAGTCTTCAGATTCTCTGTAGGATATGCTGAAAAGGGTGCAAAATTTAGTATAAACTGAGATGGAGATTTTTTGAGTCATAGGCAACTACCCACTAGGAACTAAGCTGAAGGCCCAGTTCAGGAAAGCAGTTAAGCTCATACATAAGCCCATTCCCAATTAGGATAAAGTTTAAGCACATTCTTAACATTAACGGTACGTTTCAGAGCAATTCACTTCAAGAGGACTTAAACACTGTCCTGAATGGAAGCCTGGGGTCACCAATGCATTTCACAGACTCCAAAATTAAGGAAAACATTAATCAGTCATCTTATTTCTTCGTATTTAAATTGGATGTTTGCTTGCAATTTCTGACTCTGAAGTAAATAGCAAAGATGGAATGATCACTCCACCACTCCCTGTGGTATTTCATTGATTCACTTCTCAGTTATTTATTTTGTTAAATCTGGACCCAAACTTTCCTTTTCATTCAAACTATTCAGGTTATATTTCATGAGATGCAAATGCCTAGTGATTCTCTCAAAATAAATATGAAGAAGTGTTAATCAAAGATGAGAAAAAGCAGCTTTTGCTATCACACTAATGGCTTGACTCTGTTCCCTTGAAAGTCAATGGCAAAGTTAGCACTGATTTTTCAAAGGGAGAGGGATCTTTTTAAACTGTTCCCACTAGAGATTTCTAAAGCACAATTCGATGCCTTGGGCCCTCAATGCCATCAGGAATAACAGTTGCTCTTGGATTGGTCATCGCAACTGGGATTGAACCTCAGAGCTCTGGTTTAAAAAGCCTGAGTTTCTCCTGCCCGGGCTGAACGGCAGACCTCTGGTAACCAAGCTGCAGCAGTTTATCAACTTCTATATGCGGCCCAGTCACCACTAAAGGGAAAGTGAGGACCACAGGATGTGGATTGTACAAGTATGAAGGGGTGAACAAAGTGGTTAGGCTAAAAAAAACATGGCTGATGTTCCAAACTCAAACTAAGCCCAAAACAAAGTTCTTTTGAGATTGGGGGGGGAGGGGGAAGCATAGTTCGCTAAAAAACAGAACAAAAAAAATGCGTTTCTGGTCCAGTTTGGAAAGAGAAGTGCCAAAAAGACAGGTCTGGGATTGTGGCTTTTGGCACAGCCTTGGGCAAGGAGCAGGGCATAAATTGCACCAACCCAGGACTAGCCCTCCGAGGCTTAGGCTGAGATGCCCTCCTGCTTTGGCGGGGAGGGATAGCTCAGTGGTTTGAGCATTGGCCTGCTAAACCCAGGGTTGTGAGTTCAATCCTTGAGGGGGCCATTTGGGATCTGGGGCAAAAATTGGGAATTGGTCCTGCATTGAGCAGGGGATTGGACTAGATGACCTCCTGAGGTCTCTTCCAACCCTGGTATTCTATGATTTGCTCCCATCTTTCCCTGCCTGGCTATTCCCACTCACTGGGCTTGCAGCACCGAGTAACCCTTCAGTTCCAAGATCCAGGTAGCCTGTGCAAGGGTTTAAGGGGGATTCTTCCTCCCCAGAACAGGCGTTTTGTCCAAACCGCAATCCAGCCACACTGAAGAAAGCTGCACTTTGGAAATCTCTGATCCAGCTTTGCAGATCTTTGAAATTCAGAGAAGCATTCAAACTTCCTCATGCATCAGTGACATGACCCCTACCTCTGGGGCCAAATGGCCGAGAAACAAGCCAGCATCAGGGATTGAATGGTGACCATACACAGCACTTTTCATTCAATCATCTCAAACTACTTTACCAATATTAAGCTATTTAAAGGATTTAGCCCCCCCTTTACCATAGGAGCTGAGCACCTCATCATCTTTAATGTATTTACTCTCACAATACCCCTGCGGGGTAAGGAAAGGCTTTTATCCCCATTTTACAGATGGGAAACTGAGGCACAGACTAAGGGACTTGTCTTGAAAGTGTAGCGAATTTAACCCGGGTGTCTCAGCACCCTTCCCACTGAACCATGCTTGTCCCCAGCCTTCTGGCTAAGGTAAACACCATGTTATACTCCCATACAGCAGGGCAAACAGCCACAAAGATTAAGGGCCTGGTGCTCATAATTTCTGAACAACCACACCTCCCTGGTAATTAAGCCCAAGGGAGTATGGAGGGAAAGTGGAAGATCCAGAAAGTGAACCTAGTTTCAGTAGCAGCTGTGTTAGTCTGTATTCGCAAAAAGAAAAGGAGTACTGGTGGCACCTTAGAGACTAACCAATTTATTTGAGCATAAGCTTTCGTGAGCTACAGCTCACTTCATCGGATGCATTCAGTGGGGAAAAAAAATCCCATTTTCCCATTTACTCCAGTAGAACTGGATCAGGCCTTAGGTACCTCAGCTTGTAGTCCTGTATGTCAAGCAAGAGGAAACACACGGTGCTTATCAACCTTCAGAGATGTACCTAACAAATCCCACAGATTGGAAAAGGTGGGAAAAATCTCATGACACTGATCAGCTTAATTATTACACGTCAAGGGAAGACTAAGCCAGAAATCCTGACAAAATAGGCCTTTGATGGAGAAAGGGACCAAATTCAGCTCTGGTGTAACTCCATGGGCTTCATGGAAGAACTGGGACCAGTCTGATGCTAAATACCTGGATTCTTAAAGAAATAATTTAAAATTTCATGCAGGTTTATGTAAAATACTGACAAGACCATCACATTCATTGGAATGTATTACTGAAGGGAATTTTTGTTTTATGCAAGGTGATAAGTGTGACATTTTCATCAATATCAGTCCGGGATTTTTGTGATTACAAGACAAATGGGTTTGAGGGGAGGGTAGAGCTTGGGCATTAACCCTATCAGTGCTGTGTTCTCTGCAGCCATCAATCTCAGTGGTATAGCAGCTAAAAGACTGTTAACCAGGAAATGCTGGCTCACTTGGGTGCTATTAGGCTGCCTGAAGCAGCCACTGGGGAAATTTGTGTTTGACCTAGTTATGATTCGTAATTTGTATTACTGCAGCACCTAGATGGCTCCAGCTGAAAGCAGGGCTCCATTGTGCGAGGCACTGTACAAAAGCAGAGTAAAGGGACAGTACATGCCCTGAAAAACAGACAAAGGAAGTATCAAATGGGCAAATAAGGCACAGATCTAATAAGGGACTTGCCCACAGCAAGTCCGTGACAGAACTAGGAATAGAACCCAGAGACTCTCTTGAGCCTCAGGCCATGTCCTTAACCACGAGGCCATCTTTCTTACCCCATCTTTCTTCACATACTGCTTTTGGAACAATGTAACTGGGCCTTCCCTGCCATAACCCATTATGCATCATAATCATGAGACCCAGCACACTGCTCGTGCTTAAACATTTGTGACTGTTTTGGAGAGATGTTGCTGGGCTGGAAATTAGAAGGAGGTTTCTAACCATCAGAGAAGTGTGGCTCTGGAACAGCCTCTGGATAGTAACAGTAGGGACAAACAACCTACCTAATTTTAAGATGGAGCTTGATATATTTATGAAGATGATTGCATGTGGGGTTCCTTGATGACCTGCAAATCCCTTCCAGTCCCATGTACTGCTTCCAGCAGAGGTATCAATAAGAAACCTCCCTCAAAAGGACAGAATCCTTCCAAGTCAAATGAACTTTCTGAACTGAGCACCATACAAACCAGGTGCCAACCCCCAGGTGAGAACAAGTCATGTCCATTTATCTACATGCATTAGTGGAGGTTGGAAGGATATCCCTCCTTCCCTTCTCTCAGCCTACCTCTGCTATCTATAATTTCTCTGGGGAAAGATGTACATTTACTATCATTCTGTGTGTGCACTTCCTTTTCATTTTTTTTTTTTGTGCGGGGCGAGGAAGGGTTGGAGAAAAAACAGAAAGGGAAGATGGCGCTTGTCAATATTTGCATCAACAGATTGCGGTTATAGAGAAATCCTGTCGGGACCACCCCCATGGCAAGTAGCGTGGGAATAGCAGATGTACTCGCAGCTGCAATAGCCCACAACACCACTCAGTAAAGTGGCATTTGGCAAGGTGGGAGAAATGTGAGGGACTAGATTGGCACTCTTCTCTGTTTATATTTTCCCTTTCCTCATCTAATAAGGGATGAAGACAGACTCACCCTCCCACCCAGCGGTGACGGGGCCCTTTTCACAATCCGAGTATTAAGGAGTTAGTTTTTAATCTACAGTTTCTCTTCTTGCAGATAACTGATTGCCTATGGTTTTAACCCTACAGCTGCCAATGGGTAAATCACAGAACAGTAGAGTTTCCCCTGGTTAAATATTTACTATTTGCTTAGATTTCCATTTAAAAAGAAACAAAAAATGCCCTAATGAAAATCTGTATGCACCATACCTAATCCGATTTACAGTCTAAAATGACCACCACCTGTCACAGGGTCTACTCACCGCATGTGGCGCCTTCTCCTCGTGCCTCCAGGGATTAGCTCTTGCCAGGCACTGCCCTCCTCTGGCGGTGTCTCTACCCGTCATCTCTTTCTCCCTGCGGCCCCTCTCGCTCTCTGAGCTGCAACTTCTTTGTTCGTGGCTTGGCCCTCCGGCCAAGTCACTAAGGTCCTCCCCTTTGGCAGAACTCAAAGTCCTTCCAAACCAGCTGTCTGTCTGGCATTGCCAGCGCCCCGTGCCACTTCCCAGGAGTTGGCAGGGGAACCCAGGCCTGCCCTCTGCACTGGGTTTTTAACTGGTGATAACCTTTGATCGTCTCCAAGCTGTTGGGAGTTTGCCAGTGGTGATGACTTCTGTGAATAGTGCTGCCACCCAGTAGTGCCCTGTTGGCCCGAGATGGTTAAGGAAATCTGAAGGAATTCCATCAATGCCAGCTGATTTTCCTGTTTTGGTTTCAGAGAGGGTAGTGTCGATCTCAGCTCTTGTGGAGGATTGACAGAGACTTGTTGAAGGGGCACTTTGCATGCAGGATTCCTTAAGAGCCGTTTTCACCTCTTTTTTCATTTGTTGGCTTTCGGTCATCTTTTAATTTCTTACTGGGAGGCTGGCAATGCTGTTCGCAGCGACTAACAGTGTTTGTGTGTGTGATGGTGCTGCAGAAGGGCCCATGCCTTATGGCTGGAGTGCATGAAGTCTGTGGCCTCCACCATCTCTGTCCATTGTCATCATCTTGTACAGTCCAATGATTCCAGGACAGCAGTCCAAGTCAGAGCAGCTTCATACTCCCATAGGAGCATTTTGCTCTGTGGGCTCCAGCAAAGTTGCTCCTGTCGCTGGGGAATATTCTTCTTTGAAGCTTTAATAATAACATTTGTGAAGGGGGTTAAAGTTTTTGGGCTTTGGTGGTATGCTACTGGTGGCTTTTTGACAGCAATGGAGAAACCCAGCCAATCTACCTGTCTCAGGTTCCAGCATGGAACTGGTAACACAGGTAACGATGGGGAGTTTGAGGCCAATGTGTACCACCACTGCCCTGTGCTGGAAGAGGTCCAGGGCAATTTGTGGTGATCTGCTGCAGTCTGTGGGCACAAAACATAAGTCAGGTATGTATTCTTTCCTCTCTCAGGCTGAGCAGAAAGTATCCTTTTGTTTTGCATCAAACAGCAAGTACTGATGCCCCCTCAGTGAGCTTCTCACCTGCAATGTTGTAGTCCCATGCTGTATGATGGCTGCTAAAATCACCAAGGTCCATAGATAGGATCTGTTATTTTGGTAGGAGTCAGGGCCACGGATGGTTGGGCCGCTTGTACACATTATACATTGTCAGCTCCCTGCCTCAGAGACCAGTAATGAAACCATCATTCATTTCTGGCAGTGCTTTGGCTACGTGTTTCAGTTGTGGCCTGACGTAGGCAGCCATTCCAAGTGTTGGGTGGTTTTGGATGGAGAGAAGGACATACCCTGCTGTCTTGAGGCACGATGAGTCTTCTTCCGCAACATGTGTTTTTTGCACTGCCAGGACATTTATGTTATTGTCCATCAACCTTTGAACGAGATAGGCCCTCGACATTAAATTGGCCTAGACAGATCAACAGGTATATTAGCTGATGAGTGTGGCTATGAAAAACGTCTTTCTTGGACAAGTTACTATTTTGACTGGGAAGTTGACAAATGATCACAAGTCTGCAAAGTGGTGGCATTAGTTCGTACACATAGATTAAAGTGTACTTAACAGGGAGGACCACGTGAAGGTTGCCACCATCGCTCCCCATTGCATTAGAAGTAAGGCATCTGAGGCTGGTATCTTGAGCTACTGACTGATCCATTTGTAAAGATCCTTTCCCAATTCACCTCCAAGGCTATGTCTACACTTACGTTGGCATGTCGAGTACAAGCACCAAACACGTAGCTGCACTCCACAGTTAAAGTCAGCCTGCATCCATACTTGTCCCTGTGGTGCATAGCCACACGCTGCAGTGAAAGGCAGCGGGGAAAGGCACCAGTAGGGGGAACTGACTGAGCCTTGCCCCGCTGCTTCTCCCCTGTCAGAGCCTTTCCCTGATGCCGGAGCCTTTCACTGTCGTGGGAAACAGAGTCCAGCAGCAAGACACTAAACTGCTAAAAATAGCAGGATGGACATAGGAGGCCCTTCTTGGGCATGTGGAGAGGCTGTATAGAGTCTGGGGATTCAGGTGTGAAGGGCACTCTACAGTATTCCTCACCGTCTGTGCTGCTGTTTACACCCATGCTAGCTGAGTCTACAGTGCCTGTATTGTACACGGCACCATATGTGCAGACATAACCCAACTGTGAATTTCCCCCTTTGGGGACTCCTGTTGTTTATACACAGTAAACTGGTTACCAACCTTGTTCTAAGGCAAACCCACAAAAAAACATAGTGGACTACTCACAGCCTTTCAAAATGGGTGTCTATAGTGCTAGAGAAAGTGAAAAGGACTTGCCAGTAGCTCATCATGGATGGATAAAGTTTGCTTCTATGCAGAAGATTTGTGCATTAAGTAAATCCCACTCATGCCCCATTTTGAAGGCCTGAGTGGTACCTAGACCTTGAGGAGAACTGAGCTCTCCACAGGGGGGAATTCCACCCCATGAAATTACTAGAATAAGAATCAGAGATTGAGGTTATCTTTTTGGGGCAGGGACCATCTTTTCATTTTGTATTTGTATCGGGTCTAGCACAGTGGGGTCCAGGTCCACGAGTGGGGCTTCAATACAATACAAATAAATAAATAAATGGTCAAATTAGTCCCTGGCATAACTCTACTGAGCCACTTGGATTAATTCCAAAATTCCATCTGGCTCGAAGTCTTCATTAATAAAAGGTAACGCAGATGTTCTCCAGCAATTCACTTGTTCATCTCTTTACCTTTCTCACTTCACATTTTGCTTTCCCCCTTGGCAAATTTAGTACCTTGGCACGCATAAAATCCATTATTGATCTGCAATCGGTGTGATCATCACGTTCAGTCATTGATCACCCAGCTAAGGTCACTAGGAGTTAGCAGCCATGAACACGCAGGAGCATTCAACCAGTGCTCAAATACCATCAGCTACAAAAGCTAGTTTTATACAGGAAATAGAAATATGAGAATACTGTCATGGGCAACAGAACAAGCTGTGTGTGGTGAATCATGGGGTGCATCTCAGGGGATCTGGATCAGCATAAATTGCATCACTGCTTTCTTACAGGGTCATTCAGAGATATGCTTTAATCCCAGATCACTACTCAGGATATAATTTTCTTACAAGCAATTTCATAAGTACTGCAGTAAACAGGAAGAAATAAACAGTTTTCATTTTCTTATGGTAGGAGAGGGAAAAACTATGCTTCATGCTTACTTACGCAGTAATGATCCATTCTGAGGTCTCTCGCTTATCTGGCTCTCACCCACAAGCAACTATGATTCATCGCTGGGATAGGAAAAACTCTCAAAGCAGGATTGGAGCTGAAGGGGAAATAATTTAAAGCAATAAGTGACTTTAATTAAAAGGCAAAACTAAGAGGCTTTTTGCTCCTTTTACCTTCGAGGACCTGAGTGTAGGGATCTGTATTTCTCCTTGTGAGAGACATACATTCTGATTTTCAAGATCACAAATGCAGATCACGGAGCTGAGACTGTGCATGTTGGGAGCTCAGGACAAAGCATTCTCAGTCGATCCTCCTGTGCTACAGACTTCCAGAGGAGAGCCGGCAAGTCCAGTGTGTGACAATACTGCAAAATCTTCCTCTAGGTTACAGGCCTTTCCACCAGAATAACAACACTCACTATATTGACACTCCTTATTACCCCAAACTCCCTAACAGGCAACCAACCAAACTGAAACAATTCAACCTATACCCACCCCCAAAACAATAAAGAGTAAATAATAAAAATAAAATCAATACCCTAAACAGAGATTTTATCCCAAGCATGAAATAGTGAGTGTGATGACACAAGGAACTTTACTGTTGCTATCAATTTTACATGGAAGGTGCTCAAATATGAGAGTGATGGACAGCAGTAGAAAACCCTAAGACAGATATTAAATTATTTCTAATGTCTTGGTTTTCTGCAAAGCCTTTTGGATTCCCTTTCAGTTTCCCTTGGGGTAGGTGAACTTTTTGAGACGAGAGCTTGTGCTGACTACAGCTCTGCTACCTTTTTTCCTCAGATAACCTGGGAGGGGATGTGTGTAGTGGTCTGAACAAGAGACTGGGATTTGCAACTCTTGTCAACAGATTCTCAAGAGAACTCAGAAACCAGAAGTTCCCGTTTGGCCGCAAAGGATATGTCTACACAGCAATGTGAGCCTCTGCTTGAACCTGGGCTCCAAGCTAGACCGCCTTGCATCTACAGTGCAATTGCACTAACCCAGGACTCAGACCCAATGTCCCAGGACCTGGCAGGGCTGGAGGGTCCAAGCTCAAATCAAGCCGGGACCGAGGGTCCAAGCCCTATTGCTTTGCAGCGTAGCCACAGCCCTGCTTGACTTAGGTCCCAGGCATCATCTCGAAGTATCCCAGGATTCCATGGGACAACTTCCTTAGTCCTCTCTATCCCAATTCTCTGCAATCCACTTCAAACTCAATAGGGGAGCAATTAAACACCCCTTTATTTAGTGATAGCTGAAACAACAGAAGTCACCACCCAAGCCACAGACTAATGTGACCAATTCAGTTGAGTATCAGCTGAGCCATCTGGCCTGAGGTTTCCCTGGAGACTGATTGTCAACACAAGGGGTGAAGCATTTATTTGGTTGCAGTTATAGATTCAGAAATTTATAGATATTAAGGTCAGAAGGGACCCTTATGATCATCTAGTCTGACCTCCTGCACAATGCAGGCCACAGAATCTCACCCACCCACTCCTGCAATAAACCTCTCACCTGTGTCTGAGCTACTGAAGTCCTCAAATTGTGGTTTAAAGACTTCAAGGTACAGAGAATCCTCCAGCAAGTGACCCAGGCCCCATGCTACAGAGGAAGGCGAAAACCCCCCAGAGCCTCTTCCAATCTGCCCTGGAGGAAAATTCCTTCCCGAGCCCAAATATGGCAATCAGCTGAACCTGAGCATGTGGGCAAAATTCACCAGCCAGATACCCAGGAAAGAATTCTCTGTAGTAACTCAGATCCCACCCCATCTAATATATGTGAACCGAACCAGAAAGTACAAAAAAAGTGAACAGACAGGAGAAATCAGTGAATCTAAGAGGAAGCCAAGAGAGTGCTTTCTGAACAAGGAAACTGTCTCCTGTCACTTGTTTCTAATGTATTCAAGGAAACAGGCCTTTGTTTACATTCTTTGTAAATGAGGAGTATTGCACCTAAGAAATACCTGACTGTTACCATCAATTTCTCGTCCTAATGGAGACAACCTGGAAGGTTGTAAATATTGGATAACCGCTCAGGTTAAAAGGGGCAACAATATTGTTTATACAAATCCCCTTTGATGGCTTTATCTTCAAATTTTATAGAAATTTTACTGCTATGATCACAGCATATCAATTGAACCTAGGATGTCCAGGAAGTATAGCTAATAAACTGTTCTTTATCGTAAGAGAGAGAATTCACTCCCAGAATGCCTGACATACCTTCATTTCTCTCAAACTCTGCCCTTCATACATAATAAAATCAGAGGAAGCTCAACAGAGGCCTTTCCTGCACATAAAGAGAAATTACTGTGTCACATTCATGGGATAAAAACTTGGCGTTTTAGCTGCTTACGATAATTTGAAACTTCTTGCCAGATCATGTAGTGGGATGCTTTAGAAATGTCAGGTTACTCTAATCACTCTGACATTTCCAATCATTGTGGTGCATTGTACTTGAGTAATGTGAAATCCATTTATATAAAAATTGGAAGGAAGAGGCGCTTCTGCATCCCACTGAGGGGTAAAAATACCATCTCACTCTTTTTTCTCTTTATATAACAGCAATGACAAAAGACCATCTCTTATATAATTTGGCTTCTCCAGTTAAACGGAGCCATTTACCTGCAGTGATAAATGGACAGCTATGGATTTTGATGGATTCTCCTACAGACGTGTTAGCTAGAGTGGGATAATGCTTCATTTCTTGCACAGCACCCATTACCCTGAGATGCACGGAGTTTAGTATCTATAAAACAGAAGCCAAGTTTCTGCAACTGCAGTAGCAGCCAAGAGGAACAGCATAAACACAAAAGAAAGTCAGACATCACAATAGATTTCTACATATTGCTTCCCGCTACCTTCTGTGCCACACACATGGACAGCACGGTTGTGTTCTTGGAATGATATGCATGTCTTTTTGGAAGCATCCACTAGGGGTTGAACCAGGAAGCTAGGATTCGGAAGGCCTGGATGACATTCCTCGCTCTTCCACTGTCTCGCAGTGTGACCTTGAACCAGCATTTCAGACCCTGATGCAGCAAAGCTATGTGCTGTGTGCTTAACTTGCATGTGCTTAACTCAACGTGTGCTTCAGTCTAATAAGCAAAACACGTAAGCACATGCTCAACTTAAAGTCAAGGGGATTTAAGCACAGCAGAGCTTTGCTGGAACAGGGATGAATGTAAGCATATGCTTAAGTGCTCTGTTGAAGTGGAGCCTTAACTTACCTTATATGGCAAGATCCAGAAAGGAAAGAGGTCAATGAAGTGATGGCTATTTACACCAGCTGAGGATCTAGTCTTCTGAGGCTTAACATAACCTTGCACTGTAAAACCAGAGTAATAGCACCTCACTTCCCAGGGATGGTGAGGCATAATGGATGTTTGCAAAGTGCTTTGATATCTTCAGATGAAAAACGCTCCAACGACTTACCTCTGGGTGTGGTGGGTCACTTGATGATTTTAAATCACGACTGGATATCTTTCTAAGAGACACACTAGAGCTGAAACAAAAGTTGTGGGCATGATGCAGAAATTACTGGGTGAGATCCTCTAGCCTGCGTTGTGGAGGAAATCAGATTAGATCATCATAATGGTCCCTTCTGGCCTTAAAGTAGAATCTGAAGGAGGACAGAGGTATTATTATTGTACAACACATATTCCATGTCATACCACAGGCTAATGAAAGCCACTTTTTTACATGGGTCACAATGCCTGAGAGAGTACTGCAAGACAGATGTACTTATCCCTTTCCACTTAAGCTATGACCCAAAATGAGCGTGTTCAGTGAAAAAAATCTCTCTCTCCATCCTCTAACAAAAATACTTTAGGAGCTGTCTGGAAGGAAAGGAGCCAAGGGAACAGAAAGTGTCTTATTTTGAAAGCAAATATCCAATATATTTGATTCAAGATCCTTCCCTGACTTGAAGGAGTAAAATACAGTCATCATTTTGGGCCAGATTCATGCACAGTTTATGGAGTTGTAACAGTTATTATATGTGTTCTGCATCTGAGGGTCAGGACGAGCCTTCCCTTCTCATACTGCTAAAGAACACAAGAAGAACTTAAGAATGGCCGCACTGGGTCAGACCAAAGGTCCATCTAGCCCCATATCCTGTCTTCCGACAGTGGCCAGTGCCCGGTGCCCCAGAGGGAATGAACAGAACAGGGAATCACCAAGTGATCCATCCCCTGTCGCTCATTCCCAGCTTCTGGCAAACAGAGGCTAGGGACACCATTCCTGCCCATCTTGCCTAATAGCCATTGATGGACTTATCCTCCATGAACTTATCTAGTTCTTTTTTGAACCCTGTTATGGTCTTGGCCTTCACAACATCCTCTGGTAAGGAGTTTCACAGGTTGACTGTGCGTTGTGTGAATGGGAAGGAGTTGGAGATATGATCCTGCCTAGATCTCAGCCAGATGGGAGAGGTGGATAGGAGTAGGGATCCTGGTGTGGAAAAAAATTGAGAACTACTGATCTAGTACTTTAGGGCTAGCATCCTTCTATTTGTGTAGCATAATCTCCTGGCACAGTACATGTCTTCCTAAATGCTAAACAAGCAACAATACAGCACTTGTCATCCATAGATCTCAGAGGGCTTTACAAAACGTCAGTCTCATTTAATCCCAATTTTAAAGTGGGGAAAACTGAGGGACAGATAAGGCAATCACTTGCCCAAGAGCATCCAGCAGAACCAATAATTTAACCCCAGGGCAATCTGGTGGGTCAGGAGGAGCTGGATTTGTCCCTCCCAATCTAAAGCAGAGGAAATCTTGCTCTCCCACTCCTCACGCTTGCTTACCTTTCAAACTCAAGTATTCTGTCAAAGTCCCAAAATACACACAATTATATGGGCTTGTCGTGGTTATAAGTGATACAGGTTTTTACTCTCATTTTTACAGTAAATGTAAGGAGGTTGGCCAAGCTCAAAAAGTTGAGAAACACTGCCGGAGAGCCCACAGTTGGTTTCCCTGCGAGTGCTCCCCTGATTATACACCCAGTAATACTTTTTGGCCAAGTGGGTGATGGGATAACTGCTAAAAGAGGATTCAGGGGAAAAAACTGCAAGAAGGCAGGGCAATGCAAGTGACATTTCTGCTAATTAGGAGATTACAAGCAGCTAATCATGCCGCCTGTCAATCATTTAACAAAAAGTCTCCCCAAATGCTAAGGGTATAAATTAGCCCTCGGGATATTTACATTTTTTAAAGATGTGCTTTACCCAAAAGGGTAAACAGTCAGCACTGCTGGAAAGTTACTTTTGGGGCCAGATCCTGCCAGGGACTGAGCACCCTTGGCTTCTGCCAAAGCCAGCATATGTGGAAACTCAGGACCTTGCAGAAGATGCTCTGTCCATGGCAGGGATGGGCCCAATCTGAGGGGGCATCCGCTCCCGACGCAAGTGTAGACAATACTGATTTGCAGAAGGACTTGGGTTAACGTTCTGAGATTCGATCAGCATCCTGCCTGTGGGCACAACAGTTCAAAATCACCGTTCTGTTCCGATATTAGCAACGGCAGGATCCCCCCCACTGGTATGAATTGGATTTGAATGGAGCAACAGAGCCACAGCAGCTGAGAATCTGGCCTTCAAGGGTCCTATATTTTTTATTTGGGAGGGGAAAAATGGGGTGGGTTGTTTTTTTTTTAATTACTCTAATTCTGTTCTCTCTCCGTGCATTTAAAAGGGACATTAACGACATTTCAAATGGTTTCCAACAAATCCTCTGCATCCGCCGAGTTTCCAACATTATCATGGAAATTAATCCTCAACTACTTATCTGGCTTAAGGTTAATTGATATATGATTGACTTCTCACGATGAAAAAAGTAGCCACGCTGTACCAACTAGGAGCACATTCTATTCACATACTTAATAAACAATTATGGAACTTTGTTTGCATGGTTCACCCCCCCCACAAGACTTCTATTGTCAACTCTCGTATCGTCAAGATTCGCATGATTTCACGTACATATTTCTGCAAACTTCTTCTGGCACTAGCAATGCAGGAGGAGGCCATGAGCTGTCAGTCGGAATTTGTCACAAGGCTTGGCTGTGAAAGGAGTTTCCTGGGTCACAAGCATGTGTGCCAACAGTTTACCTGTCACCTCTGATGCGAGTGACTCTGGGGATTGCCAAAAACGTAGGGTATGTCTACACTGCGGGGGCTATACTGGGATAGATGCATCACTGTGCCAAGAAAACCTCATAGTGTGGATACAGCCTATACTGACCAAAGGGGCTTTTCCACCAGTGTAGGAACACCACCTTTCTGAACAAAGGTAGCTATGTTAATGGCAGCGTTCTTCCGTCAACGCAGTTGTGTCTACACTGGGTGTTAGAGCAGCATAGCTAGGGTAGGTGAGGGTGTGGGGTTTTTTCACACCCCCTGATCAAAGTAGCCAGGTCAACTGAACTTTTGAGTGTCGACCAAGCCTCAGTGTGGAGAACTGTAACATATCTCTGTTATTGCTTCCGAATATTGTACATGCCTCCATTTATGGTGGGAACCTGGCAGTTCAAAGATGTACCCTGCAGAAAGGGAGTGGGGGAAGTTGCCAGCGGCTGCACAGACTGACTGAGGGCACATCTACAGTGCAGCCAAGAGGAGCAATTCCCAACTCGGGTAGCGGGGCACACATTAGTGCTGAACATTCTTGCACTCTAAAAATAGCAGTGTAGCCATGGCAGCATGGGCTGCGGCCTGGGCTAACTGCCCTAGGACAATCCTCTCTGAGACCGGATGGCTACCCAAGCCGCTGCCCATGCCGCTAGAGTTACGCTGCCATTTTAGGTGATAGCTCAGTCAGACCTAGCGAGTATATATCTACCCAGGCTGCACAGATACACCTTGAGAGTCAGGGTCTACAGCAAGCAGGCTGTACGTGAGTACACAAGAGAATGGGGAAGGGGACCAAGGCTAAGTCCTTGGGGCTTGAGCTGGAATGCCTAACATTGGTAGGATAGCGTGTACGTTTAGGTCTCTTTGATGTTTTAAATCCACTTGCACCATTTTGGCAATTAAATAATGCTTTGTTCTGAAGAAGCTATGTCACTGCATGCTATTACCATCCACAGGCTCACAGAAGGAAACGTTTGCAGCTGCCCAGTTCTTTGAGCCTGCTAGGTTGGTAAGACGGCCGGGTGTAACTCGGAGAGCCAGCCAGAGAGTGGCTGGATTGTGGGATCCCACCCAGAAGAGAAGCGGAGGCACGGAGCTGTCATTTGAAAGGGGTGCATTCGGGGGACTAGAAAAGGGTGTCAAAAAGGGCAGCGGTACCCAGGGACTTTGACACTTTGTAACAAATGCTTCATAGCTATAAAGGTAGGAGCTGTACAGGCATCACCCGTGCTGACAGGAAAGGAGGAGGACGGTGGACGAACGCATCAAGAGGAAGGGTGGCCCTGGATTGGGACCCAGTAAATCTCCATTCAATTCCTAATGTTACCACAATTTTCTCCTTTGTGAACTACAGCAAGTCTCTTAGGGCAAGGTTTTCAAAGTTATTTAGGTGCCTACAGATGAAGATAGGTGACTTCTAAAACCCCACTACGCACCTAACTCCCATCCATTTAAATCAGAGTTAGGTGCCTAATCTGCTTAGGTGCTTTTGGACATCTCACTAGGTGTCTATCTGCAACTTTAGGGACCTAAATACCTTTGAAAATCCAACCCTTATGCTCTCTTTTGTCTCGGTTCCCCATCTGTAAAAAGGGAATAATAACTTCCTTTCCCCCACATTTCCCAGGGAGGGTCATACTTGAATTGAATGCTACTTTCAACAACAAAACCACAGTCCAGACTAACAAGGCCAGGTTTCTACTTTGAGCTAAGGATCCATGTATGCGGCATGCAGCTCTTCATCAAACATACCTTGTATTTTACATGAGGCACTGAAAGGCTTTTCCAAGGTCATAAAATGACACACAGAGGTGGGAATAGAATCCAGGAATTCTGCTCCGCTTTGTCCTACTTTCAACCACTAACCCCCACAACCCCCACAAAAAACCAAACAACTTCCTTTCATAATCTCTCATCTTTTCCCACTAGTAATAACGGCAGAATCTAGAAAAATGTGGGATTTGCAGGCTAATATTTAAAGAACAGGCTTTGGAATTCAAATGATCTAGGTTCTGTTCTTGGCTTTGCAACCTATCTTCATAGTTATATTGAAAGGTTTTGTCATCTCTGTGTGCATTTGCCCCCTCCCTTGTGTCTGTTTAGTCTGAGACTGTAAGCTCCTTCCAGACAGCTCTTTTCATACTGTATGTTTGCTGAGTGCCCAGCACAATGGGGTCCTGATCTTGTGTGGATCTTCTTACTAACAATGTTAGTTTCTCTAAGTTATATAAGCAGGTGACTGGAAACCAGAACTGGGTTCTATTTCCAGCTCACCCACATTCTCACGTTGTCACCTTGAAAATAACTTGGCCCTTCAATACCTCATGTAAAATGGGCATGATCAAACTTATCTACCATACAGGGGTGTTGTGAGGGTTGATTGCTTACTGCTTCTAAAGTGCTCTGATCTCCTTTGTGGTAAAGGACCAAATCCTAACCGGGGGGAAATCACAATGGAATTACACTAATTGACACCACCTGGTGATCTCACCAAAATGCCAAGTATGATTGTATTTCAGTGTTTATTCAAGGTAGATTACTAGCTAGAATAAAATAGCAATTTCCAGCTAAGCTGCTTTACACTTGGGAGCATTTCCCACTCAGTCACCAAGCCTCAGACTTAAACCTCCAGTGGCCGGCCTGAATTAGGCTCTCTATACTACAAGGGCTACAGCTGCAGCTATGCCACTGTAGCGTTGATCCTTCCGACACTGACAGAGTGCTTCTGTCGATGCAGATAATCCACCTCTCCAAGAGGCAACAGAAGAATTCCTCTGTTCCTGCATCTCCAGTGGGGCGTTGGTTACTCTAACTAGACTTTTCACAGCTCTGAGTCACGTATCGAGGTTGATCTAAGTTTTAAGTGCAGAGCAGGCCTTAGTTACCTAACTTCTTCTTAGTTTATTCTTTGTATTTCAGCCGCGCCTGGAAGCTCCCACCAAGAGGAGAGCCTCATAGCGCTAGAGGCTTTACAAACACCCAGTGAGAGACAGTACCTGCCCTGAAGCGTGTACAGTCAAAACAAAGGAAGTGTTATTACCCGTCTTTTCCAGAGAGGGAACTGAAGTAAAATGTCTCGCTTACAGTCACACAGGAAACCTATGGCAGATCTCTGAGTTCCAATCCAGTGCCTTAAACACAAAAGTGACCTTCCTGTTGGGAAGCATGTTGTGTAGCCCACATCAGAGGGGGGGAGGGGGAAGAGATAAAGTGACCTACCCCAGCAGGAACAGAACCCTTGCCTCCTGTGTGCGAGTTCAGTGTCCTACTCACTAACCCTTACTGCCCACATGGTGGCATAAATTAGGCTTTGCCTTTTTCTTCCTCTCCCTACCTTCAGGGCCTCTCTACTTCGCAATCAGATTTGATTTTACACAATGCCTTTTGTTGACCACAGTCCGTAAAAATCTTGTGCTCAAGTTATTCCTTCTAATCAAAGAAGATGTCTACTTATCAGTTTGCAGAGTAATATCTCATTTCCTTCTCATTAGCTCAGAACTGGGGCATATCTTCCTTTTCTACTCTGGGCCATTCCCTCTCCTCTCTTCCCACCCCCTACAGGGGGACATGATCACATCACGCAACGTACACAGTCGTAATGGACTTTGAAACTTTGTCATTTGCCTTTAGCGGCTCCTCTCTTGCGAGGTTTAAATAAAATAAAAGCAAAAGCAGGCTCTATTCTAACAAGCTCCATTACCCAGGCTGGCAAAACTCTATAAATCATCTTTGCTTTGCCTGTATAAAGCACTAACTTGTGTTACTAAGTGAAAGATCAAAAGGGTTGGCAATTCGGACTCTAGACTTTTTGGTCTGGAAAAAAGCAGAAAAATCTCGTGTTTACTCCCTTTATGCTAAATTCTGTAGAATTTAATAGGAACGATCCCCAATTATTATAATGTATTACAGCAGCCCCTGTGGGCCCCAAATGAGATTGGGACCCCATTGTATTAAGTGTTAAGCATATATAGTAGGAGACAGTCACTCTCCTGAAGAATTTAAACTCTAGACAAGACAGACAGAGGGTGGGAGAATGTAAACATTTCTTTCCCCATTTTAGCAATGAGGTAGAAAGCACTGAAGGGTAGGTCTACACTATAGGCAAAGCCCAGACTCTGACTCAGGTATGATCCCAAACTCTTCTGTCCACACACAGATCAGTCTGACTCGGGTCAGCAAGCACTTAGGACTGAGGATCTGCTGGGGAGGGAGGCTCCAAGCCTTGTCATTTTGCAGCACGGATGCAGTTCAAGCTGCAGAGAAGAGTCAGAAGGTCTGTGTAGTGCAGCATTGATGTGACAGCATGGCTGTGAGACCCAGGTCCAGCCATTGTAAACCCAGGCTTACAAGGCGGTGTGGATGCTCAAACATGGGCTTGGAAGTACCATGTTCACAAGCGCAGGCCCCATACCCCTGGGTTTAATGTGCAGTGTGGTATACTCAAGAGACCAGGGCTGGATCTTTCACAGGTACCTAGATACCTAAAGGTAGGTGCCTGGAGGTATCGCAAAAATACCCGAACAGGTCAGAGGTCTAATTGCCATTGACTTCAGCTCTGGGTTGTAGGTGGTGAGGCCTCGTGGTTGCAGTGGCAGTCAAAGCCCGACCGTAGGATCAGGACTAGGCAGAGGGCAGTGCTGAAAGCAGGGTCCGAGGAGAGGCAGTGGGTCAAAACCAGGGTCAGGAGTTTATAGCCAAGCCAAATCAGGATCGTAGTCTGAATCAGGAAGCAGGCTGAAGCCGGACTGGAGTCAATCCAAGGGTCTGGGGGGTCAAGAGGCAGGTGCAGGGCTGGAGCAGCGTCAGGATAGAACATGGACAAGGCTGAAGTGGCCTGGGAAAAGGCTCATGCAAGGCTGGGGGCGGGGACAGGAACAGGAACCAGCCAAAAGCAAGCTGGAAACCTAGGGGAGTCAGTAACACTGCAAGGCAGCAGGAGGGCTCCCGGCTGAGTACTGCCATTGCACAGACAAAGGGATGTTAACATTGCAATTAAACACCCGCGGCTGGTCAATGTCAGCTGGCTCGGGTGACAGGGCTGTGAAATGCATCTGACCCAGGCCCAGCTCAGGGATAGGCTGCTGCCGCAGGCCTGTGTGATGAGTTACTGCAGGCTCTGTCGGAGGGGTGAGTCATTGCAGCTCAGTGAACCTCCCAGGTCTGACAGTGGGTTTGCCTCCCGCTAACCTGCTTAGGTACTGTTGAAAATCCCACAAGTGCCTAAATACCTCTGACAATCTGGCCCCAAGTGACTTGTCCAAGGTTACACAGAAAAGCTGTAACGGGGTCACTGAATTGGAGTCTCCGTTCAGGGCTTTAATCAGGAGGCCACCCTTCCTCTCTAACCCACAGGGCTCTGCAGAAATTCCTCTGCCAACCTACAAAATTCAAAAGTGGATGACATATCTTTTTTTAATATCTAGATCAAAAGGGGTCCGCAAAACTTGCTTGGGGAAGTCCGGAGTAAACCAAAGAATGTTTTGGAGCAAGGCCAGGGTAGAGGGGCTGCTTTGTTTTAAAACAATCACTCCGAACATCAAAATAGCTTCTTACACGCTGAGCTTCCTTTGTCCATTTACCACCTGGAAAAGGGAAATGAAGTTATTACAGCTTATTAGAATGATTTACCTGCTAAAAATACTCTTCCTCTTGGTCCAACTCTCCAAAAAACTTCTCAAACGTATGAACGTATTATTCTTTCAGCCCAGTTAGCTTTGTCAGCTGGCATAAAGCAAAGCAGTCAGCACTGAGCAGAAATTTCGTAGATGGAGGGGGAGTAATTTGGGGGACAGAGCTAAGGAGAATGACAACTGGAAGGAGCTATGCTACTAATTATGCTTTAGAAAAGCTGGTAAGATTTTGAAAGCTTTTCTGGAGCACAGCTTTATTTCATATTCCTTGGGCTGCGGGGTTTGCTTGACAATATTTTTTTGCAGCACTTTGAGTTTAATCATGTCAAAATATGTCACCAAAGAAAAATAAAATATTTATAGGACATTTTTTCTCAGCTTGATATTCAGCCAAAAACAGGGGCAACAACCTTAAAGAGCTGGGTACTTTGGGAGATCTCCCACGCCCAAACTCCCACTGGGCCCAATTCTGATCTCATGTACACAGACACAGAAGTAAGCTTTACTGAAGCCAACTCACCATATTCACATCTGTACCTTGTGAGATAATTTATACTAGTGAAAAGTGGGAGTGAAATGATACTGTTCAGACTCCAGTTAAACTCCAAAATGGCACAGAGATCCATGTGACTGGAATAATTTACAGGATTAGGCCAAAATATAGTTAGATACCTGACATCATCTTGGCTCATGTCTGGCTCAGAGGTCTACCACTTAGACACAGAGCAATGCTGACTCACCAGATCACATATGTAAATGAGCAGATGTTGCAGCTGGCTTCACTGACATCTCATAATTGTTCTTTAGCATTCTTTAAATTTAATCTATCCGCTATCACATCTATGTGGATCAACTTTCAGGATGGGGGCCTATGTTATTCATCATTTCACCATTAATATACACACTTTTACACCAAACGAATGTTTAATAATTCTAGACAACAACAGGCAAATTTATACAAAGAGATCTAGAGCTAAATGGAAAACATTAATCAGTCAAGAAAAATTGTACAGCATAACTGCTCCCTCTTTAAAATGCCTTATGTATAGCTAGTGGCATATAAATTCTCCCTCAATATAGCTCATATATATCTAATCACAATATTAATCTATACCACTGCTATTTAATGGCCTGCAGCAGTCTACTTCATACCTGCTTAGAAAAACAGGTGGGATTAAGTGCAATTTCTCCAACCACAAATGTAATTAAAATGAATTTATATTAATCCAGGAGAGCTCAAGGAAAGGACAATGATTTATGAGCAATATTGCTGGCATTTTCTCGAGGCATAAAGTCATTAAAAATGAATTCTCTAAAAACTATGAGTTAGGAAGGCAGCCATAACTGAATAAGCAATCCGGTATGTCTTTAGGGCATTTGGTTTCTAGGAGAAAACGTCAGATGTTCATGCAGGAAAACAGTAAAAATTTTCTCAACCTTAAATTTCAACTGAAGAGAAGTTAAATTTGTTTTAAGTTACAGTTAGCCTAGTTACTCTTATTTGTGGAATACATGTATTGATAGAAGGAAAGCTGGGACAATCAAAATTGTCCTATCAGGGAGAAAAAATGGTAATTTTGCTAGATTCCGTGGTTCTAACAAGGAGTCTCAAGTGCCATTGCTGCAGCTTGAGTAGAATTTCAATGAGTGTCTAAATTACTTAAGAGCCTAAATTCTATTTTCAAAAGTGATTTAGGCACCTAAATACCTTTGAGGATCTGAATCTTAGCCCTGGTCTACACTAGGAGTTGAGGTCGAATTTAGCAGTGTTAAATCGCTTTAACCCTGCACCCGTCCACATGATGAAGCCCTTTTTTTTTTTTTTGACTTAAAGGGCTCTTAAAATCAATTTCCTTACTCCACCCCTGACAAGGGGATTAGCGCTGAAATCGGCCTTGCCGGGTTGACTTTGGGGTACTGTGGACGCAATTAGACGGTATTGGCCTCCGGGAACTATCCCAGAGTGCTCCATTGTGACTGCTCTGGACAGCACTCTCAACTCAGATGCACTGGCCAGGTAGACAGGAAAAGGCCCGCGAACTTTTGAATTTCAATTTCCTGTTTGGACAGCGTGGCAAGCTGTAGGTGAGTGCAGAGCTCATCAGCAGAGGTGACCAGAATCGCAAAAGAGTTCCAGCATGAACTGAATGGGAGGTACGAGATCTGATCGCTGTATGGAGAGAGGAATCCGTGCTATCAGAACTCCGTTCCAGTTTTCGAAATGACAAAACATTTGTCAAAATCTCCCAGGGCATGAAGGACAGAGGCCACAACAGGGACGCAAAGCAGTGCTGCGTGAAACTTAAGGAGCTGAGGCAAGCCTACCAGAAAACCAGAGAGGCAAACGGCCTCTCCAGGTCAGAACCCCAGACATGCCGCTTCTATGATGAGCTGCATGTCATTTTAGGGGGTTCAGCCACCACTACCCTAGCCGTGTTGTTTGACTCCTTCAATGGAGATGGAGGCGACACGGAATCAGGTTTGGGGGACGAGGAAGATGATGATGATGAAGTTGTAGATAGCTCACAGCAAGCAAGCAGAGAAATTGGTTTTCCCGACAGCCAGGAACGGTTCCTCACCCTGGGCCTGGAGCCAGTACCCCCCGAACCCACCCAAGGCTGCCTCCCAGACCCACCAGGTGGAGAAGGGACCTCTGGTGAGTGTACCTTTTAAAATACTATACATGGTTTAAAAGCAAGCATGTTTAATGATAAATTCGTGGCTCTCCTGGATGTACTCCCAAAGCCTTTGCAAAATGTTTCTGGGGAGGGCAGCCTTATTCCATCCACCATGATAGGACACTTTACCACACCAGGCCAGTAGCACATACTCGGGAATCATTGTAGAACAAAGCATTGCAGTGTATGTTTGCTGGCGTTCAAACAACATCCGTTCTTTATCTCTCTATGTTATCCTCAGGAGAGTGATATCATTCATGGTCACCTGGTTGAAATAGGGTGCTTTTCTTAAGGGGACATTAAGAGGTGCACATTCCTGCTGGGTTGTTTGCCTGTGGCTGAACAGAAATGTTCCCCGCTGGGGAGGGGCTAGCCATGTTGTGGGGGGAGGCAAAATGCAACCTTGGAACGAAAGCACATGTGCTATGTATGTAATGTTAACAGCAAGGTTTACCCTGAAAGAGTGAACCCATTGTTCTATAAAATGTGTCTTTTTAAATACCACTGTCCCTTTTTTTTTCTCCACCAGCTGCATGTGTTTCAAGGATCACAGGATCTTCTCCTTCCCAGAGGCTAGTGACGATTGGAAGGCGAAAAAAACGCACTCGTGATGAAATGTTCTCTGAGCTCATGCTGTCCTCCCACACTGACAGAGCACAGCCGAATGCGTGGAGGCAGACAATGTCAGAGTGCAGGAAAGCACAAAATGACCGGAGGGGAGGTGGCGGGCTGAGGAGAGGGCTGAAGCTGAAAGGTGGTGGCAGCATGATGAGAGGAGGCAGGATTCAATGCTGAGGCAAACTAACACGCTCCAGCATATGGTTGAGCTGCAGGAAAGGTGGCTGAAGCACAGACCGCCGCTACAGCCCCGGTGTAACCAACCGCCCTCCTCCCCAAATTCCATAGCCTCCTCACCCAGACGCCCAAGAACACGGTGGGGGGGCCTCCGACCACCCAGCCACTCCACCCCAGATGATTGCCCAAGCAACGGAAGGCCGGCATTCAATAAGTTTTAAATTTTTAAACTTTTAAAGTGCTGTGTGGCCTTGTCCTTCCCTCCTCCACCACCCGTCCTTGTGCTTCTCTCCTCCACCACCCCTCCCCGACTACTTTGGCAGTTATCCCCCTATTTATGTGATTAATTAATAAAGAATGCATGAATGTGAAGCAACAATGACTTTATTGCCTCTGAAAGCGGTGATTGAAGGGAGGAGGGGCGGGTGGTTAGCTTACAGGGAAGTAGAGCGAACCAAGGGGCGGGGGGTTTCATCAAGGAGAAACAAACAGAACTTTCACACCGTAGCCTGGCCAGTCATGAAACTGGTTTTCAAAGCTTCTCTGATGCATACCGCGCCCTCCTGTGCTCTTCTAATCACCCTGGTGTCTGGCTGCGCGTAACCAGCAGCCAGGCGATTTGCCTCAACCTCCCACCCTGCCATAAACATCTCTCCCTTACTCTCACAGATACTGTGGAGCGCACAGCAAGCAGTAATAACAGTGGGAATATTGGTTTCGCTGAGGTCTAACAGAGTCAGTAAACTGCGACAGCGCACTTTTAAATGTCCAAATGCACATTCTACCACCATTCTGCACTTGCTCAGCCTGTAGTTGAACAGCTCCTGACTACTGTCCAGGCTACCTGTGTATGGCTTCATGAGCCATGGCATTAAGGGGTAGGCTGGGTCTCCAAGGATAACTATAGGCATTTCAACATCCCTAACGGTTATTTTCTGGTCTGGGAATTAAGACCCTTCCTGCAGCTCTTGAAACAGACCAGAGTTCCTGAAGATGCGAGCGTCATAGAATCATAGAATATCAGGGTTGGAAGGGACCTCAGGAGGTCATCTAGTCCAACCCCCTGCTCAAAGCAGGACCAATCCCCAACTAAATCATCCCAGCCAGGGCTTTGTCAAGCCTGACCTTAAAAACTTCTAAGGAAGGAGATTCCACCACCTCCCTAGGTAACGCATTCCAGCGTTTCACCAACCTCCTCGTGAGAAAGTTTTTCCTAATATCCAACTTAAACCTCCCCCACTGCAACTTGAGACCATTACTCCTTGTTCTGTCATCTGCTGTCACTGAGAACAGTCTAGATCCATCCTCTTTGGAACCCCCCTTCAGGTAGTTGAAAGCAGCTATCAAATCCCCCCTCATTCTTCTCTTCCGTAGACTAAACAATCCCAGTTCCCTCAGCCTCTCCTAATAAGTCATGTGTTCCAGTCCCCTAATCATTTTTGTTGCCCTTCGCTGGACTCTCTCCAATTTATCCACATCCTTCTTGTAGTGTGGGGCCCAAAACTGGACACAGTACTCCAGATGAGGCCTCACCAATGTCGAATAGAGGGGAACGATCCCGTTCCTCGATCTGCTGGCAATGCCCCTACTTATACAACCCAAAATGCCATTGGCCTTCTTGGCAACAAGGGCACACTGCTGACTCATATCCAGCTTCTCGTCCACTGTCACCCCTAGGTCCTTTTCTGCAGAACTGCTGCCGAGCCATTCGGTCCCTAGTCTGTAGCGTGCATGGGATTCTTCCGTCCTAAGTGCAGGACTCTGCACTTGGCCTTCTTGAACCTCATCAGATTTCTTTTGGCCCAATCCTCCAATTTGTCTAGGGCCTTCTGTATCCTGCCCCTACTCTCCAGCATTTCTACCACTCCTCCCAATTTAGTGTCATCTGCAAACTTGCTGAGGGTGCAATCCACACCATCCTCCAGATCATTTATGAAGATATTGAACAAAACCGGCCCCAGGACCGACCCTTGAGGCACTCCACTTGATACCGGCTGCCAACTAGACATGGAGCCATTGATCACTACCCTTTTAGCCCGACAATCTAGCCAACTTTCTATCCACCTTATAGTCCATTCATCCAGCCCATACTTCTTTAACTTGCTGGCAAGAGTACTGTGGGAAACCGTGTCAAAAGCTTTGCTAAAGTCAAGGAACAACATGTCCGCCGCTTTCCCCTCATCCACAGAGCCAGTTATCTCATCATAGGAGGCAATTAGATTAGTCAGGCATGACTTGCCCTTGGTGAATCCCTGCTGACTGTTCCTGATCACTTTCCTCTCCTCTAAGTGCTTCAGAATTGATACCTTGAGGACCTGCTCCATGATTTTTCCAGGGACTGAGGTGAGGCTGTCTGGCCTGTAGTTCCCCGGATCCTCCTCCTTCACTTTTTTAAAGATGGGCACTACATTAGCCTTTTTCCAGTCATCCGGGACTTCCCCCGAGCGCCATGAGTTTTCAAAGATAATGGCCAATGGCTCTGCAGTCACATCCTCCAACTCCTTTAGCACTCTCGGATGCAGCGCATCCGGCCCCATGGACTTGTGCTCGTCCAGCTTTTCTAAGTAGTCTCGAACCACTTCTTTCTCCACAGAGGGCTGGTCACCTCCTCCCCATGCTGTGCTGCCCAGTGCAGTAGTGTGGGAGCTGACCTTGTTCATGAAGACAGAGGCAAAAAAAGCATTGAGTACATTAGCTTTTTCCACATCCTCTGTCACTAGGTTGCCTCCCTTATTCAGTAAGGGGCCCACACTTTCCTTGACTTTCTTCTTGTTGTTAACATACCTGAAGAAACCCTTCTTGTTACTCTTAACATCTCTTGCTAGCTGCAACTCCAGGTGTGATTTGGCCTTCCTGATTTCACTCCTGCATCCCCGAGCAATATTTTTATACTCTTCCCTGGTCATTTGTCCAATCTTCCACTTCTTGTAAGCTTCTTTTTTGTCATGTACCTTTCCCGGCCATCCCATGCTGATGTTGGTGAAACGTCCCTTGTGATCCACCAGTGCTTGCAGCACTATTGAAAAGTACCCCTTGCGGTTTATGTACTCTCCAGCTTGGTGCTCCGGTGCCAAGATAGGGATATGGGTTCCGTCTATGGCCCCACCACAGTTAGGGAATCCCATTGCAGCAAAGCCATCCGCTATGACCTGCACATTTCCCAGGGTCACTACCCTTGATATCAGCAGATCTTTGATTGCGCTGGCTACTTGCATCACAGCAGCACCCACAGTAGATTTGCCCACTCCAAATTGATTCCCAACTGACCGGTAGCTGTCTGGCATTGCAAGCTTCCACAGGACTATTGCCACTCGCTTCTCAACTGTGAGGGCTGCTTTCATCTTGGTATTCATGAGCTTCAGGGCAGGGGAAAGCAAGTCACAAAGTTCCATGGAAGTGCCCTTACGCATGCGAAAGTTTCGCAGCCACTGGGAATTGTCCCAGACCTGCAACACTATGTGGTCCCACCAGTCTGTGCTTGTTTCCCAGGCCCAGAATCGGCATTCCACGGCATGAACCTGCCCCATTAGCACCATGATGCCTACATTGCCAGGGCCCATGCTTTGAGAGAAGTCTGTGTCCATGTCCTCATCACTCTCGTCACCATGCTGACATCGCCTACTCGCCCAGTTTCGTTTTGCCAGGTTCTGGTGCTGCATATACTGCTGGATAATGCGCATGGTGTTTAATGTGCTCCTAATTGCCAAAGTGATCTGAGCGGGCTCCATGCTTGCCGCGGTATGGCGTCTGCACAGAAAAAACGCGTGGAACGATTGTCTGCTGTTGCTCTGACGGAGGGAGGGGCGACTGACGACATGGCTTACAGGGTTGGCTTACAGGAAATCAAAATCAACAAAGGGGGTGGCTTTAAATCAAGGAGAAACAAAAACAACTGTCACACAAAATGGCCCCCTCAAGGATTGAACTCAAAACCCTGGGTTTAGCAGGCCAATGCTCAACCTACTAAGCTATCCCTCCCTCTGGTATTTCAGGCCAGACTTCATGGAGGGAGGGAGGGAAGGATGGGGGAGCAAATGAATACAAAACAAATCTGGTCTATTTCTTGTTTTGATCCACTCCATCTATCTTTTACATCTTTGGCTGGCAGCAGACAGTGCAGAAGGACTGCAAGCCATCCACATCTCCTGGCTGCTCGGCAGAAGATGGTGCAGTAGGACTGCTGGCCATCCACATCTCCTGCCTGCTCACCATAAGATGGTGCAATAGGACTGCCTGCAGGACTAAAAAGAATGACCTGGTCGAGTCACTCCTAATTTAGTCCCTGCACCCATATCTGCCCAGGCACTCCTGACCAACCTTACCGAGGCAGCCAGGAGCACCTTGGACATGATGAGGATGGTTTTCAGGCCTATTGTACCGTCTGATGCCACAAGGCAATGGGTTGCTGCTGCTGTGTAGCAATGCAGTACCGCGTCTGCCAGCACCCAGGAGACATACGGTGACAGTGAGCTGAGCGGGCTCCATGCTTGCGTTGGAATGGCGTCTGCACAGGTAACTCAGGAAAAAAGGCGTGAAACGATTGTCTGCCGTAGCTTTCACAGAGGGAGGGCCTGATGACATGAACCTAGAACCACCCGCGACAATGTTTTTTGCCCCATCAGGCATTGGGATCTCAACCCAGAATTCCAATGGGAAGCGGAGACTGCGGGAACTGTGGGACAGCTACCCACCGTGCAATACTCCAGAAGTCAACGCTCGCCTCAGTACTGTGGAAGCACTCTGCCGAGTTAATGCACTTAGAGCATTTTGTGTGTGGACACACACAGTCGACTATATAAAAACGATTTCTAAAAAACTGACTTCTATAAATTCGACCTAATTTCGTAGTGTAGACATATCCTTAGAAACCTAAGTCTCATTGACTTTCTATGACGTTTAAGGTAAAATTTCCAAAGGTACCTAAATCACTTTTGAAAATGGGACTTAGGCTCCTCAGTCATTTACTTGTCAAAATTTTGCCCCTCATCTCCCACATTTTGTTTCACAGACTGTGAAGGCAGTTAGATCTTCGAGATATGACACAATTCTTTTTTTGAAACTGTGCCCATGGCCAGTAAATTCTGTCCTCGTCTTAATCCCCATGACAACAGGACTTTTTAGGAGAATCTGTTGCCAAAAGGTCGAATGCATTCAACAAACAAAACAACACATACCGCCCTCTGCACGCACAAATACCACAACAACATTGCAGTCGCGTAAATTGGTCAAAAAGTGAGTTTAAGTGGTAAAATACTATGTCTTAAACCGATCTGTTTTCCAGTGGGTAATTGGAATGATGGCAACACATATACGAAGGGAAGAATTCAACTGCAGAATCAGCTAATCGGGGTGTACAAAATAAAACGATCCCACCATCTTCACACCTTCTTGCTCGACCTGATTCTGACTTCACACTGGTGTATGTCCACTGATTTCAATGGAGTTACTGGTGAAACTGAGATCAGAATCAGGCCCCTTCTCAGAAGCAGAAAGGGAATGATATTTTTCTATACAAGAAGAAAAGGAGTACTTGTGGCACCTTAGAGACTAACCAAGTGAGCTCTAGCTCATGAAAGCTTATGCTCAAATAAATTAGTTAGTCTCTGAGGTGCTACAAGTACTCCTTTTCCTTTTGCGAATACAGACTAACACGGCTGTTACTCTGAAACCTTTCTATACAAGGTAAATTCATAACTAAAAGCCATATCCT
This sequence comes from Eretmochelys imbricata, assembly GCF_965152235.1. Classification (NCBI taxonomy): domain Eukaryota; kingdom Metazoa; phylum Chordata; order Testudines; family Cheloniidae; genus Eretmochelys; species Eretmochelys imbricata. The sequence continues at coordinate 9,810,500 of NC_135597.1, forward strand.
GGCACTGATTCTCAAATTGAACTTGCCATTGAGGCAGCCTACAACAATCTGAAGTTGGGACCCCTTCTGAAAAATATCTAGTAAGGATTAAAGGAATAAGGATCGATAGTTATTGTATAGCATTCTGTAAAAATTACTCTAAAAATCTATATTTAATAAATAATTCCATCATTTCTATAGATATTTGAGCCATCCTATAGTATTTTTAATTTGGGAATAGAATTCTCTGTTAAATATAAGAGGGTCATACAAAATGCCTATTGAAAATTTAGAGAGACAAGGAAGGGGCAGGTAATATCTTACATTGGACCAACTTCTGTCATTGAGAGAGACGAGCTTTTGAGCTACACAGTGGTGTTCTTCAGGTCAGCCCTTCTTCAACCCAAAGAGCTCAATTCAAACTGGAACAGGTACAGAGAAGGGCTACTAGGATGATCCGAGGAATGGAAAACTTGTCTTATGAAAGGAGACTCAGGGAGCTTGGCTTGTTTAGCCTAACTAAAAGAAGGCTGAGGGGAGATATGATTGCTCTCTATAAATATATCAGAGGGATAAATACCAGAGAGGGAGAGGAATTATTTAAACTCAGTACCAATGTGGACACAAGAACAAATGGATATAAACTGGCCACTAGGAAATTTAGATTAGAAATTAGACGAAGGTTTCTAACCATCAGAGGAGTGAAGTTTTGGAATAGCCTTCCGAGGGAAGTAGTGGGGGCAAAAGATCTATCTTGCTTTAAGATTAAACTCGATAAGTTTATGGAGGAGATGGTATGATGGGATAACATGGTTTTGGTAATTAAATATTCATGGTAAATAGGCCCAATGGCCTGTGATGGGTTTTAGATGGGGTAAGATCCAAGTTACCTGGGAAAGAATTTTCTGTAGTATCTGGCTGATGAATCTTGCCCATATGCTCAGGGTTTAGCTGATCGCCATATTTGGGGTCGGGAAGGAATTTTCCTCCAGGGCAGATTGGAAGAGGCCCTGGAGGTTTTTCGCCTTCCTCTGTAGCATGGGGCACGGGTCACTTGCTGGAGGATTCTCTGCTCCTTGAGGTCTTTAAACTACAATTTGAGGACTTCAATAGCACAGATATAGGTGTGAGGTTTTTTTTGTAGGAGTGGTGGGTGAAATTCTGTGGCTTGCGTTGTGCAGGAGGTCAGACTAGATGATCATAATGATCTAGATGATCATAATTTCTGACCTAAATATCTATGAATCTATGAGCTCTGTGTAAGCTCTCACCAACAGCAGTTGGTCCAATAAAAGATATTACCTCACCCACCTTGTCTCTCGAATATCCTAGGACTGGCACAGATCCAACACTGCATCCGACATACTGAAATTTTATCCTTTTACTACGACATTCTATAGGCTTTTTCCCCATAAGGGAATTGGCCCTGAGGGACAGTAATTACAGAATGACCATAATTAAAGACAAATGCAGGTTGACTATATATGGAAAAGCTTCATCCTAGTTACATTTATTAGCGTGTGGAAAAGTCTCTCATGAGGGAAGCAGCTATTTGATATTATTGCATGAATCAAAGAAAAATGTAAGCTAAAAAAAACTAAAGCCTCTTGTGGAGCCACAATAATAACAGTAATAATACCGAGCTTTTATATCGTGTCTTTCATCAGTAGATCTCAAAACACTTTAACCCCATTTTACAGGTGGGGAAACGGAGGCACGGAGAGGTGAAGTGAGTTGCCCAAGGTCACCCAGCAGGCCAGTGGCAGAGCCAGGAAAGAATGCAGATTTCCAAAGTCTCCGTCTAATGCTCTGTCCTAGGGGCGGGCAAACTTTTTGGCCTGATGGCCGCATCGAGTTTCTAAAATTGTATGGAGGGCCGGTTAGGGGAGGCTGTGCCTCCCCAAACAGCCAGGCCTGGCTCGGCCCCCACCCCCTATCTGACTCCCCCGCTTCTCGCCCCCTGATGGCCCCCCTGGGACTCCTGCCCCATCCAACCCCCCCTGCTCTCAGTTCCCTGCCCGCCCCCTGATCTTAACTGCCCCTCCGCCTCCCTCTCCTTCCTGAATGCCCCACCCCTGGGACCCCTGCCCCATCCACCCTCCCTGTCCCCTGACCGCCCCCCGCTGCCCCATCCAACCCCTCCTCTCCTTTCTGACTCCTCCTCCAGGACCCCTGCCTCCATTCGACCCCCGTTCCCTGCCCTCTGACCGCCCCGACCCCTATCCACGCCCCTGACCACCCCCCGAACTCCCCTGCCCTCTATCCAACCCGCCTCCCCGGCTGCCTGGAGCACCGGTGGCTGGCAGCTTGGCTGCACCAGGACAGGCAGCTGTGCAGCGCAAAACAGAGCACTGAGTCAGGCCGGGTTCATGCAGCCCCACCACCCAGAGCACTGCGCCACGCAGCGGCATGGCTGTGGGGGAGGGAGGACAGCCTCCCGGACCAGGAGCTCAGGGGCCGGGCAAGACAGTCCTGCAGGCCGTAGTTTGCCCAGCTCTGCTCTGTCCACTAGGCAACATTGCCTCTACCTCACTCTTAACAAAAGGCATGATCCTCAGTTGATATAAACTGGTGCAGCTCCAATGAAGCGATGCTGATCTAGACCAGCCGAGGATCTGCCCCAAAATTTGTAAGCAAAACAGAGCCTTCCTCTGGAACTATTAAAGCAATTCGTGCCGTGGAGGTAAATGTTACAGTAATACTTTAAAATCATACAGCGCAGCCTTTATCCCAGGGCCACACAGCACTTTACAAAGATCCGTCCAACGAGGTAAGTATCCTCATGCCTATTACAGGTAACTTGCCCAAGGTAACAGACCCAGTCCGTTGCAGAGTTGGGACTCTTGGAATCCCAGTTCCTTTCTCTAACCAGGGAAGCAAACCATTCCCTTGGAGAGAAGTTCACATACAGGAGGGCAGCACAAGGCGCATGCCTCACATCGGCCTTGTCCTGGGGTCTTGGGGTTAGCGTACCCCGCAGCTGGGAGAAGTGACCGCAGCACAAAGTAGCTTGGACAACAATCGTGAAGCTGCAGTGGTACAAGCGGTGGTTCAGCCCAACTGGGACACTGGGAACGTGTTTGAGATGCTTTCCCATGCCCCCTCCCCCCCGTTCTGCTGAGGCTTCACTGCTATTATTACGTGAGCTGTCTTTGAGCTGGCTGTCCTGGGTATAGCTACATGTGCAGCCATCACACCTTCCCCCTTGCTAACTACCCGAGAGTACTTTACAGCTGAAATATAATAGAGAGGCTTCCACTTTGCCAAATATTTCCTCTTTCAACAATGAGTGTCTTGATGGCCCATATAATTAAAGGTGAATCTTCTTTGACTTTGCCTTTAAAAGGAGGTGTACATTTATGCAGCAATCAATATGTCCTGTAGACATATTTAATGGTCCCTATTCTCTGTAATTAAACTCATCAAGAGCAATAACAAAACCTCTTGCATTCATCCTTTAAAGATGTCCTCTAGTTGCTTTAGTTTGTCTGAACAGATGGAGTCTTGCACAATCACCTTGCAAACTTTTTCTTTACCTGTTAACTCATGAACTATGTTTAACTGTGTTTCATTTGAGTCACAACACATTTTAAAACAATATTTTTGCATTAACTTATTGCTTATGGAAGTACAAACATTGCACTATACAAGTTTTATGGCAGTGGGTAAACACATTCATATGGGGCTTGTTCCAAAGACTCTGACTGACTGTGAAACTGGTGCATAATTAATATTTGTTCCCTCCATTTGGAAATTATAAACCTACTACAGTAATTTCCTATAAATACCACAGGCATTAAAGTACCAATCCTAGCTCTCGTTGGTAAACCACAGATGAGCTACAGTACAATGAATCTCATATGTTGCTCATTTCTGTTAGATTATAAAGGAAGCAGCTGATCCTGCAATGTGCTCGTCCTTCTATTCTATTTATTTTCCCCCTAATGCTTTCTCTTCACATCTAGGACACTTTCCCATAGCACACAAATCTTAGAACTTTTCAGATTAACCTCCTCCTGATGTTATCAAACCCCAAAATCACTACTGGCTAAGATTGCTGAACTGTTAACATTGGTGAGCAGTTACTCACAAGAATCGTCCCACTGAATTTAACAGGATTACTCACCGACATAAGGGTTCCACAATCTACTCCAATATTTAAGCTCGGTCACAATTTAGAGTGCAAATTTCCCTGAAGTTATTCACTGCTTCCAAACCCATTTTTACTCAAATAATATCCAATGAAGTACGGGCAGATTCACAGCACTCTGTCTGGCTCTTCTTTACGGCCAGATCCAAAATTTACTCAAGTCAAAGGAAAACAGAAGTCTCGTGGATCTGAGCTTTATGGGACATTTCAGTGTTGAGTCACAACTTTCACATCAATGGTGGGGATTAATTTCATGTCCACAAAAACTCAATAAGGCAAGAAAAAGGGTCCAGATTCTCCGCGGGTGTAATTTGGCAAAACTCCAGTGAAAACAATGGCATTAGAGCCATTTACACCAGCCAAGAATCTGGCCTGTAAGGTGGTTTTCTGTACATTGACGTGCCATCAACTTTAGGTGAGTTATCCTGACATAGGACTTGTCTGTTTTGTCAGTGCTTCACAGTGGTACAAGACAATCTGGCCAAATTCCATCTGCCTCCTTGTCCACGGAAGAATATTTTTGTGACCAAAGACATCAGGGAAAGCTGTTGTAACCAGCACTGCCTACAAATGGATAATCTCTTCCAGTCTGATCCTGCACCCATTGAAGTCTGCCCATCCACTTCAATAGTGGCAGAATTGAATGCTTCTTGAGCTACCCAACAGCCAGCCATGTGCTGAACATATTCTCAGTGCTCCTGGAAGCATCATGAAGGACAGAAGGGCTCTGCTGAGTTCTGCCACTGATGAGCACCTCCCTCTTCAAGACAGGAATCTTGGATGCCTTCCCATGATACACTGTACATTTACCCCTCTAATTTTCAACTCAGAAGATGAGTCTGAACAGGGAAGCAGCAGAGACCAGAAAAATGCATTCACGGTGGGTGGTCAATGCTTTCTCTCACTCTGAACTGATTTTGGATAAACTCCCAGCAACAACAAAAATTCTCTCTACTGACTGAGTAGCTAGGAAATCCAAACCAACACACACCTACCTGCCAGATATTTACAGTCATTTGTTAATTACTGAAGAGCCACCTGCAGAACACGTGGGTTGGGTGTGAATATGGGGTAAAATCTCAGAAAGTTCAATGGTTCAGTCCGGCGGGATAAGCATCCCAGAAAGTTGGACGCATGTCCAAAGCTCACCTGAACGAAGGACCTTGTCCAAAACCCACTTAAGTCAATGGGGGTCTTGGGCTTTGGATCAGGACTTATTTAGGTAACTTAAAACCCATAGCATCAGTAGGACTAGGGCACATACTTAAGTGCATTGTTAAGTTGATGCCTGAGCCTGCAAAACTGGGATCCAATCCTGACTATCTCCACTGACATACTCAGCTCTCTCAACCACCATTACCTGGTAAGAGGGTGTAAAAGGTATTGGCTACCCCTATGTACTCCCCCATGGCAGTCTGTGGCTTGGCTGAGGCCTGCCTCGGTTTCCCTTTCAGTGGGGTAACGGTGACTTGACTTTAATAGCCCAGGCAAAGAGAAGCCAAACACTAATTAACACCAGCATGCCTCCCCTTATGAAGCCTTCTGAAAGGACCACTGGAATGGTAGTTTAAAGGCTCTTCCCTCAGAGCCCATGTTTGGATTCTCAGAATTTCAAAGTCCCCAAACAAAAATCTGTGTGTCTAGTCAGACCAGACTTCAGGGAGCTGGGCCAAGGATCACCCTCTTTTGCCAGGTGTGAAGCTGCAGCCTCCACCCCGCACCCCTTTCTCTTCCGGTTTTAAATAGGGTAGTCCTCCAGGTGGAGTAGGGAGCCTCCTTGATTGTGACATGACTCAGTCTCCTCCATCTACAAAATGGGGATAAAGATACATCCCCTACAGGGATGCTGTGATGCTTAATTAGATAAATGAAATTCCTAAGAACCCAAGGTCCCTGGTTTTATCACTTCAAGTTAAGATGAAGGAGATGGATGGATTCCCTGTACAGTATGTGTGAAGGATTTTATATTGAAACAGAGGCGCATCAGACTTTTATGTTCTACAGATCAGGAGTTTTTTATGTTTGCCATTTATATACCATTAAATATAAGGTATATTGCTCAAGAGCTCTGGGGGAGGAGGGGCAATCACAGGACAAATCAATCCATCAGCTGGTGATGGACTATTTCTTGTTCCATGCAATGATACAGAATGGTGTTTATTTTTTATTGAATCAGGACAAAGTCCTTCCCTTCAATCTACAGTGAGAATCCTACCGTATATTAGGCACTTCCTGTGGAGCTGGTTGTTGAAGGTATTGATCAGCTTCAGCGTTAAGAGCTCCATATATAGAGCTTCTCAGGGGAAACCATTTGCAGCATGCAATGAGATGTTTTATTGGTCCTTCAGGACCCAGGAAGGGGAGGTTATTTACCTTGTACAGTAAGTGGAGTTCTTTCAGTTGTGATCCCCTGGTGGTTGCTCCATTTGAGGTGTGCTTGTGCCCCATGCACCTTCAATCAGAGATTTTCGGCAGCAGTGTCTGTTCAGCTCGTGCACGAGCTATGTGCATCCTCATGCCCCGCACTGAGAATACACAGGGATGTATGAATGCCCTGCCCTCAGTTCCTTCTCCACTGTAAAGCCCCAACAGAATGAGACTCCAAAGCAAAGGGAAGGAGAGTGGGCAGTGGAGCACCCAAAGGGACACAAATCTTGAAGAGCTCCAGTTACTGTGCCAGGTACTTCTACTTCAAGTAACATCCTTGGGGACGCTCCACTTGCAGTGGCTCCCTAGCAGTACCGCTGAAGGAGGCTACAAAACTCGGTCAAAGGCTGTCAGAAAGACTCCAGAGCCAAAGGCAGCATCTGCCTGGGAAGCATCGACCAAGGCATAGTGTCCAGAAAAAGGGGGAACTGAAACCCATGGAGCAGCCTTGTCTATTTCCACAGTAGATGCATCCATTAGCAGGATCACAGACATGGAGTCCTAGAATAAGCAATGACCTTAGAAGTTCAGCTACATTAGGAACCTCATATCAGGTGAGAATGCAACCAGAAACTCACCTAGAAAACCTCTGAGTTGTCACAGGAATCCCTTTAGCTCTGGCTGCAAAAGAAAGAATCTTATGGAGGATCAGAGAGGTTTAGTCCTGTCCACATAATATGTCAATGCTCTCCTGACACGTAAGGTATTAAGAAGAGCTTCCTGTTTTGACTGATGAGGTTGGGGTAGAAAACGGGGAGATTAATGTAATGATTGATCTGAAAATCCAAAGTAAGCTTGGGTAAAAAGCATGCATGCGGTCAAAGAGAAACTTTATCATTGAAAGACAGTATATGGAGGGTCAGCCCTTAAAGCTCCCAGTTCTGCAACCTTTTGGGCAAAGGTGGTAATTACTAGGAATTCCATTTGCATGGAGAGGTTCAGAAAAAAGCAGGCTTCTAACAGTCCAAAGGGCAGTTTCGTCAAAGAATGAAGAACTAAATTTAAGTCTCAGGTGGGAGTATGTTGTCTCATTAGGGACGAGATTTGACAGACTTTTTATAAAACCTCGATGTTGCAGGGTGAGCAAATACCAAAAAGCCTTGTACTGGAGAACGGAAAGCTGTGATGGCAATGAGGTGAACTTTGTGCTTTCTTCACAGTAAGTAGTCTAACACCTCAGAGACGGGAGAGTCAATAGAAGACAAACTACAGTGAGCACACCTGTGGTAAAACCTTTTCCATTTCTGAAGATAAATCTTTCTGGTAGTATCTTTTCTATTGTTGAGCAGAAACTCCTGAACCTCTGTGGAGCTCAGAACCATCTAGGTATCAGGCCTTGAGCCTCAGCATGTTCATTTTGGGGTTAAGGATATTCCCTGAACACTGTGTGAGAAGACTGGGGATCGGTGGAAAACTGATGGCCAGTTGCGAGGAGAGGCAAAGAAGGTAAGCCAAGGAAACCCAACTTGTTTTGACCTGGTTGGTCCAGTCAATATGACCGTGTCTTTGTCCTGCTTGATTTTTTTTTAGGACCATAGGGATCAGTGGAGGAAATACATACAGAAGATTCTATGCACATGAGAGGAGAAAGGCAACATTCCCCAAAGAGTATAGACCCAAACCTCTCTTTGAACAGAACTGTGCATGTTTTCAATCGGTGCCACTACCTCTCAGAATCAAGCCCTCTGTATGTTGTCATCAACCTGAGTTCTGTGTTGGAAATTAGTGTAAATCAGACAGCACAGATTCATTTTGTGGATGAGACAGAGATTTTACTCCAACATCCTACAGTGAAATTCTGCAGACTTTAGAAATATCCTTGAATCTCTGCATTAAAAGAAGTTTTCCACAAGATGTTAAAAGTGGTGCACACAAAAAAAATAAGTGACAATGGCTTGATCCTCCTCCTACTGATTACAAAATTACAAAACTTCAGTGGGAGTAGGAGCACGAGACCTCTTGTCAATAAATCATCTCAGTAAATTCTCCTTGACAACTATTTCCACAACCACTGGAGCGTGCATCATATTTAGATAATTTGTTTTATAATCTTTTTTCCCTGTACGGCAAATGTTGACTTGCACAGCCACTAAGATAGGTGAACCATTAATTAAGGGTCAAGTATACTAGTGTTGGATATTTATTTGTGTCATATAAGCTGCAGTGTTGGCTACTGGGGGCTTCAGTGATTGTTTGCTGCCTTGCACTTTCTGTGCTCATTTGCCAAACGAGAACAAGGCGAGTGTAAAAAAAAAAAAAGTGACAGATACAAATGGCGGCAGTTTTACGGCCACTTTGCATGAGTGCAAATTACTACACTAGTTGCAAAGTGGTGGAGAATCAGGCTCTTAGTCCAGGATTTAAAGTGTCTCCAGTAACTCTGACCTCTTCTATAATTGATGGATCCTGTTGTCCATCAATGGCCAGTAGTCAAGATGGTCAGGGATGCCACCACATGCACTGGGTGTCGCAAAGCCTCTGAGTGACAGATGTTGGGACTGGATGACAGGGGAAGGATCACTCGATAATTGCCATTCTGTTCATTCCCTCTGAAGCATCTGGTATTGGCCCCTGTCAGAAGACAGAACACTGGGCTGGTAGGACCAGTATGGACATTCTTATGGTTTTGAAAGCTTGTGTCTGCAAAAAAGCCAAGAATCGATCTTGGCAATAAGATGGTAGCACACAGGGCTTTTCCCCCCAGACAAACTCCTGTTATCAACTTTTATTCAACAGTACTTGCCAGCTCAGTCACACAAACATGTCACTTCTGTTGTTCTCATGTCTTACCAAGTTACCGTTTGAGTAGGGAGCATTTTGCCAGTACTGGAATCCCTAGGTGATCTATCCTTTTAGGCTTCATGCACAGCATCCCTTTGCCTACAGTAAGTGCTCATATAATCTCTCCGTTATTTCCCAATAAGGTAAAATTTGCTGAAAAAACATTCAGCAGAGACACTTAAAAATAGAACATAAAGGGTATCGTTGGCACTCTGCAATGCTGTTGACAAAATTAAGACATTGCTTACAATTAAACTCCCAGCAATTTATGCAACCAGTTGATTATGCCAGCACAGACAATGCCAGCTCAGCTAATGAAACGGAGATCAATTTGACAGCAGAATGATGGTGGATTTTGAAAACAAGTACCAACAGTTTGCAGGCGGTTTCGGCAGCTATAAAAATCTGATTTATAGGGTCTTTTTAATCCTTATTTTAATTCACCTTGTGGGAAATGTACCACAATAAAACATTCTGCGGTGTTACAACTGACAAGCTGTTCAAGTTCCAACGAGGCTCAGTATAGTGAAATTCTATAAATTTGGGTGGATTTCTCATTAGTTTACTCTTTCTCTGTCCCAGAAATATCTTAAATGTAAGCTTTGGTTCCTGTCATACATATTAAAGAGGGATGAAAGAAGAGAGGCAGCTAAGCTTTAGCTGAATTTTAGATATTCCTTACTATTAAGTGGCAGTAATTTATGCTGCTAACATTCTATAGCAGGATACATGACTGCCATCCATCGCATTGTAACTCTATGTCAACTCCAGAGTAAAAGGCAATCCAGTGCTCCTTAGCGTCCTGTCTACATAAAACCAGGTATTCCAACCGAGGCCTGTGAAACACACTCTTTTAAACTCAGATGCACAATATTACTGTAGAATGTAATGTACTGGAAATATAGAATACATGGTGTGAACAATAGAGCTCAAGAAGAAAGAAGATTGATTTTAATGAGAATTCTTCTTGCTCCTCAAAAACTATTTTTGTTCCATGCACTATTCACTTTCTGAATAGAAATACAAGGGTTTTGTTTTCTCTCTGTACTCGTGTAACTCCCTCTGTGTAGGTGCATTATGAGAATCCTGTGCTGGTTTAAAATGTGTATTTTTGCCACCTACTGCAATCAATTCAGATGAGATGCCAATGCTAATGTTCTCCTTTGAAAGCTCTCTCAATAGAGTATGACTTTTGGAATTGGATTTTAGTTTACTCTATGGCCCGTACTCTCTGTTGGAATTAGTGTATTAGATGTAATAGCAAAGAGCATGCAGGATCAGGATTCCTTCAGACAAGCAACGGAAGAAAAGGACTTTTACACGATCACAGGGCTCCTTTAGGGGGGCTACACATTCTTCTTCCCAGTCCCTGCCACTGATCCAGAGAATTTTGGGCCTGCAGTACAGGCACTGTAAACTAGGAGCAAAGCCTCATGGGAAGGGAAGAAGTGGAATGAAAGCCAAGCACTTTCTCAGTGCAGAGAGCGCCTGTGGAGAAAGCAGAGTTCCCAATGTGATTTTTTTTAGGACATTTGAGTTAACAACCCTTCTCTTGCAAAAACTGCTGGCCACACACGGTCAGAACCTTGGCTAATGTCTCATCCAAAAAACAACTCCTCTACAGCAGAAACATGTTAGCCCTGTGCTGGGTGACTGTTTCACTAATGACTCAGAAGGAAGTATCATACCAACTCAGTAACCAGCAACACTTCCTACAGCACCTTGGGGGTCAGTTGCAGGTCTCCAGTCCAAAACTGATTTGACTGGACTTATGAGAGCTGATGTGATCCCAGCACAGGTCAGCACACACCTGGAAAGGCATATTAAAAATAACATAGGCAGGGTAAAGCAAGCGTCCAATGAAGTGATACGACAACGTGGAGTGGACATTGGGGAAGAGCAGGATTGAGTGCGGTTATGATCGCAGGTAGACACCAGCCATCACAAAGCATCTCCAAGTGAAGAACCAATACACAAGATAGGCAGGGAATCATTTCTAAAGCTCTGCAGTATCCTGATAGCTTATGAAAGAGAGAACAAAGAAACAGCATGAAGATGCATCTGAAAAGAGCAAAAACTGCCATCAGAAGGGCAAACGTGACCCTAGAATAAGCCAAGGAGCATATAGAAAGGATTAATTCTTTGTCAGCACAATAGCTGCCAGGAAAGGAGGAGAAGAATGTTTCCATTAGAATACAGTGGTCACGCGAACAGGGGCTAATTCCAATTTACTTTAAAGGCGCTTTACATCACTCTGGCAGCATAAAAGAGCCTTAAGATGGGTATAGTTTATTTCCTGTTTAAAGCCCCTGTACACCGCCAGAGCAGTGTAAATTAGAATCAGACTGAAAATGCTTCTGTTGTTCTGAGGGATAAAGAGCGGAACCAGTAAGAACTTTTTGAGATGCTAATTCAACCCCAATGGAAAGACTTGTTGACGACAGTGGAGATGGATCAGACCCTGCGTGCTCCCGCTGTTTGTTGTTATTGTGTGTGTGTGTTACCGTAGCGCTTAGAGACCCTGACCGGGCTTGCGGGCCCATTGTGCTAGATAATTGTGCACACACAGCTATATTAAAAAAAAAAAAAAGACAGTCCCCATCCCAAAACGTGTGCACTCTAGTGCAATGGAAACTTTTCTAGCACCATGGGATCTCCTTTCTTCCCAAAGAGATTTTCCAACCATGTGCATTGATTGTACAGGCTTCCTACTACAAACAGGAATCAGTTTGCTCTCCAAAGTAGCACAGACATCTCCGGCATGCAGCACAGCGCCTGTTTAAGCGGGCACGGCAACGCCAACCGAGGTTATGAGACAGGAACCTGAAATGTCCAATTCAACCAACGGGGGGATTTAAGAAGGCTGAATATATGTTGCCTCCCAGATGGGATGTGGCAAAGGCACTTGAGTGACTCTTGAAAACAATGCCATGAGACATCTATGACTGATCATGACCGAGGTTTTAATTCTGATCTCGGAGACAGCACCTCGTTCTTTCATGCCACACTGGTGACATTGATTCAATGCCAATTCCGACAAACCAGCACCCACTGCTGAATCACCAAACGCTACATTCTAGAGCGCCTGAGTTTCCCCGAGAGATTTCCCATCCCAGGGCTTATCCAACCAAAGCCTGGCTAGTTTATGCCCTTCGACAAGCACACAGCTTGCTGCGGTACAGCTGCAAATGACACCTTTTTAAAAAATGCTTTGTACGTGTCACCTGAGTTTATAAGCCATTAAATAATGATTTCCTCTTTGCTATTGTTTTAAATTTATTAAATTTTTACCTGCTGTGCATCATGGGGCACATGGCTACTTTTGCAATCGGCTAGATCCTATGGAACATCGTCAGTGGAGATCCACTAACAAATATATCACAATCAAATTGTTGCCTGACTTTCAGTGGAGGCGGCTAGTGTGCCTTTAACGATTATATCCTCACAGCAAATTACGTGCATGACGAGAGGTTCAGATGCTCAGAATGGCCACCGTGTACTTTATCGCCAACAAGCAGAAAAGAATGATGGGAAGAAGCACAGAAGAAAAATGAATCGCTATCATTTGAACATTTCCTAAATCCCTGTCGGTAGCAATGGACCGATTTCATCTCGGTCAGAGTAACTACTTCCTGTTAACTCCTGGAAATGTGCTGGAAATGGCCCACCTTGATTATCACTTCAAAAGGTTTTCTCTCCCCCACCCCACTCTCCTGCTGGTAATAGCTCATCTTAAGTGATCACTCTCCTTACAATGTGTATGATAAACACCCATTTTTTCATGGTCTGTGTGTATATAAATCTCCTCACTGTATTTTCCACTTTATGCATCCGATGAAGTGAGCTGTAGCTCACGAAAGCTTATGCTCAAATAAATTGGTTAGTCTCTAAGGTGCCACAAGTCCTCCTTTTCTTTTTGCGAATACAGACTAACATGGCTGCTACTCTGATACTTCCTAAGGGCTTGTCTGCACACAAAAGTTGTACCACTTTAACCATACTAAAGAGTACAATCCCCTTAGTATGGACTTAATCATACCAGTATAAATATGCTTATATTGGTGTAGCTTATTCCTATATGGGAAAGGAGAATACACTATACAGGTATGAGGCATGTTTATACTGGTATAACTGCATCCACACTGGGTATCTGTCCCTATTAGTGTATCTATTTTGGTTTAAAAAAATAAATCTTACCCCTAACCGACATAATTATACCAGCACAAAACCTGTGTGTAACATTTACCCTGCATGGAAGCCCAATGCAAGGCATACATACCATTAAGCCTTATTTCCAAACCAATTCTGCAAAGTCAGTAACTGTTCAGAAAAGAACCCAAAATTTTGGATTCTAACCCAGACACTTTGGTTCCCTAAATGAGATGCAAACATCATTGATTTTTGAGGAGAAAATTCGAAAATACTTACTCTTGCTGGATGATCAGTCTGAATAGTGGCTTAATTCTTCTAAAGGAAGTACATAGCCAAAAACAATCAAACATATTTTATGGTATCAACTTAATACTTAAAAGGCTGCCACGTACCAAAAGCCCAAAATCTTTCTTGCCAAGAACAGGCACAACATTTACAATGACAATTAATGACATGCCAATGCAATTGGTAGCAAAGTGTTTAATGGGAATCAATTCTTTCACCGTGTCAGATACAAGGATGCCATCCATCTGCTATGGCAACATAAGTAAAGCTAGTAAAGCTTGATATATGTTTTGGAGGTGAAATTCAAGTAATAGCGTGAAGCACCGAATTGAAGCTGTGGATCACAGGATTTCCTTTAATGCCTGCTATAATGCACACATTTACCATACAAGATGAATGATATTGCTCACACACTTCAAGGGACAGGAATCACAGCCTCCCTGGAAACGTGGCTGGAAGATAAGATGCTACTGTGGTAGGTGCTCTAGAAAAGGTAGGATTGGTCAGACGGAGAGCTTGGCTGCATTGTAGCTGAAGCAATGAACTGGGAGGGGTGTTCGGTTCCCAACTTTACCACCGACTTCCCAATTGATCTGAGGCAAGTTGCACAGGGTAACATTTTCACAAGAGTTAGGTGAGCTAGGAGGCCAAATTCCATTTCCAGAAGCGACTTAATGCCCAGATCCTCAAAAGTATTTAGGTGCTTAACTCCCAGAGGCCCAGATCCTCTCAGGAATAAGGTGCCTAAATACCTTTGGGGAGCTGCGGCTTAGGTACTCAGGGAGCCTAAGTCTCACTGAAAGTCAACGGAATTTAGTCATCCAGGAGCCCAAGTCTCCTCTGAAAATGGGATTTAGGTTCCTAAATCACTTAAGTGCCGTTCAAAAATTTTACCCATACTTTCTCAGCCTCAGTTCCCCATCTGTAAAATGGGGATGTTGAGGCTTCCTTTCTCTCTTATCTCTGCAGACTGTACGTTCTTAAAGGCACAGACAGTCACTTATTATGCGCATGTACCTAGCATAATGAGTCCCTAACTGGAGTTGGGGCCCTACGTACTACTGTAATTAATACTAATGAAATGATGGTTACTACCAGTAGCCACGACTGGTTTTATTGTGAGCCTCCCAGTTTGGAAGCATGGGCCAGGGGTGAGGGTATTAGCCTAGGGACTTGGGACAGCCAAGTTCAGACTCCTACTCTGCCACAGAGTTCCTGGGTAACCTTGGGCAGGTCAATTAGCCTCCAGTTCCCCATCTGTACCATGGGAATAAGAGCACTGCCCTACTTCACAGGGGTGTTGTGAGGATAAATACGTTAATGATGGTGAGGTGCTCAGAACTATAGTAATGGGGGCTGTATAAGTACCATTGATACTTCCTCCCTGGAGCACGTAGAGACCAAGTTATGCCAGCCCTTTCCTGGCACACCTTACCTTCCTCCTCCATGCCAACTCCGCTGTGCTGTTGGAGGGGCAGAGGCAAGCTTCTCTCCCACCCTGCGCTGCTACCCAAACTACGGGTGTGCATGCAAGAAACCACCAAGAAACCTCCTGACTTCCTAGTGCTTGAGAGTAGCAAGGGTCATCAGGGACATCCACCCAGCATCACATTCTGCCACCCTCGCTGGTGTGAAGCAACCAGCCACATGAGTAATCCCATTGATTCGTCACTCCTCACTTTGGACTAGAGTTTGATACCCTTGTTCACACCGAGCTCCACCTTGTTGCACAAAGAGCCCCACAGACTTCGATGGCACTCATCATGGAGCAAGTGGAGTACAACCTGGCCCCGCATGGAGACTAAAAATAAAAGGTCCCTTGTTTGTTACACTGCTTTATTCTACATATAAGTGGAGCAAACAGGTTATTGTCTCCCATTTCCACAGCTATGGTTCTCATGTGAGCGTCATTTATGAGAAAAAAGGAGGGGAGAATCTATTACGGATGCTCTGCTCAAATAGAATAGAATTATAGGTCACTTCAATCAGAGGTAATTAAACTTCAGATGATTAATTTGACGTCTAGATAGGCTGCTATCAACATCACTTGTCAGCGGAAAGGCTTTGGGGTTTCAATCATGCTGTTGTTATGTTTACTCCTTGCCGTGATTTCACTCAAACACCACGAACTCTGACCCTCGCCGGCGATACGGTGAAATGAAAAGCATGTATTCCTCTAGCAAAACAACAGGAAATAACTTGAGGCCATGGCAATGGCTGAGCCTGTCAATTGTTTGGAGTATAATAGGGTCTGGCCTTCATGTCGGTTGTGTTTTCCCATTCCTTTCAGATATGGGAACAACAACAAAAAAACCACCTCTTACAAGAGGCAGCAGAGAATGAGAAACAAGACAAAGCCAAGGCCCTTTCTTGTACAAAAACCCACAGCAGGGTCTGGGAGGGGAGGCAAATCTCTTCAGGGAAGAACTCAGGACCTATCACATTTGAAGGGACATTTAGGTGTGTCCACTCTGGCCCTCGCCCCTCCACAGCTCCCCGACAGTACACAGCGCCAACAAACTGAGGTTGCCCCCTCTGCTGCTTGCTGCAGGGACTACAGAGGGTGGAGGCCCTAGGCAGCCCTATATTCTGTGCAAATGGCTCTACATTTTGCATCGGTAGGACGAGCACCACCAAAGCCAGTGTTCCCTGCTCTGTGCCTCCTCCTCCTGCTTCCTGCAGTCTACATGTTGCAGGGCCGATCGCTGTTGTCAGCCAGATGTATTGCAGCCTCTCAAGCAGTTCAAGCCCCACCACGATTCCCCCACTGTAGCAGGTGGTACTGCCCACTGCAGTACACATCCCCTAGACTGAACGGCTGTGACATTACGGATGGGGCTTAGCTCCATTAACCCCTAAAGACTCCCACATTCCTGAAAAATTCAGCCTCCAAACAAGGCAGTCCTTGGGGCCATCTGTCACAGGCACAGGGGTTTGGGGGTGTTGCGTATCTGCACGGACACCGGCTTCCTGACAGCTCAGCAGCAACAAATTCATATGAATGCAGGTCTTTGTAGGTGAAGCACAAGTCAAGGGAAAGGCAAGCATCTTGTTCACTCCTGCATATTATTACACAGGCTCTGAATGGACTATTTCTAGTATGCTTTTTTCTTATAAATTATTTTGTGGGACACATCATATTCCCTGCTGTAGTTCTTCCATTTCAAAACAAAGAAAAACAGCACCTGCAAACACACACCCCATCTGGTAAAGCATGCAGTCTTTCCTTCTACACTCCCTCATGATCAGAGTAAAGACACAAACAGGTTATAATCTCCTTCAGTTTCCACGGTATGCATCTGATGAAGTGAGCTGTAGCTCACGAAAGCTCATGCTCAAATAAATTGGTTAGTCTCTAAGGTGCCACAAGTACTCCTTTTCTTTTTGCGAATACAGACTAACACGGCTGTTACTCTGAAATCTCCTTGGGCTAAGTCTGAAGTGATGGGAGACTTCATTTTAGGAAACTGAAAAGTTCCCAAATATGAAGAACATAGGTCACTGGTGTTACCGGAACATTGTGTCTCTTCAGTTGCTTGTCAATACAAGGCACAAATGTACACAACAAAGCACTTTAATACAGGATACAAGAAATAAAAGAAAAAGTCATTACCTTATAAGTTTCAGAGTAGCAGCTGTGTTAGTCTGTATCTGCAAAAAGAACAGGAGGACTTGTGGCACCTTAGAGACTAACAAATTTATTTGAGCATAAGCTTTCGTGGGCTACCTTATAAGTGTTTTCCTGGTACAAGCCATTCCCTAGAGCTGACCACAACAATTGCTTATGAAGTATGTCGGTTTGTGTATGTACACACACACACAGAATATACTCCCAATTACCCAAACAGCATGGGCAGGGGGCACAGATTTTATGCAAACAATCGGGAATTTGGATAATCAAAAGGGTAGGAGCCATTCAGCAGAGGGCTGGCCTCTCCCCCACGGACAGGGTCTCCTTGTCCTACTGCTCTTCGCAGTCCTAGCCAGAGGGCTCTGCTCTGCCACGCCAGGACCAAACCCGTCCCTGCACCTTGTGGCTTCAGAGACTGGGTACCACCAGCCCTGCAACAGCACAGGAAGCCCTCTGCTGCCCTGCTATCATGGGAATGATTGTGTGGGCCCATGACAGCAGTCCCCCAACATGCTTCAGAGGGCATCTAGATCATGCTGGGGGACATGGATGGGATTCTAATAATGCCAAGGTTTGGACAACAGGGTTTCAGCTAAACAGGAGTATACTCTCTCTGTGTGTGGGTGTGTATATATATATATACACACACACATCTCAGTGACTTGATCATAGTTGTTGTTTCCATGAGCTCGTCTCCATTTTCCCAACACTTCAACAAGACTCTCTGTTAAAGAAAATGAAGGCCTGAGTCTCTCTGCAAGTTTTGTGTGTCTTTTCAGTTTCATCACACACACAAAAATACACCCTCAACATATGGCACAAGAGAGTGTTTTGCACACACTTCACAAAATTTTACATTACATCCTAGATCAGCCAGGCTGAAGCCATAGTTTAAATTAATGGGAGACCATCACTTAGTTCAGGATCAAAAACCCTAATTCAGCGAACTATTTAAGCATACTCTCTCTACTCAGCAATGTACTTTTGCCGAATCTAGGCCGATAAGCTGTTTTGCAAAAGTAATAAGAACAAAAATATTTTAACCAACACAGGGATAGGACCCAGATTGCTTAATTCCATGACCTGTGCTCTAACCATAAAATAATCCATAAGGAAGGAAGCAAGTTTAATTATATGCACCCACATTATGCTCGTGACTGAGAACTGGAAAGTCAAAAGTGAATACAAAGAGAAAGTGAAATGGACCCATTTAGTTCCACTGATCAAATGTAACGATCAACCAAAAAATGGTGAAAAGAAAACGGGCTTGTTAAAATTCTTTCATTTAATTATCCAAAATCTTACTAAGAAAATTTCTTTTCACTACACAGTGTTGCCAAGCCTCTCAGTTTTATTGTGCCGCACAATATTTGGTATTTTTTCTTTAAGCCCCAGCTCCTGCAGTAAAGTTGTTATGGGATAATCTGGGTTTTCATTTGAAAAAAGGGTTTCTAGCCACCATGGCTGCAGAGGAAAACTGGAAAGCACGAACTATACAGATTTGGAAACACCGACAGCAAATTAAAGGACCAAAAATATATTTTTGTAATCTCATGATTTTTAAGACAATCTCGCGAGTTTTGGAGGCCGGACTCATAATATCTGAATGCTTAGAACTGGCAATGCTGACCGTGTGGTAGCACTCTCCAACACAGATGCATAAAGCTGGTGTCTGAAATAAAAGTGGCCTAATTTGCACTTGTGCTGAGGATTAGCAACATCCTTTGAAGTCAATCCACTTATATTTAAGAGTCTAAATATAGCTTTAGGTATGTAATTTTCAACATCCTCATGTGAACATTTTGCCCCCCCCCCCTTTTTTTTTAAACTTGACAGTGTCTCTTTAAGATCCACTCAGCTACTGCTTTATTTCATACTGGGATCTGAATTTTTTACATCCACATTTAAGAAATATGACAGAGCAAAACAAAAAAAGCACTTATTTTCCTTTTCATATTATGCTACATAGTATAAATCAGAGTTCAAATGTTTTCCAATGTTAATTCTCCGTATTTGACATAATCTCCTCTCCCCTATAATTTTTAATAATCAGGTAGAAGGATTCTTTAGTGAACTTAATGATCAGTTAAAGAATTCTACATGGAATATAATGTTTTCCAGCACAAGGCTCTCTGCCCCAATTACTTGTCAGCTGCATCTTAAAAGAACCTACACTTTGAACAGAGACACTGTTCTATTGTCTGCATGTGTTGAAAACTAACTCAGCATGATGAGATCTCTGTACCAAGAGAAGAGATAGGCAAGCAGTGTGACAGCCTGGGGACGCTCTAATATGCCCATCATTGCCTGAATTAGGGTTTGAACGTATGTCCTGCGGCCCCTTTCCTTGCTGTGTTTAGTATAAAACTGCAGTCAGGTATGCTTCACTGAATTGTTCATATAAATGTCAAGTTCTTCTTATATACATTACAGGCTATCGTCCGAGGCAACTTCTCCAGACACACCGTAACACAGTGAACTTCTTTTTGGACAATGGTAGGTAGCATCCCTCAAAATAACCTCCAGTTACTACTTCGACCGCAGTCACATCCAATACCTCCATGTTTCTGTGTCTGTCTGTACAACGTTCACGTGCATTTTGTTCTTTGTTTTATGGATCAGAAATGATCACTTGTCAATTACATGAGAAATCTTCATCTGCCACCAATATATGTTGGTGTTAAGTAATGCTACTTTTACCTTACAACAGTGCTTTCCATCAGTAGATTGAAAATTGCTTTACAAAGGTGGTTAATCATTATTATTTCCATTTTGCAGAGGGAAAACTGAGGCACATAGAAGGGATGTGACTTGCCCAAAGGCATATAGCAGGTTAGTATAAGAGCCAGAAATAGAATCCAGGTCTGCTGCTTCCCAGTGCAGGCTCTGTCAAATGTAGTTCCTATGAGTCATTAGGTGCCTATGGCTACTCTGAACTTTATGACAATAGCAAATGCTCTTGCTCTAGTAGTACAGGCCCCTCCCCTTGAGTGAAAGGAGAATCTCCATTCGTTCTTACCAGTACAGGTCCCACGACACACAGCTAAGCAGTTCTTGTTTCAGAAACTAGAGAGAAACTGTACGTACATACAACAGACTCATGGCGTAACCAATTCATTACAGTATTTGGAATCATATATCGTGCCTTTTATCTGAGTATCTCAGCGAGTGCAAAGCTACTAAAAACTGTTGTGGACCTACCAGAGACCAGATCTGAGAGACAGAGCCTGCCACCACACAGAGAATGCCAGTCAGAACTCCCCATCTAACTTCAGCATCTAACAACCATATATAGGGGTATAAATATTTTCACAGGGAGAAAATACCAAGTACTACTCTTTAATCTAGCAGAGAAAGGCATAACAAGAACCAATGGCTGGAAGTTCAAGATAGACAAATTCAAATTAGAATTAAAAAACATTTTGAACAGTGCGGGTGATTGACCCCTGGAACAAACTACCAAGAGAGGCGCTGGAGTCTCCATCTCACAGTTAGATGCCTTTCTGGGACATACGCTTTAGTCAAACACAAATTTTTGGATATCTGAAATTCTATGACCTGTTATGCAAGAGGTCAGATTAGATGATCTAATGATCCTTAAAATCCATGAAACTATGGTATTAATGTCATGAGAATTCTTCACTAATATCAGACTAAATGAGATTCTTTATTGGAAATGCTTGCTCCATTATGTAAATTAGCATAGAGTGAATTCTTAATAAAGTATCTTGGGAATTTACATTACAGCCTTATGTAAACGTGCAGAGCTAGTCAAGTGTTAAAATTCCATTTTCAGTGTTATCTCCGTGTTTGCAGAACACAAGGACACAGAACTGTCAGATCTGGCTCTGTGCAAGAATGAATGCCTTGATTTTATGTAAATTCAAGCCCAGATTTGACAAGTCAACAAAATCTCTTGTTGTTATCACTATCCACATTCTATTATAGGTTGTTCCACGTTTGTTTCCTTTGTTACACGTCTCCCAGGTTTTATGGGATAGTAATAGGGCCAGGCTCCACAAAGCCACATACCCTTGTCTTTGCTAAGAAAAACGGTGAGTTCTGAACTTGTGTTAGCTAACACAAGGTAAAATCCTAGTGAAGACAAGGCAGCTCGTAGCTTTAACATGAGTTATCAGGTTAGCGTAAACTCTAGGCCTCCCCATAGTCTTTCCCTCTACCTACTAACTTGTGTTAAAAGTGTATACTGCCTTGTCCTCACTAGGATCGTCTCTCGTGTTAGTTAACATGAGTTAAGAACATAGCTTTTTTCCCTAGCACCCACATGTAACACATACTTGGTAAAACCAGGGATCAGGCTAGGTTATACAAGAAATGTCTGTGGCCTGTAACGGACATGGGGGCAGTGTCTAACTAGCCTTACCAAGGTGTTAGAATATCTTGAGTTAATTGGCAATCATTTAACTTGAGATTAAAATTACTGTATAGTCAAAGTTAGGGCTTCTTCTTCATGGCCCAATTCTGCAACACTTACTCAAGTTAAGTCGTACTCACTCAGGGTATGTCTTCACTGCCGGGAGGGAGGGGGGGCGGGGGAGTGCATTCTTAACTAGGGTTAGTGACCCAACTCAGATTAAAGTAGCAGTGAAAACATGGCAGTTTGGCTTTTGACTTGGGTTAGCAGCACAAATTCAACTCCAGGCTCCATTCTAGTTGTGGATTAACCTGAGTTAAAAGCCTAGTTGATGTGTCTTCATGGCTATTTTAACCCATGGTAAGAACATGCTTAATTATTTTTGTAGTGAGGACATAGCCACATGGCGCTAGACCCAGAAGCTGAGTTTAGGGACTACTTGTGTAAGTGTTGCTTGACGCAAATACGGTTGTAGAACTCAGCACTAGGCGCCAAACTGTGGTGGACAGACACTACCTGTTCTAAGGGGCAGTGCCGCTCTCTTTCCCCAATGAGTGCGTTGGGAAGCCTCCCTGTGGTATGATGAGTGAAACTGAAGAATTAAGGTCAGTTGCAGGAGGAACCTAGTTTGGTCCCAATCAGGGGCTGGACCAGGCTGCTATCAAACTCTAGCCTCTGTGCATACTGAGTAAAGAGCTCTTCCTTTCAACTCTACCTGCCTGCCACATCACTTATTGCTAATTAAACAATCCTGGAGCAGCCTGGTCACCAGGGATTGTGGGAGGAGACCAATTCGCTAACCCTTTTGAGAAGCGCAGTATATTTCCACACGGACAGGAATGTAGTAGGAGCTCCACTGTGCACAGGGGTTACGATACCGGCCAGCCCTTATCACACAAAGGGGGGGATCTCTCCTTACTCTCTCCTCCACTCAGCTGAGTAGGGTTAGCTCTATTTACCCCTGTGGAAATGAAATGGCGACATTCCCCACCTAGGGACACTCACCCCAAAGCGTTGTGCTTCAATAGAATAGCTGTGAGCTGTTGTAAGTGGATTTGAGTCCAAACATCCGCAAAGACTGGAGAGAGTCTATTTCGGGCCCCTCTGATTCCTCCTCGGGATTGTTCTCTCAAAGGCGAAACATAGCTGATGGTGCCACTCTGATTCTTTCATCACTTCTTTTGCAATGTGATTGATTGTCTCCCTGCCAGCCTCCGTATCATCATCTTGTTGCTATGGCCTTGTGAGCACTGACCTGATTGCCCCTAATTTATCCAGCTCTCTCCTCTGCCCTTCACGTACCAGTTCAGCCTCCTCAGCTCAGCCACCTCAGACTCTTTAATCATCAGCACTGAAAACACAAATAGATGTGTTTTCTGCAGAGCTGTGATCCAACTTACATCGTGTTCTTGGGACTACGTACACAGCAAAGGCCTCCAACAAACCAGTGCCCCCTTTGCTTTACTCACTGCCTCACAATATACCCTTTTAACAGATGAGGGTTAGAGGGTATAACCTTAACTCCGCAGGGTTTACTGTCTCTCTCTGTCATTCAGGAGCTCTGTTGTAGCCTCATTGGTTGTTCACACAAGGAAAAGCTCAACAGCATGAGTAAGGTTTGAATCATCAGGCCCTGAGTCAACTGAGGTATAGAAAAATAGGCTGAACTTTTGTACGTCCACAGCAGAATCAGGTGTAGAACCTAGAACTCCTTTGTCCTATCCACTAGCCTGCACAGCCTTCCACCCAAGAGCATGCACTGTGAATATGGCAGGCTGTATCAGGTTCCACACAGGATAGTGACAATTCCGTTCCTCAGAAGGTCTGGTAGGTTTTGGGGTTTTTTTAAGTGATCATTTCGGGGCATTTGTAACAGCGGCCGTGGCATGTGACGCAGCACAGACCTCCTCTTTCTGGGGGTGGCTGGATGCATTTGCAAAGTTGGAGCAAAGAAGTGGCTCCGGACAAACTTTGTTGTGCGCATTTGGTTTTACCTTTGCCAGGATGTCCGACATTTTTGGAGACAGTGCTTTAGCCTAGGGCTGCACACGCACGCACACATGTGTAAGGGTGGAAAGTCACTGCACCTCATAAACCAACTTTTAACCTTCCAAAGGTCTCTGTTTATTCATACATCTCCTACAATTGCCTCTCAATGAGCATGATGCCTCTGCAGCCTTGACATATAACCTCACTGTTAGATCCACACCGGTGCCCCTTGAGTAGGTGACCAGATGTCCCGATTTTATTGGGACAGTCCCGATTTTTGGGTCTTTTTCTTATATAGGTTCCTATTACCACCTATTATCACATTTGCTGTCTGTTCATCCTACCCTTGAGAGATTTGTTTTATGGAGAGGGAAGGGAGTGAAGCAGGGACAGAAGGTGGTGAGGGACTGACACCTCAAAGATGGGAACAGGCCTGCCCAAGGTGCCATATTTATTGCACACTCATTTCCATCTTTCCCTCTGTCTTGTTTTTAAAGCAAAAATGAACCTGCCAAGGCATACATGGGCATTTGCTCCTCAGAGGGATAAATCCAAAAGAGCAGCCTCAAGAAGCAAGCATGGAGGGATGTTCTGATGGGAAACCTAGCAGGCCTCCATAGCACAGAGTGCAGCCTGAGTAACCAGACTGGCATGATCTACAGAATTCTGAACTGATCAGAGAGCCACTGGGCCCAGAAAGGGTAATGATTGGACTGTCAGAAGCATTAAACATCCAGTTGAGAGGAAAGATGGTGTCATAAATATAAAGGGAAGGGTAAACCCCTTTAAAATCCCTCCTGGCCAGAGGAAAAATCCTCTCACCTGTAAAGGGTTAAGAAGCTAAAGGTAACCTCGCTGGCACCTGACCAAAATGACCAATGAGGAGACAAGATACTTTCAAAAGCTGGGAGGAAGGAGAGAAACAAAGGGTCTGTGTCTGGCTGTCTGCTGCTTTTGCCAGGGACAGAACAGGAATGGAGTCTTAGAACTTTAGTAAGTAATCTAGCTAGGTATGTGTTAGATTATGATTTCTTTAAATGGCTGAGAAAAGAACTGTGCTGAATAGAATGACTATCCCTGTCTGTGTGTCTTTTTTGTAACTTAAGGTTTTGCCTAGAGGGATTCTCTGTGTTTTGAATCTAATTACCCTGTAAGGTATCTACCATCCTGATTTTACAGAGGTGATTCTTTTATTTCTATTAAAAGTCTTCTTGTAAGAAAACTGAATGCTTTTTCATTGTTCTAAGATCCAAGGGTTTGGGTCTGCGGTCACCTATGCAAATTGGTGAGGATTTTTACCAAACCTTCCCCAGGAAGTGGGGTGCAAGGGTTGGGAGGATTTTGCGGGGAAAGACGTGTCCAAACTACGTTTCCCAGTAAACCCAGTTCAAGTTTGGTGGTGGCAGTGGAAATTCCAAGGGCAAAGGGTAAAATTAATTTGTACCTCGGGGAAGTTTTAACCTAAGCTGGTAAAAGTAAGCTTAGGAGGTTTTCATGCAGATCCCCACATCTGTACCCTAGAGTTCAGAGTGGGGAAGGAACCTTGACAGATGGTTTGCGGTTAAAGCAGTAAATGTAAAAATCCGGAGAATCTCTGTTTAGTTCCTAGGTCTGTCACAGATCTCCTCTGTGACCTTGGATAAGCCCCTTAATCACTCTGTCTCTGCGTTTCCCCATCTGTAAAATGGAGACGCAGACCATTTCTGTGCCTGTGTTCTCTATTAGTACAGCAAGCTCCTTGGGGCAGCAAATATACACATGGATCTAGAGCCCCAAGCACACTGCCCCTGTTGGCAGTTAGAGTGTCATGGTGCTACTGTAAAACAAATAAATAACAGGTTTCAGAGTAGCAGCCGTGTTAGTCTATATCCGCAAAAAGAACAGGAGGACTTGTGGCACCTTAGAGACTAACCAATTTATTTGAGCATGAGCTTTCGTGAGCTACAGCTCACTTCATCGGATGCACTCAGTGGAAAATCAAATTTATTTGAGCACAAGCTGTCGTGAGCTACAGCTCACTTCACCGGTGCATTCGGTGCATCCAATGAAGTGAGCGGTAGCTCACGAAAGCTTATGCTCAAATAAATTTGTTAGTCTCAAAGGTGCCACAAGTCCTCCTGTTCTTTTTAAATAAATAACAGTAGCTGAAATCAGTAGGATCTGCAGGTGCTCAGCACGAGAACTTGGCAACATTTTTCAGACAAACAGTTTATTTGATGAAAAATATTGGTTTCATTGACCAAATTATTTGCAAATTTGACACAAATAATTTTGGCTCGTCACAAACTAGCTGCAAGAAGAGGTAGAGGTGCTGCTGCTGTTGCCTGCCCCCCCTCCCACTCCAGTCCTCTCTTCTTTGCACCCTTACCCCAGCGAGTAGGGAACTCACCAGGCACGTGCGAGATCCTGGCCCCAATTCCCTCTCTGGAACAAAGACAAAATGGACGTTTTCAATTCAACAAAAATTCCAACATTTTCAGATTTGACCCAAACCCAATTTTTTCAGAACTGCCACCAAAACCCCCTTCCCTTCCCACCCCCCCCCCTCCAAAAAACAACAAAACAAAAAATGTCATTGCCCCTGATTTACTCAGGGCCTAAAGATCAGATTTTGAAAAGAGTTCTGGGTCAGATTTTCCAGTGCTCAAAACATATGGGTTCAGATTTTCTAAAGTGCTCTCCAGCAGCTCCCACTGACTGCCAGATTTTCAAATGAGCTCAGCACTAGGCTGGTCAGGAATTATTTGATGAAAAGTTTGTATGTGTGTGTGTGAGAGAGACAAATGAAGATTTTTTTTTTTTGTGGGAAAAGGGTTGGTTTTGATGAATTTCTTGACTTCAAATATTGAGTAAAAAAATTATGAAATTAGCAAAACGTTTAATTTAGACATTTTCTAAACGAAAAAATGCCCAGTTCAAAACCACTTTGTTTAAAATGTAAACTAATTATAATAAAAAAAAATTAAATGGTGAAAATCAAAATAAAACATTTTGAAATGATCAAAACACGTTTTGGTTGACCTGATCTGAAATTTTGTTTTTTAATTGTCAGTTTGCAAAAATTTGAGATTTTAAATTTTTTCCCCACATCAAGATCTTGAACATTTTTGCAAAGTGAGACAACTCAGCATTCTCTTGCTGACCTCCTTGGAAATATCTGCATATGCATTTTGGTGTCTAAAATAGAGACTGAGCTCTTAGAAATATAGCTCCAGGTTTCCTAAAGCCTGAAAAGCGTCCATAGTGCATTTGTGTGTGCACACACATGCCTACCCTAAACAACATCATTTGATGAGGCAGCCAAAGATCATAAAGGAGAGTCTCATGGAAAATCCAGGAATAAGTGCTAGATGTCCTATTTCCCAGTCCCGTACTTTACCTGTAACAGAAGGAAAGTAATTCCTAGTACACAGGAATTACTGTTTGAGAACCTGTATTATTGTGAGTGCACTAGATCCTTCAGACTGATATACAGCACCTTTGCTGCAGGAATTTTCTATATTTGTATCCATCTCTGTGACCCCAGTACAATTTAAACTTTTTATAATGTATTGATTGTTAAAGTTAACGTATGTTACTGATGAATAAGACCCCAGGAAACATCTAAGCATCACAGATTGAAAATTAAACAACTAAATTGTGTTCTGTATTTTAGAAAACTGCTCTTTGAACCACAGCCTTAAGGCTGAACATCTTGAAGAGGAAGCTCTCTGGAAACCCCATTCAGTTCCACACACCCATATTATTTGCTGCTGATGAATATCTAATTCCGTTATCAGCTCAGAGATAAGGAATAAAGGAGCATCTGAAAACTATGAACCTGTAACACAACAGATGAGAGACAAAAATCCCTTTTCTACACTGTTCTCCTGTCTGCTCAAATACACACTGAGGATTAGAAATAATTGAAATCCGTGGAGCAATGGTAATTTACTCCACCTGAAGATCTTATTTGTTTTCAATTTGACTGCAGAATGGAATAATAAACAAATGAAGCAAAACCAGACATTATGGCACAGGACTAACTGACTATTATTCCCATTAGTGCAACAATAATACCGGAGAGATCTTGAACAATTAATGATAATGATAATGAATTACTTCCACATGTATAAAAGACCTGAATCAATTAGAGCTGGTTCCTACCCTCATTCCATAAATGGAACTCCTGTTGCTATAGTAGGCATTGAGTGGTATAAAATGATCTGACTTCAGAGAATGACAATAAGATGAGACCCAATTGTCAATTACGTTGTGGGGGGAGGATGTAGCTGATAAGGATGGTAATAAAGACAAACATACCCAGAAATTATCCCTTTTTAGCTCACATTAAAATGAATGA
This sequence comes from Eretmochelys imbricata, assembly GCF_965152235.1. Taxonomy (NCBI): domain Eukaryota; kingdom Metazoa; phylum Chordata; order Testudines; family Cheloniidae; genus Eretmochelys; species Eretmochelys imbricata. The sequence goes on from NC_135597.1 coordinate 9,838,611, forward strand.
TGTTTAACAAAGTTTGCAAAATTAACAGCTTCAATCATAGGAATGGGAAACTATATAAATCTTGCTGTCCTATTAGCTTCGAATTTATATTTACTTTCCTTAACAGTAAGCCATCAGCGGTGTGCAATACTGTAATTTCCCACTGCTGTCTAGGGCACTTTTTAAGTATCCATTTTTGTTCATGTTGACCAAGTTGCGATGGATTTCATTGGTGTATTTAAAATGTATATGAAAATTGAAGAAGAAAAAGGATAAAGCTTATTTTTAATTACAATTACTTTGGTAAATATAATAAGAGCTCAAATGCTTCTGAACTGTAAAGCAGAGAGCTTTCAAAAAAATAGGCACATCCTCAGTGTAAATGATCAGAGCTAGCTCGGTTGAGCTATGGTAGTTTACACCAGCTCAGGATTTATCACCCTCAGGCTGCTTTAAGTTGCACCAGGGGACTGGCGCAGCAAACAGCAGTGCCAGGGGAAGGAGAGCACGAGGACCTTGTGTTTTTATTTGGTTGACTTGCGCACAATCTTCACAGGATGTCAAGTGATAACGGGTTCGGAGCTGCAGCTATGGCCCCGGAGCTCAGGAGATCTGTTGACCTTTGTGTTCCCCTCCTCCTGGGACAGGTATTTGCAAGGCAGAGTCTTGCGGTAACACTAAAAGGGGCTGATCTGGCAGCCAGGGATCACCAGGATTTGGGGGAAGATTTCACCCCAGGCAATAGAACATGTAACACGCTGGCCGAAGTGGGTCTTTGTCACATCCCAGTGCCTGGACCACATGAAGAGGTCTAGAGTCTGCTGCTGCCTCCACACTAAAGGACTTGGGTCCCTGAACAGTAAAGACTCATGCTTTAGGATTCCAGGGTCTCTGCAGAGGACATGGAGAAGTCACAACTGGGAAGAAGACACCCTCTGAAAGCTGCAGCTGGTCAAACTAGGTAGAAAACTCCAGCCAAGAGGGGAATGGGCATCACTGAACTGTGAGGATCAGAGGTTTCCCTTTAGCTTGTAACGCCCTTCAGCAGGGTGTCTGGGAAGTTACTGCCAAATGAAAGAGAAAAGCGGATGTGTGAGGGAAACCTTTGGTTTGGTTTATCACCCTGGACAAGCGAGTGTTTGTTTCCCATTTTCAATCCCTTGCTGCATGGACTTCCTCCTCCTGGTGACTTTGCTGCTGCTGCGGCACACAGCTTGTCAAGTGCTCCAGGAGGTAAACCACTGCATACCACACATTAATTTGACTGTCGACCTCCAGTGAAGATTTGTAGGGGACCTAAACGAATCCCTCTGAGATTTTACTGTCTGCATTCTGCCGCGAAAATGAAATCAGGATCAGGGAGTGCATAGACAAATTAAAGACTGTGCAGCAGCAGCTGTCCTATGCAGGTGACTGTGATAGAGATAAAGCCACTGCAGATCACTCACAGCCAGTATTTTACGGTAATTCAGTGGAAGAACAGAAGAGATGGCTTATCAGTGAAACCACCTTAGTTTAAAGGAGAAGACTACATTATAGCGGCTGAGTCTGGAGGCAGTACAGCTTTACTGGGTCGGGAGTCCCAGCTTGACCACTGGGCCTGCTGGGTGACCTGGGGCAAGACACGTCCCCTCTGTGCCTCAGTTTCCCCATCTGTAAAAAAGTGATAACGATGCTTCCCCTCCTTTGTAAAATACTCAGACCTACAGATGAAAAGTGTTACTTAAAAGCTAGGTGATATTATTAAATATTTTTTGGCAGGAGGGGTTATTGGAGAGGATGGATGGTCTTGTTAACACACAGGCCTGAAGCTCATTTCCTAGCTCTGCCATAGAGTCCTCCAGTGTGACCGTCGGAGAGTCATTTAGTCTCTCTGTGCTTCAATTACCTATCTGTAAAACAGGGATTATAATAATACTTTGTTTCTTCCCACCCTTTGCCTGACTTGTCTGTTAAAACTGTAAGCTTCTTGGAGCTGGGACCATCTCTTAATGTGTGTATGTACAGCACCTAGCACATTGGTTGGGACCACTATAACATACGGTAATACAAAAACTAATAAGCTGTGGACTCACAGCTAACTATTAGTCCACAGACACTCATTCAAAACTGTAACATATAAAAATAGTAGTTAAGCTGTGGGGAATTTACAATGCTCAGGTTCTTGCAAATATTTGGCAAATTCCAAAGCACATTAGTCCTGAAAGTTCATTGGGGTGGGTGTGGCCTGGACAATACTGTATTCATTTGCTTCCTTTTTTGGTAATAAATATAGGGCCTTTTCTTAGGCATCTTTCCTGATTTCACTTGGAGCGGAAATGCTTTACCAAAACACCATAAGCATCTTCGGAGCATCCAAAGTCAGTAAAGCTAGAACTCAGACTTCTAGGCCAGGCTATCTCGGTTATCAGGGCATGTGTGGGTGGCAGACACTGACCTCACATCAGCAAAAAATCTTTTCCTGTAGGTATTAATGATGGGCCCCTCTGCATAGCAGGTGACTGTTTACAGCGTCAAACATTGACCAGTCACAGAGAATGAGACAACAGCCCAAGAAGCTGTCTTCTCTTCTGACATTGCCACATTCCAAGCTAAGTCAGTCTTCTCTCATCAGGCATCTTAAACACCATCTGTTAATGTTGAGAATCCATTTATAAAATGGACTGAACATTATGATGCATGTCCCTTGCTAAAAGTAAAAACGCTGCATGGAAGATGATAAATTGGACAATATGCTCACTTCAAAGCTTCAGACTGCCTTTTGAGTGTATAGAAATGCCAGGCTATTATTGTACACCTCTGTAATTCTTACTGGGTGATGTTTCCCATTTTTCTCTCTTTTCTTTGGAAGAAGAATGTATGTATTCTTTGTCCCAGATACAGAGATTTTCACATTTCAATATTCAGGCTGGAAAGAAGAAACATGATCTCCCCCTTCTTTCTATCTGATGCCTATAGGTATTTTCTTCTCTTGAACCTCGTAATAATGGAACTAAATAGAAGTTTAAAACTTGATCCTCTATTTGCACAAGGTTCTAGGAACATAGAAATTGCCACACTGGATCAGACTCACGGTCCACCTAGTCCAGTATTCTGTCTCTTCCTCAAGTCCAAGAGGCCAGCACCAGATGCTTCAGAAGAAGGTCCAAGAAACTCCATCATAGGCAGATAATTTGCTCCCAGTAGAGTCTCCTATTCAGCCCTAATAGTTGCAGACTGGCTTCAACTCTGATGCCCGTGCTTCTATATTCCCCCCAAACCATTTTTGTACTGTTTATTTTAGCTCTGGATATTGTTGTCCATACAAATATCCAATCCCTCTCTGCATCTTGCTAAAAATTCTTCGTGTTCCTGAAGATTCCAGTCGTCAGCTCTCTAAATGCAAACGTGATGAATACAAGACTGTCCCCTCCAGCATATTTTCCAGGGCATTGTTTATTCTATAGTTGACTGGCACAAGGCATGGAAGTTTAGTCCACGGTCCACTAACAGAGTGACAAATTTCTGGATCTAAAATGCTGTCTTCAGGAAGACCTGACTGTAAGGAAGAGAGGCCTAAGCTTACATGGTGCTGAATGCCTCCTGCACGGTATTGAGTACACCCCACTTTCACTGGAGTCAGTGGGAGCTGCGGCTATCTGCCTACACTGGTGCTTCTGCCACCTTTATAAATGGAACTAAGATGTTCTTTTAAATTGAAAACTTGGGCACAGTTAAACTAACGTCCCCTGGTGCATCTAACTCATGTCTGAATCCAACAAGAAATGCAATCCTGAAAAAGCAGAGGCTAATTCTTAGTAAAGCCACATTAATATACTGCATGGAAATAATAATGCTTAGCTGTCATGTAGCACTTTTCACCTGTGCATCTCAAAGCAATTTAGGAAGGGATCAATATCCTCATTTTACCTCCAGGAAAGCAAAGGCTCAGAGAAGTGAAGTGACTTACTCAAGGTCACACATCAGGTCAATGATCAATCCAGAAACAGAGTGAATGGGTGAAATCCTTGCCCCATTGAAGTTAATGGCATTTCTCCCAACTGAGGTCAATGAGGGCAGGATTTCACTACAGATCTTTTATCCCCTTGACCCTACTGGCTCCAAGTCTCAGTTCCCATCAACTTCCTCTATGTGGAATACTTACTGGTCCCCCACTATTCTAGTATCTGAGCACTTCTGTCTTCTAGGTATTTATCCTCCTAACACTCCCATGAGGCAGGGAGGTTCTGTTATCCTCATTTAAGGGTATGTCTACACTTTGAACTGTGGGTGTGACTTGAGAAGACATACCCATGCTAGCTCTCACCAAGCTGAAAAAAGAACATAGCCAAGGCTGCATGAGCAGAGGGAGAGACGTTAGCACAGCAAGCTACCACCTTCAAGGACAACAATTTCAGGAGCGACTGAACAGAAGAGAGTCAAGGGCATTTTACAGCAATAGGCTGGGTAGTTTGAAAAAGCAGGTCCCTCCAGACACAAGCTTCCAAACACTTCTGATCAAAAGAGGGCATGACCTTTTCCATAACAATTCTGTCCATCTTCAGGGGAAAACTATTACAATCTTGCATTGCACGTTACAAAGAAACTTGCTTTCAAGCAGAGGATTACCCCAAAGGAAAAATACAGCGAATTATGCATTCAAATGCAAATTTGTTCTAATTCTACATCAAAGTTACTTGGTAATAAAGCCAGGGAATTATCCCATTTTGTGAACATAAGCGATCCTAAAGCTTTTTCTTCTATTTCAAGAGAGTATCTCCTGTATAGTCTCAGAATATTTTATGGTAGGCCACCTATCTTCGCTGAAGATTTGATTTTAAGAAACTGAAGCCATCCTGGACGTTGTTCTACTTTAGTACTAATGCAATATAGAGAGATAAAATGAGTTTGCTCTACAGCCTTAGCTAACAGCCAAAGGCGGCGGGCTCCGGGGTCCCGGCTGCCCTGACGCACAGCGGGCTGACAGCTGCCGCCAGCTCCACGGGATGGGCAGTGGGCTGCCGCTCGGCCCCACACAGCAGGGTCCAGGCTGCTTGCTGTTGCCCGGCACCACACAGCAGGGTCTGGGCCCTGGCTGCCCCCCTCAACCCACACTGTAGGGTCCAGGGTCGGGGGTCCCCGTGCAGCAGTGTCCGGAATTGGGATCCCTGCCCCACCCCGCCCCTCACCCCCCCCGCTCAGCTTTCTGCTCCTGGCCCCTCTCTGTGTTGGGGTCTCTGGGCAGAGGGCACAGGGCATAGGGGTGTGGGGGGGCGAGGTGGGGGGCTCTGTGGTTCTCAACCTGTGGCCCAGGTAATACTTTGTGGGCCACACATGCGGGCCACGATGATAAACAGGTTGAGAACCACCGGCCTACACCAACTGAAGTGCTTCCGCTCCCAGGCAGAGCAGCACAGAAGAAGCTGTTTCTTTCAGTCACACACATACCCATGGGGCACAATTCAAAGATCATCAAGGCACTGAGGTAATCTGAAAGGACAAACTCACTCTATTGTGAGAGTATAGCCATTTGTGCATCAGCAGAGCTCTTTGGTAATCAGCAGTCAATTCTATGCCCTTATCTAATCTTAGTGTCAAAATTCAAAAAGTCTTGTAAGTGCCTTTGAGGAAATGACAGTAATAACACACCAGTATTCAGCACAGGATGGATCTCTACAGATAAACACTAAAAGGAAAAAAATATATCCTTTAACAACCGGAGAGATTCATACCCCCAAACTAAAAATCCATTCAGAAAGTGATTTTTTGGCCCACAAGGTCTAATTTTGAAGACACTATGTGAACAATCTTAAAGTCTTACTCCCGACTAATAACAGTCTGTTGCTGATACTTTAAAAGTACTTTTACAGTGACTGCAACAGACTTCTTATTTTAAGAATTTATCAAGTCTTTAAAAAGAAACCTCTTTCTAGAGGAAAAGGAATCTGAGTCCATGTAGCCACAGCAGGCATCAATCCTGTGTTAATGCTCAGGTTCAGTTGGAAATCTTACCCTCACTGACTTAGGATCCTAAATCCAACTTTAAAAAATTACTTAGGAGCTTAAGTTCTACTGCTTTTCAATAGGGTTTAGGCTCCCAAACACCAGATTTTAAGAGGTATTTAGGCATCTAGAGATGCCGATTTGAGATGCCTAGTGGGATTATCAAATGCGCATCTTTAGGTGCCTAAATACCTTTGAAAATCTGGCACAGAGTCACTTCTGAAAATGGATTTAAGAGCTTTTGAAAGTTTTACCCCTCGTCTCAGTTGTCTCATCCCATCTTCCAGTAGATTCTAGATTATGGTTGATGCAAAATTCACTCCTCCTTAGTGCGCATCATGTAATGGTATAACCCAGTTAAGTACATATGTTAGCTCCAATCTACACCCATGAGATCAAAGATATATAAGCAAGCAATAGGTCGCTGCAAAGCAAAGCACTTCAGCACATTCTTAATGTTAAGCACATGCTTAAAGCCTATTGAACCCAACACCACAAGCATGGGGTTAAAATTGAACCAGGTGCCTAATTGCTGTCCTGCGTAAAGATGGAATTAAATGTGTGCTGAAGTATTTTCCTGAATCAGGGCCCAAGGTTGTACAGAGAGTCAGAGTCAGAGCCGGGAACAAAATTCAAGCAACCGGAGTTTCTGCAATCTCCTGCTCCAACCACTAAAAAATCCCCCCAAAACACTGAACATAATCACGCTGATTTAAGACTGGTAAATTCAAACTCCCATGAAGATTTGGGTTTAATTTGCATTTAATACAAACCTCTAACGCAAACCACCACGAGCTTGGTTCTGCAAAATCGAAGTGTGACTAAAATAATGTGCCTGTAAATTAAACATAGGCTTTCATGACTTACGTGTCACCAGAAGAAAAATAAAAATGCCTAGCAGTGAAAACATTATATATCATCAGGACTCGGACGCAAACCCCATCGGAATTAATGTGAATCTTCCCATTGACTGAAAATTCGTTTTGGATCAGTCCTTAGGTTCTTGAAATATCATCCCCTCATGATTCAGTCTCTGACTTAACAATAACGATCCACACATAGTCTGACTTTTTGTTTTCTTTTATCCCTTCATTTTGCTACTTTCTCCATTTTTAAAAACGGGCACCTCCTACCTTCTTTGGTCTTTAATAGTCTGAAGGCTACACTTCAGTAGCAGCTCTTCACCGAGCGGGGGAATAAAAATCAAAAAGTATTTGATTTTAATTTAAAATGTTATTTCAGAGTTGATTTAAATGCTAACGTGCAGAGCACCATTTGGATTTTGGGGGGGTTTGATCATATGACACTGAAGTATTTTTTCAATTGTGTAATTGAAATATTCAAAATACGCACCGATAAGCCACTTGCAAACATGCTACAAGGCTGCAAAGGTGACTGGAAAAAAAGAGCCTCCCGAGTCTCTACTCTCAATACTTTGAGTAATTCACCTTTGAGCCACTTCAGTACAAGATTCTTTCTACTGCGAATTAAAATCGTTCAGCGCAGTTACGCTACTTTCACAACAGGAACTTTCAGCGTGATATACCTCATTGCCTATTACGGGAACTGCCCGACTACATGCTTAAGGATAGGAAATAAAATGTGTCCTTTGGAAACGTGTGCATGTCTGAAAACAATGCTAGCTTTAATCACATCTACACACAAAAACCCCAAACCCTTATTTGTAGGTGACAGGAGTAAACCAAAAGGTTCTGTCAGCAACCACTGTGCTTGTGAATTATTTGTTTTCAGTTGGATACCTCTTTTGGGACAAAATCCTATCGTCTTGAAAAGAAAATTACCAACTTTCTATAGTGTTTTTTAGACCCAACAAAGAATTATATAGCAGGGATATAATTTCCCCTTCGAGTGCAGAGTAATTTCTACCTGACCCCATTATACTTCCATAGAAACTGGCTGGTTTCATCCCTTTTAAATTCTATAAGAGATGAAGACAGGGAAAGATAAAAATTAAACCAAGCTGGGAGTGTCTACAATTTGAGCCGCAGAGCAGTGGGAAACTGGTGAAAACTGTATTAAAATGATAAGCTATCACGTAAAGACTACGCAGTCTCCTGTCCTGCTAGCAGGCTAGGGGACTCTAAAAGGAACCGTGCAATCAGTCTGCTGACAGCCAGTCTAGACTAAGGTAGGGGTGAGTTGTCTCTCTCTGTTTTAGGGAGCAGCCTGCTTTGTCTATATCTGAGTTCTGGTTCTTGTATGTTATCATTGTGAAAAAAAGAAATAAAGTAGTTTTAAACTGCAACCTTCCTGCAACATTATTTTTGTGTTTTTATCTCATTTGTTTGCATGCCATGAACATAACACCCACCACCTCTCAAAAACAAATTTTGGCCTCGGGATAGCACTCACACAAATTTCACCTTGTTCTTCCACACCCAAAACAGCTCAAAATCCCTCTTTAGTTCTCACCATATTGCCCTACTGATCTCAGCAGTGAGCTCTTACCAGGGCTGTGGTTCCACAGAGCTATCCAGACACATTCTAGACCCCTTCCTGCCCCTTTGAGACTGGGGTGGGGGACATAATAACACTTTTCATATATATTAAGGGCTGTTATAAAGAGATGGGGATCAGTTGTTCCCCATGTCCACTGAAGGTAGGACAAGAAGTAATGGGCTTAATCTGCAGCAATGCAGAGGAGATGTAGGTTAGATATTAGGAATAACTTAACTATAAGGATAGTTAAGCACAGGAACAGGTTACCAAGGCAAATTGTGGAATGCCCACCACTGATCAACCTGTTCTTAAAAAACCTCCAAACACCTGTCCGAGATGGCATATTTGGCAGTGCCTCAGTGTGGTCGGATGGACTAGATGACCTCTCAAGGTTCCTTCCCTACATTTCTATGATTATAGTTTAGGAAAGAAGGCTATTTACTGTTATGCTCATTCAGGGCCTGATCTAGCTCTCATTGAAGTCAATACAAAGACTTCAGGCTGCAATGCTGTGTCTGTGCATGGTGTGACTGTCTATATTTTGATATAACTAACCTTTATACTTCAATGCTGCTGTGCACCATTAACAGAAGGCATTTGCTACAGATACTCCACAACTGAGGAGACATCCAGCAGAAAGGGGCAGGCTTTCGGCAGGGTGGTGGGGGAGAGTTTTAAGCTAGTGTGGGCTCTTATCCAATACCCACTGAAGCCAACAAGGCGGCTCACATTGACTTCGATGGTCATTGTGTTAGAACTTTAGAGTGAAATTTTGAAGCTAAATCCCATTTCCACTAAAATGAATGAGAATTGGGCACCTAGCTCTCCTATGGTTTGACAATCCCATTCTCAATCTTTAAAATTTTGATTCAGCATAACCCTTAAGCAAGGATGATTTAGTTGGTGTTGGTCCTGCTTTGAGCAGGGGGTTGGACTCGATGACCTCCTGAGGTCCCTTCCAACCCTGATATTCTATGATTCTATGTGTTGAACTTTAAGCATGTGCTCAAGTACTTGACTGAAAAGGGATGGACTTGAGCACATTCTTAAAGTTATGTCCTGGCACAAGTGCTGTGGTGTATCAGGAATTATGTTTATGGCAATGTTCAAATACAATACAATAGACAGGCAAAAAGAAAAAGAAGACAGTGGTTGACATTTTTAAAGGAGTGTAGGGATTTAGACACATTTACATTCATTTTAAATCCTTCTGTGACTCAATTTCCCATGTGTAAACCAGCAACAATAATAATAATAAATCCCTAACTCACAGGGGTAAATATGTTTATATCTGTGTTCCTTACAAATATTCAACGACGGACGCCATATAAACACATATTATACACGACAGATCGTATGTGTGCGCACACACAGAGGACAAAAAAACGTACTGCGAGTAACTCTTGTTCTGGGAAGAATCAGTGGAATGTTATTGGCCTGAACACATCATGCAGTTCCAATACATTACTATATTCAATTTTATTAAAATTGAAGGAGCAGTACATAATTAATGGTCGGAACTCTGTTTAATGAACTGAAATACTTTGGCCATATGTAAAGCTCATAAGTATTAATGACGGGTTCCGAAATGTTCCATTTATTTTTCATAGCTAGTTGTGAGTGACAAAAGAAAAATGATTAATTGAAAATAAGCCTTATGGGTGGAATTTCCAAAAAGCACCAAAGTGACTTAGGATATTTCTTTTCTGAAATATCAGATTTTCAAAGGCATGAAGGTGCTTGTAGCTCAGAGGCCACCTACGGCTTCCGAAATGCCCCCTCGTGGCTAGAGTTGCCTCTCTGACCGTTCTGCCTCTATGCCCCCTTCAACCAGGCCCTTTTCAGAACTCACTTAGTCTCCAGAGACCTTCTCTGCTCGAATTCACTCTTCAACCGGTCTCCTCAGGCTGGCAACAGAGTTTGCAAAAAAACAGAACTCGGAAGCCCAAACGAAACACACTGTTCTTCAGCTCATCTTCCCTTCTTTAACTCCTACTTTATCTTGCTAGGGCTCTGCATAACCCCAACTTTCTCTTTATAGCTGCTACGTCCACCATCCCCAGCTCCACACAACCTTTTGTTTCCTCAGCTTCCTCAACGCAGCTTCCTGCTGCCTTTTATATTGGGATCACCTGATTCCTCTCAGGTGTGGGTTTGTGCCGGTGGGGGGGTTATCTTGTAATCAGGGCTGGCTTAGCTCCAGGCTCTCCAGCCCATGAGCAAGTCACCCTGTTACAGTGCCTCAAGATGCAAATAGAAACCTAGTGGGATTTTAAAATGTGCTTATGTGCCTAATTCCCATTGAAATCAGCAACAGTTAGGTGCTTAGATGCTTTTGAAAATCCCACTCGTTGCCTATCTGCATCATTAATACCTTTACAAGTCTGCAGTAAGGAGCTCACTTGGCACACAGTTTCAATGAGATTTAAGCACACAAATCACTTCTGAAAATGGGAATTTTGAAATTTTCTGTTTTGCAGGCGAGCCTCTCTCACTCCGAGAGCTTGGCGGGGATGGGGTGGCACAAAAGGGGGCAGGGAGGCTGAGCACCCAGGTTCTCTGCCTTTCCATCCCTAAAGCTGGGAAGTAGTGAGAGATGGAGAATTAGGGTGCTTAGCCTTGGCAACCCTTCCAGAAAGCTTTCGTTAATTTCATGGGGAAAAAGTCAAATTGAAATTGACAGCCATGGAGCTGCCATTTTGATTTTCCCCAACATCAAAACTTTTCAGCAAAACTGAAATTTTCCCACAGAAAGGGTTGGGTTTTTTAATCATTTGACAACAAATTTTTGACCAGATCAACTCAGAGTTCAGAAATAAAATAAGAAAAGAAAAGGTAAACTCACACAATTTAGTACATCTCTGAAAGGCACACGTTCCTTCCTAATGCATCGTAATCACTAAGGCGCATCTACTAGCTTCCAGATGAGCATGAGTGTTACACTCCTGCTTCCGTATGCAATAAGCGAGAGCAAACGAACAACTGGAAACAGAGTGTGATCAGAAGCATTTGCTTTCCTCATTAAGCATTTCACTGCCTGACTCACCACCACTGCTGTTCAAAGGACTGCTCGCTGAGGCTGGAGAGAGCTTGGTAAAGCATGAAAGCAGCTCATTCATGAGTTTTGTATTTTCCTTCCCAGGAACTGCAGTGATTTATAACACTTGGAGCACGTGGGGCTTGTTGCTACTCCTAGGACATCTTGGAATCACAAACCCACAGAGGGGGAAGGAAAAAAAGCCTACTAACGAAACCTCTTTCTTTGTAGTGTAGGGATTAGAAACAGGCTTGCAATGCAATAATGCACCGGATCTCTGCCATCAGGGCTAGCAGGATGAATTCTACTCTCCGTTACACAAGCGAG